>NW_024412397.1:22649913-22782559 GCF_014898765.1 Herpailurus yagouaroundi
CATAATAAAAAGATTATTTTTATTTGAGTCTTTGTTTTTAAAAAAAATCCTCGTGAAATGTATGAGTTTGCTGCATATCCTGCCTTAGTACGTAAAATAGAAGGTAGCCTCAAGACAGAATATTTCTTTCACTTTCTTTATTTTTATTATTTTTTTTAACGTTTATTTATTTTTGAGACAGAGAGAGACAGAGCATGAACAGGGGAGGAGCAGAGAGAGAGGGAAACACAGAATCTGAAACAGACTCCAGGCTCTGAAACAGGCTCAGCACAGAGCCCGACGCGGGGCTCGAACTCATGGACCGTGAGATCATGACCTGAGCCGAAGTTGGACGCTTAACCGACCAAGCCACCCAGGCGCCCCTATTTCTTTCACTTTCAAAGGACGCTGCAATCCTGGAAAATCTTTGTTTTTCAAAGATAACTGCCCAGGAAGCAGAGGAAATTGGCCTACCTATCTCTGATCATAAGCCACACTATAAATACATTGCTTAACAATATATTCTTAATGTATATTCTCAATACATGAAGCAAAACACCCTAAGAATAAAGACTATGGCATCTACTTATAAATTCACCCTAATTTGGCAGAGTCTATAAGTTTTCAATAAATATTAATTCAATGTCATTAAAAGCAAATGGGGAGAGGGGAGCCTGGGTGGTTCAGCTGGTTCAGTGTCCAACTTTGGCTCAGGTCATGATCTTGTGGTTTGTGACTTCAAGCCCCACGTCAGACTCTGTGCCGACAGCTTGGAGCCTGGAGCCTGCATCGGATTCCGTGTCTCTCTCTCTCTCTCTCTGCCCCTCCCTGCTCATGCTCTGTGTTTCTCTCTGAAAACTAAATAAACACTAAAATAAAAAAAAAAATGGGGAGAAGAACTAAACACACACACACACAAATATGATTACAAGCTCCAGTTATTTGAACTCATTTCATTCCTGTTCTGACATATTTTCTTGGGTAAAAAAAACAAAACAAAACAAAACAAACCACTTCTTCAACATCTCAACAATCTTCCCATAATGGCCTCAATGGTTCATTGATGCCAGAACAAATCCTATACTTAGGCATCGATAAACATATATCTTAAAATTTTTTTTAATGTTTATTTATTTTTGAGACAGAGACAGAGCATGAACGGGGCGGGGGGGTGGGGGGGGTCGTCAGAGAGACAGGGAGACACAGAATCCGAAGCAGACTCCAGCCTCTGAGCTGTCAGCACAGAGCCCGACGCGGGGCTTGAACTCACAAACTGTGAGATCATGACCTGAGCCGAAGTCGGAGGCTCAACCGACTGAGCCACCCAGGTGCCCCAATAAACATATATCTTAAACTCCTTGTAGCTCAATTCTTCAGACAAAACAACTCAAGAAAACCCCCAAGATCTCCCATCCGCTTCACAGCTTTACCACTAAAGGCTAGCATTTTTATCTGCAGGGAAAAAAAAGTGCCATGTGGCTGCAGTGATTTCACTAAAACCCACTGATCCCACAAATCTCTCCCCACAGTCTCCACCTGAGGAAGTCTCTGACAGTCCTGAATGAACAGTTGATTTGAATGCATGCTCTCAATGTTCTGTTACCTTTTTGTTCAGAGGAAAGCAACAGGGATGGGACCGGGGGGCACTTATTATTTCCATATATTAATTATATGCTGGATTGTGTTCTGAGAGGAAAATAATTAAAAAAAAAAACAGAAAAAGTCCTCTTGGCTCAGCTATCACTTTACTCTGAGCTATAAAAAGACCTCTAGGCTGCAGCCTAGACCCAGGTGGAATATTTAGGTCAATAGCTGGACAGAGACCTTTGGAATGAGCTGGGGACAGCAGGACATGGCGATGGTAATTGGCTATTTTGTACATTCTACTTGTTGACACTTATCCCAGCGTGGAGAGGGGCTACTGCATCTCAGAAGTGTTGCCTGTGGAATGAACACAAAATATAAAGCTTACCCATTTTCAGCCATAGTTCTACAAAAGCAGCTGAGATTTAATCTTGTTTTCATGGGCTACTAACCCAGATTAATGGCTTCTTTGAATATGTTTATTTATCCTGAGTCAACTGAAAAGAGCCCATGCTAAGCTGTGTAGTTTAGTGGACATATTGGACGGATTCATTTTAAATGGAAATAAAGCTCAATTTTCAATTTAAACTAAGAGCCTGTCCTGTTGCTAGGGGAAAAAAAAAAAATAGCAGTGAGAATTCTGACTCTCCAAATCCTGGTTTTAGGTTTAAACTCTATGAATTCATGTGCCTGTTACTCCAATCCTGTGACTGCTTTAAAAATTTGGTAAATGATTTAGTATTTGAGCACCTAGTATATGCCAGGTACTGTTCTGGACACTGGGGATACAACAGTCCCTAATCCCAGGGATACAACAAGATGATCAAGGACCAAGAGCAATATGCTTGCTCTTATATTGCAGTAATAAGGAAAGGCAATAAACAAGCAAACAGGGTCAAATACAAATATTTAAATGCATTCCAGTAGAGAGAGAGTAATCAACTGGGTAGAAGTTTTCCAAGAAGTTGAGTAAAATGAGGACAGAGACAGACCTTTGAATTTGGTAAGATGTAGGTCATTGATGACTTTCAAGAGAATGGTCCCAATGGAGGGATGAGAGAAAAACCTCACTGAATGGAGTTGATGCCAGAATAAATAATAAAGAAGGGAGACAATGAGGAAATTGAGACACAATACTATAGGAAACACTGTCAACAAAGTTTTCTGTAGTGAGAAGTATAGGTATGGGGCAATACCGGGGGAGAAATATGCTGCCAATAGGTTTTTTTAATGGAAGCAACTACAACATACTTTGGGGCTGCTGAGATGATCCCATGCCTGGTAAAATCAATGGTGCATGAGGAAGAGAAGGGGATGCACCTAGGGAGGTAAGAGGGGAAAGGAGGTAGAGCATACATGGAAATGTTGGTTAGACAGAAGTGAGGGTGGGTCACCCAAGTAATGATGGGAAATAGAGCACAGCAGCAGTGGCATGGATACAGGTAGGTTGATAAGTCGGGTGGTGAGAGAATGAGGGCCTTCTTTCTGTATTGTTTTCCTTTTCTTGACAATTAAGAAGAGAATACAGCAGGTAATGATGAAGAATGAAGAAAGAGTATTGGAGTCTAGAGAGAAGCAGTTGTGAAGTAATCTCACAGAACCAGAAAGCAACTTTGCCAGGGAAACAGAGTGGGATTGCTTCTCTTAGTGTTGCCTATAGATCCAGGTCCCAGGTTTTGTGATTCTTCTTCAGGTAAGTTCAGCTCTTCAGATGCTAGCACAGACAAAGAAGGAGGTGGGTTGGGGGGGGTGGTGGTTATTAACGAAAGGATTTTGCCATGGAGGTTCCAGACTCTTAAGTTTTTCTTTCCCTTCCTCCTCTGAACTGCTAACTTGCTGGGTGCATGGGTGGCTCAGTCAGTTAAGCATCCACTCTTGATTTTGGCTCAGGTCATGATCTCACTATTTGTGAGACCAAGCCCTACATCGGGCTTTGCACTGACAGCACAGAGTCTGCTTGGGATTCTCTCTCTCCCTCTCTCTCTACTGCTCCCCTCACTTGTGTTCTCTCTTCCTGTCGGTCTGTCTGTCTCTCTCCTTCCTTCTCTCAAAATAAATAAATAAACTTAAAGAAAAAAGAAAGAACTGGATTGCTAACTTGCAATCATTAGTACTCTGGTTCCAGACCAGAACAATGGCAGTTGCTGACTGCTTTATGCCTTGGCTAAGGGACTCATAAAGGACTTTCTTCCTCCTTCTATATGCTATGCCTCTTCTGCTGTGGCTCCTGATCCCATGTGAATTTAACACTGCATTAGGAAATCAGAATTTCTGGCCAGCCCCAGGTTGGGCATATCATGTCGCTGCCTCATTCCTCCTGTTAGATCTTACAGTCCATCTGAATGGGCTCAATCATACTGTAGAATTCAGTATAACTTTGGAACAACTCATGGGCTTTAGAGATTTTGAGAAAACATATGAAAAATGTGGCTTGCTTGCAAAAATACTGAAAATATTTTATACTTCTGATTTGGGATCTTCCTAATTAAAGAAAAACGATTTCACATTCAAATTTTCTAAAAATACAATACCAGGGAAGTGTGTGTGGGTGTTTGCATTTGTGTGTGCACGTACATACACATTAGGCAAAGACATTTTAATCCTATTTTTAGTTCTGTGGAAAAGTATCATCATCATTGCTCATTTAAGGTGCTTCTGACTTATACATCCTTGGAGTTTGGAAACTATGACCACAAGTATTTAGTCTTCTAATCTGCTTGTTATACCTTCATAAATATCCAGCTTATGGGATAAACTGCTGTATCTAAGTATCTTTTCACATTGGAATGTCACATGGGGTGAAGAGAACTAAGTGTCTATATACACAGCAGGGGATGCTTTACCAATATCCATCACCCCTCCCACAATGGCAACATAGTATGAAAGCTCCCAAGTCAATCTTTTTCTAAAAAAGGAAAATTAGGTTTAGTCAGAAACATCCTGGGTGAGACAAGGTACCTCATTAATAACTGGCAGCTGGATCACTGGAGTAAGAGACAGGTTTTTCCACGGACATCGTGGGTTAACTTCACTAGCACTGTCGTCACTTTTATGCTTGTTTAGGTGCGAGGCCCCAGGAGGCACTATGTTCTTTGTAGACACCAGGAGATACATATATAATACAATTAAAATAATCTGATATATAATTTTGGGCTAACTCATGTAACATCTTGTATTTGATACTAATTTTGACCTGAAATCCCAGATACCAATACTTCAAGAAAAAATTGGGACACAGATTTTAAAACTGAGAAAATGTTGTCAATTAATTTTTTTGGAAAACTAATATATATATATATATATATATATATATATCTGTATATATACATATATGTATACACATATACACACATACACATACACATATATCTGTGTGTGTGTGTGTGTGTGTGTGTGTGTGTGTGTGTATACACTGCTGCTGGGTTTTATCAGCAAGACCATATTTTGGGCTCTAAGGAGGCAAACAGATTTGAGAGGAGTAGAGTTATTAACTCTCTCGTAATCTTTTTTTGTTGTTGTTGTTTCTGTGCTTCAATTTTGATACTGTAATTCACAAGGACCTTTCTACAGATTTCATTGTATACACCAAAGTGCTTCATTGTACTATATTCATTTAGAAGATATTTCTGTATAAAGACTGTAAACTTCTCTGGGGGCAAGAGTTCTATCTCCCTGTCTCTTTGTACCTCTTCCATATTGGAATGTACACTCAACCAACTACTTCCCTAGTGTGATACTGGTAAGTCACAAGCCTCTAATTCTCACATGATACATCTTGGAATAATGTGAAGCACTGCATAAGGTGAATTCTAGATATAATTAGTCAAATGTTTCAAATCTCTACCCATCCTTTTGTATCTATTCTCAAAACAGGCACTGCTATGGAGGTGGCACTCTTTTATCATACCAGCTGGCTTTGGCATCCATTACCCTTTAAAGTCAGCTGTGTCATGCATTTCCTGGCAGCCAAGTATGTGGTTTGTAGATGAAGAGTGGGGATACATAGTCTATTGTTAAGATGGTAAACAATAGGATCTCAGATACTAGCTAAATAAACTACTGGGTACATCACTGATCTAATGATCTTTCTCTACCACTTATTTTAGGCTCCTTATCTCTTTTAGTTCTTTTAGTATCTCAGAGCATCCATTCATATCCAAAAACTCAATGAGCAACATAAAGTTATTAATGGCATTCACCACTTTTATACCTGTCTCTTCACTGTCAAAATGCCACATACTGGAAATAAGTACTTTCCACCCTCTTTTTCTTTTTCTTTATTTTTTCTATCTGTTGCAATAAATAACAACTCTAATTTCCTCCAGGAACATAAAATTGGACTGGGTCAAGACAGTATCATCACAGCCTTTTGAAAACAATGACATGTAGCATTTCATGCTTGCCTGTGACATTTAAAAACCATCAATAGCATAACAACCCATTTAGCATGGTATGCAAAGTACTTCACAAAATGGCTTTAATGTGATTCCCTTCTTCCTCTCCCCAGCTGCCCCATTCTCCACTCGATTCTATTTTGGGACAAAGATACTGAAACATTCCAGGTGAGATTTATGACAGCAATTCAGGAAGGTTTGGTTATTGTATCAGATCTATTGAGCTGCTGTTCATACTTCCATGATAGTATCTGGGCAGAATTAATTTCTGAATAGCTGGGCTTCAGGGAAATGAAGATTTAAGTCTTATGTATTAAGCATACTATGTGCTATAATGCTTTGCTTTAGCATGGGCTGAGGTGTTTACAATTGGAACATGAGAACCAGTGACTCCAGTCCTTAAGGAGCCTTTAGTTTAGATAAAAATATGAATGGCTATGATACAACATGAAGTTGGCAATGGTGATTTAAACAATGCAAACAAGGGGCACCTGGGTGGCTCAGTCAGTTAAGCCTCTGACTTCAGCTCAGGTCATGATCTCACAGCTCATGAGTTCGAGCCCCGTGTTGGGCTCTGTGCTGACAGCTCAGAGCCTGGAGCCTGCTTCAGATTCTCTCTCTCTCTCTCTCTCTCTCTCTCTCTCTCTCTCTCTCTCTCTCTCTCTCTCAAAAATAAATAAAGATTAAAAATAAATAAATACAAAATGCAGACAAAAAGCAAAAACTGACAAGTTCTGCCTGGTTATAAGAAAGTAGTGTTCTTTGAGAAGGGCTTCAAGTAATATAATTTTTTCTTTTTTCAGGGATACCAGAGTTTTCAGGCAACTGAAATAATCTGAAAAAGGCATGTAATAAAATTACATGTTATGTCTGAGGAAGAAGAAGTAGCACACTGTAGCCAGATTTTTCTAAAAACTAACACACAGGTATAGAAAGGAAAAAATCAGGCTCTTAAAAATATAAGTCACTACAGCTGATTATAAAACGAAGAACCAAATTCAACAGTATAAAAACATTGCTAGAACAAAACAAAAAACTAGAGCCCATATGGCCATGCTAATTATTAGAAAGAATTGAGTTTAAAAAGTTGTTTCCAGGGGTGCCTGGGTGGCTCAGTAGGTCAAGCATCTGACTTCATCTCAGGTCATGATTTCGTGGTTTGTGGGTTCCAACCCTGAGTCCGGCTCTGTGCTGACAGCTCAGAGTCTGGAGCCTGTTTCAGATTCTGTGTCTCCTTCTCTCTCTGCCCCTCCCCCACTCACACTCTGTCTGTCTCTCTCAAAAATAAATAAACATTACCAACAAAAAATTTTTTAAGTTGTTTCCATAAATTGAATTTGGGAGAATAAATTATTAAAAATCCCTTGACAAGAGACTTAACCAAATTAAAAAATAAACATAAATATATCTGTGTGTACATGTATGTGTGTGTGCATGTGTGTATATGTGCATATGTGTGGAGAGGTTTAACACTTTGGTTTTCAAATACTCTTGAAGACAGAAATCTCACCTCTAAAAATTTTCCTTAGAAAGTAACTTAAAATACAGGAGAAAGAAATATTTGCAAAGATTCTGCAAAGATATTGCAAAATATTTGCAAAGATTCTAAACACCAAATCATTTATAATTAATTTAATATTGTTCTATAAAGATGGACACTGAAGGATTGGCAAAGTGAAAAAAGATAATAATGGAATACCATGTAGTTATTAAAATCATGTCCACAAAAGTAAAAAATAAAATAAAATCATGTCCACAGTTTATGAGTATCTATAAAATGTGGATGTTATCAATGCTAATAAAGGAAAGCAGGAGATACAGAAATTAATGTAGCATTACATGCAATCAATATAAAAATAAATTTTCATAGAAAATAAGTCAAAAGACATATTAATACAAAAATGGATTGACTCTGATCAGGAATACTAGAGAATTTATATTATTATCCTTTTTTTTTTGCATTATAACATTACATAATAAGAACACTGTTTTTTTAATATAAAAAGTAATTTCTTTAACAATTAATGTCATCTTATGGGGTAATTATAAAAATACAGTATTTGGATCCAGGGAGATAAGGGTCCAATGCGATACAACATCTGGATTGTTATTTCTAATTTTAGCTAATTAAAAGTGTAGCTAAGTGTAGCTAAACTAGAGAATTCAGGGAAGGACAACAAGGATGAAGTGGCTGTTGCAGTGGCCCCTGGACACCCATATTATGCATGACCAACCCATACGCTTTGAGTTACACGGTGCCTTCCTTTGTGTTTCAACCTTTCAGCTTCCCATTCTCCATCTGTAAAATGGGAATGGTTAACACACACTGGTGAGAATGGATAAGAAAATGCTAGAAAATACTCAGCCAGAAGGAAGCACAGCAGGGGTTCAAGGAAAGTTAGCTGTAAAATAGAAAAATGAACGGAAGTACAGAAGTTACAGATGGAGATCGGAGCTCAGCATCCTGAGGAATTCTGAAACACTGGGTGTGTTGCCGCCTTGAAAAGAGCTCCTCTTATTTCCCTTACGGCTGTGTGACCGGGAACAAGTTGTGGATACTCACTGTGTCTCAGTTTTCTCATCTGTAAAGTGGGATTAATAACAGTACCTGCTTGGGGGTGACTGGGTGGCTCAGTCAGTTAAGTGTCCGACTCTTTGATTTCAGGTTGATCTCACAGTTCATGAGTTCGAGCCCCCATGTCCAGCTCTGCACTGTGTCAGCGCAGAGCCAGCTTGGAATTCTCTCTCCCTGTCCATCCCTACCCCACTCATATATTTTCTCTCACCCCCCTCTCTCAAAATAAATAAATAAACTTTTTAAAAAATGTAAAAAAAAAATAAGTTATTTTTGTATTTGTATTTTGTATTTGCGTTTTGTATTTGTATTTGCACAACCCTAATAACTGCTTAATAGGGTTGTACAGAGATCATTTAAATGAATATATATGAGGTGCTCAGAAAACACCTGCCACAATGAAAGTGTTTAGCTGTTAGTCTCTATTATCAATATTATTATTCACTAATTGGTTGGTGTATCCTCATTTTGCCATCAGTACTCTAACAAAGCGGTTCTTGCTTGTAAATTGTGCAAACACCGGTGGCCTTTGGATACATCTACATTTCTATATAATTCTGAAGCAAAAAATGTCAAAGGCAAATCCGACTTAAGTTTTCAATGTCTTTTCCAAGATATTTACATTCAAATACACTTGGAGAAACAGCATAATTATCTAATAATGAATTACTATTATTACTTTTGCTTCTCTGATGCTTACCTTCCTGTTTTGTGCCTTGAGTAACAGTAATTAGGCAGAGTAAAACATAATTGTTTTATTTTCTAAGCATGAAAATTACTGTGCTAGTTCGTTTAGGCTGCCATAACAAAATACCACAGAGGAAGTGGCTTAACGGAAATTTATCTTCTCACAGTTCTAGAGGCTCGAACGCATAAGGTCAAGCACCAGCTGATTCAGTGTCTAGCGAGAGTGCTCTTCCTTGCTTGCAGACTGCTGACTTTTCACTGTCTTCACATAGTGGAGAGAGACAGAGCTCTAGGGTCTCTTTCTGTCCTAATAAGGGCACTAGCACTAATGTATAAGGGACTCACCCTTATGACCTCATTTAACTATTATCACCGTATACACCCTTTCTCCAAGACAGTCACACTGGAGATTAGGGTTTCAATATATGAATTTGGGGAGGGTGACGCAATTCAGCCTATAGCAATTACCTAATTTACACTCAGTCTTAGCCAAATGCTAACCAGTCCCAAGTTTCGTTATAAATATTAAGCCTGTATTTAGTTTTATTTGGATGTCACTCTCTCATCAAAGTCACTCATCTTCTATGGCCCACAGCAGATACCCCCATGTGATGTCTGTAAGTGAAATCATATTTTCTTTTACTCTTGCAATTTTGAAGTTATCTTTACACTTTCTCCTTCATCATCCGTTTATAGTAAGTCACCTCATTTTATTCACCTATCCTTTGAAGCAACTCTCAGCATCATCCTCTCACTTTTATTAACCCTGTCACCTCCTCATTCCAGGGCCCTAATCACTTGATGGATCATTGTGACAGCATCCCAACCAATTTCCAACCGTGTTCTCATCCCTCTAGAGAACATGTATAATTTCTCTTTCTAATGTAACCCTATTTTGATATTATTACTGACTTAAAAGTCTGCAATCCACACTGCCCATCATATTGAGTTAAAGAAAGTCTCCTTGGCATTCCAAAGCCTTTAAATTCAAATTAGTTTATATTTCCAACTACCTTTCAACACAAATCTTCCATAAACTAAAATTCGGAAGAATGCTATTAGTAATCTGGAGCAAGAATGTGTTCTTAACCTACTATTATTTACTAATCTTTATTTTTTATCCTGACTTCTTGAATGCAGCAACTCCCCAATAAGACTGAAATTTTCACAGTATCATTGTAAAGACCATCCAGCAATGTGTGATTCAAGGATCAAGACAGCACACAGAGGCCCTAATGCTCACTCCCTGTTATGCTCACTCTGACTGGGACCAAAGGTCCCATTATCTCAGAAGGCAGGTTGTACCCAAACTCACCTGTCTGTGGCTTCTTCCCCACAAAAGAGGGGTTGGCAACTTCCTATGGGTTCCAAGGTCTCCAGGAGCTGGGCTGCTAACATACCAGAAAAATTGTATATACAAGTGCTAAGTCAATCCAGACTGGCTGGCACCCAAGAGATTTGTTAGTCCTTCCACTGATAAGGCTATCCTCACACTTGGCTCATGCAGCTAGGATAGGTGTAGCAGGCAGTATTCCTGCACTGAAATACAAACCCAGGGATGCCTGGGTGGCTCAACGGGTTAAGCTTCTGACTCTTGACTTTGGCTCAGGTCCTGATCTCAGCTTGTGAGTTTGAGTCCTACATCAGGCTCAGGCTCCACACTGTGTGGAGCCTGCTTGGGATTCTCTTCCTCTCTCTCTCTCTGCCCCACCCCTGCTTGCATGTCTCTCTCTGTCTCTCCTTCATTCTTTCTCAAAATAAATAAACTAAAACAAAGAAAGAAATACAAACCCATGATGCTCTTACTGTAGCATACTTCCAGTATGCACACACACAGAACTCTCTCTCTCTCTCTCTCTCTCTCTCTCTCTCTCTCTCTCTTTCTATAAGGAATGGGCTTATGTGATTAAGGAGGCTGAGAAGAACCAAGATCTACAGCTGGCAAGCTGGACACCCAGGGAAGCTGATGTGTAGTTGCAATCGAAAAGCTGCCTGCCTCTGGATCCAAGAAGAGCAAATATTTCAGTCTGAATCCAAAGACCAGCAAAGATCAATGGCTCAGCCAAATCAATCAAGCAAGCAGAGTTCTCTTACTCATCCTTTTTGTTCTATTCAGATAGTCAATTGATTGAATGGGGACCACCCATAGTTAGGAAGGGAAATCTGCTTTATTCAGTCTACTGATTCAAACGTTAATCTCACCAAGAAACATCCTCACAGATGCACCCAGAATAATATTGGGCCAAATAGCTGGGCACCCTGTGGCCCAGTTAAATTGACACGTAAAAGTAACCACCACATTGCACCTTCTTTTCTCTTTACTGACCCTGTTAAAGTATATCCCTTAATCCATGCCATGTGATGCTGGGCATCCATTCTGATCCCCCGTTTCTGACAGTTGGTGGCCCAGTTGGACCCATCTTGCACAGCGGATGCCCATTATACATTGCCTCTCTTCCGTGCTAACCATCATCTTTTTGCCCTTCATGCACCTTACTATATTTACATTTCAACTGATGTTTTCACAGCAGTTGATGACCTGCTTCTTTTGAAGTTCCAGTAACTGTTCCATGATTAATGGCTTTTAAAAAAGTGTTATGTCTTAAAATATACAACAAACATTTTCATAGAATTAGTAAGACTCTTTATATCACCTACACTGAACACTTAATTCCTATCCCTATCTTTGTCTCAGTATCCGTATTAAATCTCTCATCTTGCTCTGCTATAAATCTGTTTGGCTCCAGGACTCAAATAGAATCTCCATGATGCCTCTTTCGTTTGGCAACTGATAATGCATAGCACCTAGGATTTGCGGTCACAGAAAAACTACTGATTTTATATGATAGATACCAGAAAAATCTTCTCTGGACATGACTGTCTACTAGATATTCAACTTGTGAAGTTCAATTTTATCCAAACTCTCAAAGGTCAGTTTCCTCAGCTTTGAAAAACAAATGGTATGTAGAGTATTATTCCTTGCAATGAAATGCATTCACCTTTAATAACTTGTTAATTGGCAGAACTGCTTTTTCTTTACTTGGTGCTTACAGGCACTAAGTGCTTTTATTTAAAAGAAGAAAAAAAAAAAGTCTTGGTGCACCTGGGTGGCTCAGTCAACTTCAACTCAGGTCATGACCTTGCAATTCATGGGTTTGAGCCCCGCGTCAGGCTCTGTGCTGACAGCTCAGAGCCTGGAGCCTGCTTCAGATTCTGTGTACTCCCTCTCTCTCTGCCCCTCTGTCTCTCAAAAAATATACATGGTAAAAAATATTTTTAGAAAAAGTCTCTGTCATTCTGCCATTTTATAAAATATTTTCAGATAATACCCTCCAATTTGTTGTCTCTCAAACATATCTTTTGTCCAGAGACATTTTATATTTCACTGTGAGTGAACACTTCATTTCCTGATGTATTTTCATCAAGAATTTTCTAGATTATATGATTTTTGCTGTTGGGAAAACCATAAACATACCTAAAACATCTGTGAGTGCTACCAAATTCCTTCCAGAATATAAGCATTCATATTTATGTGGCATGAAACATTTTTTAAGATTAAGCAATTGATGGGTTTCAGAACATGGTACCCCCAAAATGGCATATTGTCATATTAAATACTTTAAGTTAAAGGAATTTGAGGAAATAGCAGAAGCAGGAAGATCAATTTTTATCTCTCCCCTTCTCCCTTCTTCCCTGAAACAGGTCATAAAACTCCCATATTAAAGGTGCATTCCCTGGACCGAGGGGAGGGAAGACATTCTTATTACCAGAGATGGGCAACGTGGGAAAAAGAAATCTGTACCAAACTTGTTAAACTCTTCCTTATCTTCTTAGTGACTTCATCATTCATTACCTCCAGCCCAAGCACCTTTGTCCCCTTAATTCTTCACAAATGTATTTTTTCTTTGTCTAAAAGGTACAAAAGCTTCCTGCCCTAGTCACTTCTTTTGGTCTTCATTTTCTTGTGAGGGCTCTCATGTACATAAAAATTCAATAGAATTTGATTGCTTTCCTCCTGTTAATCTGCCCTTATCAGTTTAATTTTCAGACCTCACCAGGAACACTAACAGGGTTCAGGGAAAATTTTTCCTCCCCTACACAAGCTAATGTCTGCTGAAGGGTAACAGCAACCAAGAGTAGACACCAGTGCCTAGTCACGTTAGAAAACGTTAGGATTAAGAAGCAATATTACCCTGGAATCATTACGTCTTATAGGGAAAATCTTTAGAAGTCATTAAGTTCAACTTCATCACAGGGAACCAAGGAAAGCTTACATTAGTTTCTTTAAAACATACATATCTTGGGATGCCTGGGTAGCTCAGTCTGTTAAACATCTGACTCTTGGTTTCAGCTCAGGTTATGATCTCACAGTTCAGGAGTTTGACCCCACACTGCGCTCTGTGCTGACAGTGCAGAGCGTGCTTGGGATACTCTTTCTCTCTCCTCCCTCTCTGCCCCTCCCATGCTCGCTCTCGCTCTCTCTCTCTCTCTCAAAATATATAAATAAACTTTAAAAAAAGTTGCTTGGGGCACCTGGGTGGCTCAGACGGTGGAGGATCCAACTTCTGCTCAGGTCATGATCTCAAGGTTTGTGCATTCTAGCCCCATGACAGATTCTGTGCTGACAGCTCAGAGCCTGGAGCCTGTGCTTCATATTCTGTGTCTCCCTCTCTCTCTGTCCCTCCCCAGCTCAAAAATAAATAAAACGTTTTTTTTTAAAGTTGCTTTAAAGGGGCGCCTGGGTGGCGCAGTCGGTTAAGCGTCCCACTTCAGCCAGGTCACGATCTCGCGGTCCGTGAGTTCGAGCCCCGCGTCAGGCTCTGGGCTGATGGCTCAGAGCCTGGAGCCTGTTTCCGATTCTGTGTCTCCCTCTCTCTCTGCCCCTCCCCCATTCATGCTCTGTCTCTCTCTGTCCCAAAAATAAATAAATGTTGAAAAAAAAATGAAAAAGTTGCTTTAAAAAAAACATACTTATCTTAAGCCCATGTATTGTCTTCACCGAAGTCTCATAAGTTATATATTTTTGTTTTCTACAAAAACCCACTGGAGCAGCAGCTCAGTGAAGACCCACCCTGCTGTGTAATTTCAGGAGACTAGAGTTTCCGCCTGCTGATTGCTGGTGATCACTGCTAACACCCACAGAATTCTGGTCCGTCTTTACCCAGAGGCTGAAGTTCCTGACCTGATACACTCTCAAACTCTGAGCCCAAGAGTGTTCAGCAGTTGTTAAGATCTGTTGAATTTTAATGGAGTTTTGCCTTAGAGCACCAGAACAGCAAGTATGCAGCACAAGACCGCTCAGACCTAGACCATGATTATCTGCATCCACTTTAATTAAATAGAAACTCTTAAGCACTATTTAAGCCTCTGAGTTTTTTTGGAAATGCATGTCCTTAGGCTTTGAAAATAAACATGATCTTGGGTCCTTCTGAGGTTTTGACCATCCAACTAAATCGTTATTTTTTAAGATGAAAGAACTGCATTTGGGTGATACTTTCTTGCTAGTTTCTCTCTTCTCTGGGATTTAAGACCTTAGGTGAGTACACTGTATGAATTTCTTTCCGGTGTACTTCTTATCATCTCCTTGGACACAAATGTTAATAAAATGACTTATTAGTTGTACTAGAGGTAGTTGTCTTCCCTCTTGCCTGAAATAACAATTAACTTGTCAACCTCAATTTATAGACATAAGTGTGTGTATATATATATTTTTAACGTACTGCATACCCATTGATCATTGGGAAGGCAAACTAATTTTCCAAGGAAAGAGATATATTAAGAAAAATGTAAGTGAAATACATGTAAAATATATAATAAAAATAATATCGGGGAGGGTATCTGAGATGAGTTACAAACACCCTATTTTGTAATCCTATGTATTGAAAAGAAAAAAAAATGCTCTAAACTGAATTCAATCATTATCAGTCAATCTCTAAAATATTAAGTGATTTTCTCCTAACACAGCAAGCCCTCTACTTATGATAACCAGATTGTTTTTCCTCTCAAACCACCTTCATAGATCTCATTGGTGCTGAGTCCTTATCCAATTTACTAGTGGCAAATTCTTAAAAGTTGCTGTTTGAAAGAATTCCAGTTTTGCTGATTTCCCAAAATACAAATATATAAATTAAGATTTCAGAAAGAACACTCAGATGGCATAATTTGGAATTCTGGTTGGCATGCAGGGTTTTTTTTCCCCGTTTCTCAGATTCACCAAATGTCTTTTGTGGATAAGATAAAGATGATAGAAAGTATGATTGATGTAAATTACATAAAAGAGGTAGAGCTGGGATTGAAGCAAAAGCATGTTTTAAAAAGAAAATCTGTCTATTCAGATCTTAGATAAAAATAATGAAAAACTATGAAGAAACATGTTCTCTTGTTGTAATTTACCATATTGATTCTTGTTCTTTTATGTTTAATAAGAGTATGATTATGCTGTAGTGCTAGAATTATTTACTTTTCTAATATATATATATATAAAAGAATTCCAATAGCTACACAATTTAATGTATGAAAATGAATTTATCTGTAACCTAGAGGAAAACATTTGTTTTCATAGCAATTTTAGTAAGTTATCAGCACCTCCCCAATATAAAGGGATTTCATTTTCCAACGTTAATTTCTAGAAGAAAGGTCACTTACCCAATTTTATTCCTTTTAACCAAACCAATGATGCTGGCATGGACATTTTCTCTTAAATCACTTCATGATAGTTTTCTTTTAAAATTAATTAGCTCATCCATGTGGTTAACCCAACATGCTAATGGATATCACCAATAAAACCTGATCTGGTATTTATCAGCTCTTCAATACAATCAAAAGTGGTAAGAAAAGAGTCACATGAATCTAGATAATATGTAGAAATAATCTTATGTCACATGATTCAAAAGTCATCATTTTTATTCAGAAAATGTGCATAAAACTACAGAGGATAATTTGTCAGTTTACAGATTCATCTGTATGGTATATGCTAATCCTTTGTGGGGAGGGGGTCAACAGTTGCTGGTGGTGGTGGTATTGTTTTCCAGCAACACATGCCTTTTTTTTAAATGAAGTTCACACTCTGAATTCTATGACTTTTCACATTTTTCAATTGATCAATTACTTGTGTGTTGCCTCCTCCTCAGTACCCACCACTGTACTGCCACTTGGGATTAGAGAGAGCCCCTGCCGATTGGTCTTTACAGACACTCATCCACCTGCTGGTTCAGATGCTGAAACAACATGCCTCTCCAGGCACCATCCACCAGATTCAGCACCCATTCACAGAACAGTCTCCCATCTGCCAGCTGGTTTTGATTCCCTTTCTACTCTAGACCTTTTTATCTACAACTCACACCCACCCTCTCATTTCTCCTTTTTCTTCAGAAGCTTTCTGAAGACAAAAGTTTTTAAAAAATTGGTAACTTTTGGTAAACTAAATGCATCCAATTTGTTTCATTTTAATTTAAGTGAATTTCCTTTTTTTGTGAATATATTTCTTTTACCTCTTTTGGTTTTTAAAAAGCCCTTTTTAGGGGCGCCTGGGTGGCGCAGTCGGTTAAGCGTCCGACTTCAGCCAGGTCACGATCTCGCGGTCCGTGAGTTCGAGCCCCGCGTCGGGCTCTGGGCTGATGGCTCAGAGCCTGGAGCCTGCTTCCGATTCTGTGTCTCCCTCTCTCTTTGCCCCTCCCCCGTTCATGCTCTGTCTCTCTCTGTCCCAAAAATAAATAAACGTTGAAAAAAAAAAATTTATAAAAAGCCCTTTTTAAATGAAATAATGATGACAGCATGTGGCAACTTTGATTCATTTTATGTAACTGTATTTTAGGGTCTTTCCTTGGCAAAATTTTTTTAAAATGGCAGCCATAATCATAATCATTTTTATTAATAATTATTGTTTTTACTACAATAGTGCCACTTTTACTACAAAGTGCCAAACTTTGAATGTTTCAGAAATCCCCTCAGACTCCTAGCTGTCATTTTCGGCAGCTCTTTTTGGATCCTGCTGCACCTGAACCAGTGGGATAGGAGGTAACTGGCCAATAATGCCAAGAGAAATACAATTATTGATTGTTTAACAGGTGGTATCCACTAGAAATGAGGATTATGCAGGCGTAAGGTTTTGTGGACACAAATCTAGAGCTGAAAGAAGCGGATACATTTTTACTTAACATCATCATGCCAAACCTACAGCTCAAAATACTCTCATTGGTCAGTGAGTCAACCGAAAAGCTCTAAACTCCCGTGGGTCCAGACCATCTAGAAAAACATTTAGAAAATTAAAGGGAACAAAGAAGAACAAAGGAAACTCTCGATCAAAAGAAAGAGGAGGTAAGTAAAAACAGGGATGCATTTAGGTACACCCTCACTGGGTTGATGGGGGGTGGGAGGGAGGGGAGGGTAGGTGATGGGTATTGAAGAGGGCATCTTTTGGGATGAGCACTGGGTGTTGTATGGAAACCAATTTGACAATACATTTCAAAAACAAAAAAAGTACACCCTCACTTAACCAGCCGAATCCTCCTAAGAGCTTTCACAGTGCAGTTCAGCAAGGTCTCCACACAACAAAGTCAACCACCAGTAGGTGGTAGTAGACACTCTCTTGGTGATAATTACTTTGATTTATGGATTTCGGGATGGGTGTTCTTCCTTGTCCCTTCCAAAATAGGGAACCATCTTCCAGGCCTTTCTCTGACCATGCTGGTTCTGTTTTTCCTTTTTAAAATAATGATATGAAGTATCATTATTTTTATTTTTGGATATGATATGAAATAATTTATGAAATCATTTTCTAGTTTGTATTTAATAATGATATATTCATGAAATTATTCCCTATTTTGCATTTTGTGATTCTTGACAAATGGTATAGTTCAATCTAGGCTTCTCAAACATTGGGAGGGGGCGTGCAAAAAACACCACATCTTCTTAAGGGAGTCTGTCACTGTCAGAATTATAAACTGTCCACTAAAACTTTACATATGAAACTTCCCAGCAGCTTAGGTAAATGCCAAATGGCACCATTTGGTAAAAGTCTGACATGAAGAGACAAAATTAACATCAAACTAATATTCTGATTAAAAAATCCAGAATAAAACCTTTAGACACAGCAATACATTCCAGTGAATAGTGACTAAAACCCAAGGTTCCTAACGCGTTGTGTGTTTCTACCAGTTCTCATTCAGGCATCTAAGCTTCCGAAATCTCATACATAAAGGGAAGCTTGCTAGGGAATAACTGTGAAATGACAGCATCAGAATTGAAGTTAAGTGTGGGGGTTTTAGCAACACAAAGCATTAGTGGTCATAGCAACAGTGGAGCCAAGCCCCCTAGCCATTTAAGGTGGCAACAGTCAGAATTAACACATGAAAGGGGACTGGGATTGTCGCTGACCAAACCACCATTGAATGAAATATTTCCCAAACGTTCCCTGGGAAGACTGAAAAAGGAGGTGTGTAATTGGATATTCCTCATTCATAATAGGAAAACACAAAATCACGTTAAACTCCTAAATCTGCACCTATGTTAAAACAGCATTTTGCAAGAAGGATAAACACCTGTTTACAGTAGAGTGGGTAAAAATACCAAGTGTTATAAGATTATTATGGATCTTGTAAAAACCAGTCCAGGGGCAAAAAAAGAAGAATATGATGGAATTGATTTATTTCAGGCTGATATTTAATGAAAAGCCAGATCCTGAGGACAAAGTTGTAATAATGTTTCTCCTTCCTTTAAAGCCTCCAGCATCCTCTTTCTGTGACCTGTTATGAAACTAATAGCTGTGCTTTGGATATTGCTGTCATTTTTTAAAACAATCAAGTATGTATGTGTGTATTTATATATTTGGCTTTCTCTTTGACAAAATGTATAAAACAAATGAATGTATTAATAGTATCACAGCCAAGTCAGTTTACCTGTCTGTGAAATTTTATACCTGGTCATCAGCAACCTTGCCAGACATACCCTGAGGCATCTCACCATGCAACAGAGCAGGTGTCTCAGTGGACCACGTGATGTGAACGAAGTTTGCAGTTTAAAAATAAAGGAGATTCACCAAGAGTGAACTCTAATGTAAACTAGGGACTTAGGCTGATAATGATGTGTCAGTACAGGTTGAACACTCAAACGTACCATTCGGATGGAGGATACAGATAGTAGAGGAGGTTGGGAGAAGCGAGGAGGGAGAAGGATCAGGGATTTATGTGAACTCTCTGCTCAATTGTGCAGTAAATTTAAAACTTTAAAGTATTTATTAAATACTTATAATACTTATTAATAAAATTATTTATTAAAAATTTAAAAATTTATAAAAAATAAAGTATATTGAAGAATTAAAGGAGTCAGAAATGAAGTCTTCATTACTTCCTTCTATGTCAAAACACTTCAAGGGTATGTTTCAAATATGCCTAAAACTGATTATTAACCTGCATCTTGATGTCTTCAGTTTGTCCCTTCTAAATGTATCTAAACCATGCTGAAATTGGAACCATCTTTTGGTACACTAACTTTTTTTCAAGTTTATTTACATTTGAGAGAGAGAGAGAGAGAGAGAGAGAGAACACGCTTGCAGGAGGGAAGGGTAGAGAGACAGGGAGAGAGAGAATCCCAAGCAGGCTCCGGCTGTCAGCACAGAGCTGACACAGGGCACAATCTCACAAAATGTGAGATCGTGACCTGAGCCAAAATCAAAAGTCAGATGTTCAAAGGACTGAGCCACCAGGCACCCCTGGTCCACTGACTTTTAAGTGAGCTTTCAGTTAACTGCATAGCCCATGTGCCCCCTGAGACTGCCTGTCTCCTGAGAACACCCCAAAATTGTGTTGGATCCTCAGGATCCCAGATTTCTGAGGATGCCAAGATGTCTTATATAATTAGGGTCTCTTCTATTTCCAACCATGCATTTTTGCTCTTCTGCGTAGTAATCCAGATGGGACATAAAACATGCTTGCAAGTATGGAAGGCTTTACTGAAATTTGATTGTTTCGTAGAATCTTAATCCAATCAATGAAAAGGATTTTAAATTGAACAACAGGCTTCCCATTTTAAAAATGTCCTTGTAGAACCTTCCAGGGGAGAATATTCCCTATCTGCTCAGCTCATGTGTCCTTACTTCACCCTGGTTCTCTATTCTTCCCTCTCCTCCCCACCTTCTCCATCTTTCTCTTCTCTCCTCCCACTTTGGGAACAAACATAAATTCCTATAATTTTCTTATCCAGAAAAATTCTTCTGATACAGCTGAGTTGTTGTACGGATTAGATGAGTTAATTTATAGAAAAGTATTTTGTAAATGGGAGAGTTTTGTTCCATGAAGAACACAGATTTGGGCATGGATGGCCTGGGATTAAGTCATGGCCCATCTATCAGTTACAAATGGTGTGACCTTGATAAAGTGCCACACCTCTCTAGACCTCTGTTGCTCTGTTTTTAAGAAGAATAGTAAGTACTAATTTCCAAAGCTTTGGGCACTAAAAGAGATAAAGAATACAGGGTATTTAACATGCTCTGGTGAGATGTGAATAACACTTGATGGGATGTAAATAAATGTAATGATCGTTGTTACAAACAAAAGGTTGTTACCTTTTGTAAGTGTTGGGGGTAACAGCTGCTCACCTCTCTGCAATCAAAGTTGCCATGTACGAAGATGCAAGGCGTGCCTACATGTCATTCGCATAGTCTCAGACAGGAATAATGCCACTTGGGTTTGTGACATTCTGTAGTGCTGCCTTCACCAGGGTCCTTCAGAATCATGAATGAAAACACCAGCTAGGAATGGCTGAGTTATTGAGGAATTCAGGAGCAGTGCTAACTCCGATCCTAAGCTTCCACCTTGAAATTCTCTCCTCTCCCCTACCCCTTAGGGAAAACTTGGTTTGGAAAATAGATTTTGGGTTTTCAGTCATTTACATGGTGTCATTTATGTGGCCAGATGGAGAGTAAGAGGCATCTGCAGGTCCTTTTTTTTGTTTCTCCTACAGCTTAATCTCTCTTATAATATGGGAAGATAAGCAGGTGCAACACCTACTTTCATTAGCTTTAAAGTATATGAACTATAAATGATTTCACTTTTATCATTATTCATGGTTTTCATAAAGGTTTAGTGCCTATCTCCCAATGTGTGCTGCTTTGTAGATCCGATTCCTGATCACTTGATCTGTCCTGAGACAATCACTGTGGTTCCTCACCTGTACTTCTTGAAGAACCACGATGACCTTCTAGAGAAACATTATAATAGCACTCACCAACCTTTAACTTGGCCACACTCAGGTGTTCTCCTAATCAATGATCTAAGACTTTAAAAGCATTCATTTATTAAAAAATAAAAAAAAAGTAAAATTGTTTGCTTGTAGAAATGCAGAATAAGTGTAAATGAACAAACGTGTCTTTTTACTCATTTCTCTAATGCTTAAAAAACAGAACAGAGATTCTAGCACAGAGTATAAAGCTCCTAAACTGTGTGTGAATGATAAACAACTTGGAAACAGAGAATAATTTAGGAGAATACAATGTAATTATGTTGTTGGGGAAGGACATCAGTCTCAATGAATTAACTCTGGTTCTTCAGGAAACAAACCCAGCACTTCATTAGGTTCCTTGGCTCATCAGGTTCTTTTGTTTATCTACATCCCCTGGAATAACCAAAAAGGAATATTTCCTCCCACATTTCTAAGAAAAGCTGCTGATTTATGTAGAGTGGAAAGGTGTTGGCCCTAATTATACTCTTTTTTTTTTCATTTATTTATCTTGAGAAAGAGAGAGGAAAGAGGGTGAGAACCCCAAGTAGGCTCTGTACTGTCAGTGCAGAGCCCAATGTGGGGCTCAAACCCACAAACCGTGAGGCCATGACCTGAACTGGAACTCAAGAGTTGGATGCTCAAGCAACTGTGAAACCCAGGTGCCTCAAACCGAGATTATACTCTGATTATGACTCTACCATCTTGAGAAACAGAATTTTCTATCCTTGAGCTATTAATGGATTACCTGAGTCCATGCAGGTGAAGAGAACTATTAACTGTCTTTAAATTCTAATTGTATAGATGACTGCTTAGAAATTGGCCTCATATATATCTCTTGCCAATCGAGTGCATAAATATATATAAATACAAATAGATATATCCTATTTCATTCATACATTCATTTAGTGAACATGTACTGAATTCCAATAAAATGTTAAATAGGAATCGAGATGAGTAGATATAAGTCTCTGAACTCAAATAGGATAGATGAAAAGTTAAAAATAATAGGTGTTAGGCTTAGTGATGACATAAGAGGGAGGTGATACAGATGCATATATGAGTGTATCAGTGCTTAACAACAGTGTTGCCTACCCAGCCCATGGACACAATTGTGGTCACTCATATGTGAGTAGCCACCACTCCTCACATGCGGTCCAGGTGCCTTGTGTGTGTGTTGGGTCAGTTCCCAAAGATTTCTGGGAGTCCCAGAACTTGCCTGTGCTGCCCACACACCTCTACCTGTGGCTGTTGCTGCTGCTCAAGTTTTATTCAAATTCCACTGAATTTCCAACTCCACTTCACCTCCAGGCTGAAGTACTGAGAGATGCACATTTTTCTCTGAATTAAGAAGTTTAAGCTTTTCTCTTAGGGTTAGACTTAACTGGGGTTCTCTCTCAGCAGATGTCCCAGATTTCCAAGTTTTGTAGGAGTTCCTTCTGGTCATGTGCCCAGTGTTAAAATTGTGTGTGTGTGTGTGTGTGTGTGTGTGTGTGTGTGTGTGTTAATCTCTGGATGGCTGGGTCAAAACGGGCTCAAGTTCAAGGACCCCTTCCATTCCTCTCAGCCACAAACCTCTTCCATGTACCCATATGCCATCTCTCTTGCCAAAGGGATCCGGGCCCAGGAAAGCAGACTGTACAAACATGTTTGAAATGGTCACCCAAGTCCCATGCCCACCTGGGACTCTGACTACTCCATCCATCGTATATACTCAGGTAGTTCAGCACTGCATGATGAACATGCTGTATAACTCTTTATTATCCTGCACACTCTTTAAATTCCAGGTTCTTTAGTTAAACAGACTTGGTTTCAAATCCCATCTCCCTCTTACTCCCTGTGTGACTATGACTAATTTATATTATCTTTCTAATCTCCTAGTTTTTAACTATAAAAATGAGGATAAAAGTACCTATTTTGGGGTTGTTTTGAAGATTAAGTAAAATACTGACATTTACTTAGTCATTATGTATTCTTTAATAAAATCCCAACGAATACGTGAGTTGAATAAATGTGCTAGGTCTCTCTCTACACACACACACACACACACAAGCACACTATGTTTGTTTGTTTGTTTGCTTGTTTTTAATGGAGATTTGGATGCTAAGATCTAACCTCCTCTACCCAGATATTTAAATTCCCATATACAGCCTAATCTTGATTCCAGAACTCCCCTCCTCAAGGCTGTTGCTCTGGCAAAAGGTGAGAGATAACTTTCCCCAAGCTACTGCCTCATCTGTACGGCTGTGGAGGTGGGGGGTGGGGGTGGGGGGTTAGGTCTTTCTCGTTTGACTTCTTGAAGCTAATGATTCAGAAGCAGTTTGACACAGGTATAATTTTCCCTCAATATCTCACTGCCATGCTATACCACTATTTGCCAACTGTCAGCACAGTTAATGCTGCTACTGCTCAGGGGGATGTCGATACAAAAAGAAGAGGGGTGCTTTAAAAGAAGGAGGCAGAGGAAGGGGGAGGAGAAGGTGATAGAACACTAACAAGCAAATAAACTCAGATCAAAAACCTTGAGGTGATTCAGAGATCTAACTGACTTAATTTTTATAGGTCTACAGGATCTAAGTTTTTTATACTGACAAGCAGACTGAGGATGAAAAATAAGGTATTTTGCATACATCTTTATATTCTCAGTAACAGAACTACATTGACTGTAAATTCAGGGTGATTTGGCTCCCAGTTTCAAGCCTAAGTACAGTATTATATAATTTTCCAAACTGGATTCCACAGGATGCCACTGTCTTGTAACATGTTAATAGATATTCCATAAAAAGAAGAGTTCCTAAGTTCCACATTTAGAAATGTGGCTTATAATTCCCCCAACCATAAGATTCACAATACATATTATTACATTCAAAACTTTGAGAAGTCTTACAGGATGGATGGATGGATGGATGGATAGAAAGATCCTTCTTCATTGTTTAACTTTGCATTTCCCAAATTTATCTGGCCAGAGAAATCTTGTTTTGGAGGACTTTTACATCTCGTTAACTCCTCTGTGACAAAGTTTTCTTATCGATGAAGAAAAAGTAGTATCCATCTAAATTGTTACTATGAAAATTGATTGAGTGAATCCAGGGAACACACTTAGCACTGCGCCTGGCACACAGAGAGTCCTCCATTGCTATTGTTGTGGTTATGATTATCATCAAAAGACATTAACATCTTGAGGAGGATGGTGTGAGAACTGCAATATTAGCTGTCATAAATTGCAAAATCAGCCACAGTCCCTCCTCCTCATCAAAGAGAGGGGAATATTTCTCTACTTTCTGAATCTCACCTGGTTTTATGATGGATTTTGGCCAATAGGATGTGACAGAAGCTGTGCTGTGAGTTCCAGCCTAGGGCTCAAGAGACAGACCATATACTCTTGGACTCTCAACTCTTGGAACCATGTGATCTCCATGGGTCCCTCATGTGGACATCTCCAAGCTATCCTACTCAAGGATAAAATCACTTGGAGAGGAGTGCCTGTCTTTCCAGCCAAGGCCATCATAAACAAGCCACTCCCTCCGATATACTAGCAGATCACAGGTGCATGAGTGAGACCAGTCCAGCTGACCCAGACCAAGACCACCCAGCTGATCTAATGAATCACTAATTAAATAAACAGTTGTTTTCAGCCACTGATTTCTGAGATGGTTTGCTGTACAGCAAAAGCTAACTGACACATTAGGGAAAAAAATAAAAACAAACAAAAAAAACCCAACTTTGGTGCCTTATTCTGCTTTCAGTCTCTCAAGGGCAAAATGCACTTCTGAATACAATATGATATGTTAATAAAATGTATGTTTTGCTATTTATGAGCAATCTCTGATCTGAAGAAGTATGAAACATCTGTTTGCAGATGAAAATGCTATCACACAAAGATTTTTTCAAACTTGCTTATAGATGCATCTAATCACACCATCAACACATTTTTCAACTGAGAAAGACAGAAATTTATGTACCTAACATATTGTCATTTCATATTCACCTATATACTTTAAGAACAATACTTTGAGTCAAACAATAAAAGATACATTGCAAAGATAAGACGTTGCTCAAACAATGCTGGAGATGTCTTTTTTGTAGAGCATCTCCTAATATTTCTCATTTAAAAAAAGACCCTATATTTTACCTATCATTGTCCTTAAAAACTGAACAGAAAAGTCAAAATATTGGAATACATTGTTTCATGATTCATTTAAAATATCACATGCCATATTGCATAACTGCAGGCATTTGGATCACAGTATTAGCTAGGGAACACTTAGAATTTCATAACAAATTTTGCTAAAGGTACATATTGAGTAGGACCATGGATGCCTTTTCTCATCAGGAGCTGCAACACTAATTTTGTTAATTCACTGAACACTACAGAAAAATGAATAATATTAGCATATATTATAATAAAAGCATAATCCAGGAATATTTTTTAAAGTAATTCAACAAATGTTCATTGACATATACCATGTCTTAGAGCGTTGATAGCCATTAATGGTTCCAAATGAAGAACATTACCTGTGCCCTCAAAGAGCTCCCAGGCAAGTGGAAAAAGAAAATTATGTATCTGAGGAATAAACAGAATCAAAAATATCCATACCTGACAACAAGTCTAACCTTGTAATTATCCATGCTAGCCATTAATTCTATAACTGATTCAATGATAATAATAGGCATTATTTGTCATATCACTAGTTATTAACTAAGATAAAACAAAGCAACAGTGATTAAGTTGTATTGATAACCTGGAGATTTTTTCTATCCACTGTTCAGAAATGAATATGATGCTATGATCCTTGCAATAGCCATCCTAGTACCTGGAAACCAGGGCATTTAAGATAGTTTCTCAAATGTTGACCAGTGGGTACCAGGTGGTTTCCACAGGAATATTTTTAAGTGTATTTTTATTTATTTTTGAGAGAAAGGGAGAGAGAGAAAGAGAGAGAGCGCACTTGTGGGGGAGGGGCAGAAAGAGAGGAAGAGAGAGAATCCCAAGCAGGCTCTGTGCTATCAGTGCAGAGCCCGATGCAGGGTTCAAACTCACCAACCATGAGATCATGAACTGAGCCGAAATCAAGAGTCAGATGTTTAACTGACAGAGCCACCCAGGTGCCTTTCCATAGGAGTATTTTGAAAGTGGAGTTAACTTTAGGTATTTGGATGAAATTGCTGAGGTCACTGGATTGTAACCTACCATGGTTATAAATAAACATGTGCCTTGACATGAGACTGACCTAGGTTCAAATTCTGACTTTTTCCCAATGTACTACATAGATCATAGGAAGAATGAGGACTTGTGCTTTGCTGAATGTTTGCAAATTAATTGAAGTACCAAGTAGCCATGGAGTAGCTAGCTGGCTTCTGATTTCAAGAGCTTTAGAAATACCTATATATTTATCCAGCTTCACAACACAAAAATATTTTATGTTAATTTGTAATAGCAGTTCCTGAACATTAAAAAGGAAGGAAGGAAGGAAGGAAGGAAGGAAGGAAGGAAGGAAGGAAGGAAGAAAAAAGAATACTTCATATCAGTGGTTTTTGACTTTCATTATTAGTCTTTCCTTCTCACTTCCTCCTCCTTTCCTTTATCTCTTCCCCCTTCTTACTCAACTTCATTTCTTCCCCCATTATAAAAAAGGCTCAAGGACACACATGCACACAAATCCTTGCTCAATTACAATAGTTTCCTCCCAACTGAGAAGGCATTTGGAGTTTCTGCAAAGGACAGAACCATTAATTGTACTTAGAAAGTTTTTCTGAGGTCTCTGAACCAGCCAAAGCCTAGTCAGCTACTTTCTCTGGCCAGGATAAAGACATTTACCAAGTCTTTGCCATAGTCTGATACCCAGTCACTTTAACAACAACAACAACAACAACAACAACAACAAAAAACAAAAAAACAAAAAACAAACAAACAAAAAACCCAAAAAACTATATTGCCCTATAAGGCAAAGTGAAATGGAACTTTTAAGGAAGTTCAATAAAGTCCCGTATTTGGAAAGGTTGGGCATGAGGACTCTGGTTAAATGACTATTTACCAAATGCCTGGCGGCAAGGTTTGTATCAAGAACATCTTTTGGAACACTACATTGCCTTTTACAGAAAATACAATAAAATTCACTCAGCATTATAATGCATACAAGTTAATTTTTAGAAGGATTCAGAAAGAATTATAGGATCTTGTCAGGCCTCAAGTCACATTATTAACCTTACTCTTTATCATACATGCCTGAGGATACCAACACTAAAACTAGGCTGCCCTGTGAGAAGTCACAGCATTTTTATGCACTTTGATTTTTCTTTGTGTTATAAAAGTAGAAGCAGAGTGAAAATAAATTATTTTGGGCTCTGGATAAACATATGCTTATGGTGCTCAAAGAGTTTAAATAGATGTTAAAACCACCTTCCAGAGCAGCTCTTTCAAAAGGAACAAATAGGGATGCCCAACTCCGTCAAAATGACAGACTATATAAACTGAATTTCCTGCATGATTTTCATTCTTCACTTACATGCAAAATAGAGTTTAAAGCTATGCTTATTTTCTGAAAGTATCTGTAGTGCAGGTCTGTTTTTCATCATGACATGCAACATATTTTTAGAAACATCTGCACACTGGGAATCAGTATGGTCTCCTGTTTTCAGCTTCCCTGAATCTCACAGGGCACCATCTGTCCAAAGACATTTAAGCCTTTCACCAGTGTTATGTGATCTAATAAAATACTGATGATTTACCTTCCTGGGCAAGTCTGGCACCTAATTCTTCTAGGTAAGTGTCAGGTTTTAAAATTGAAATGTTTATAAGAGGAGCATAATGAGGAATAAATTCCCCTAAACTATTCTGAAATTTACTTCTCTCTTAACAGAGTATCAGGGATAAAATCAAAACTTTGTAAATGTTTGTTTCTTTTGCAATTGACTTAGAGGGGGGCAAAGAAGGATCAAATAAAGCCATGACGGAGAGAGCCAGTAGTCCAGGGTCTAGGAAGTCACATTCATAAGAGGTCAGATCCAGAGGTCAGTAAGCCAGAAAGCTGCAGCAGAGAGGAACACATGGAAAGAGGCCAAGAATCCAGGGTTCTGTGTATTTGAGATTAAAGTGTGGGGACAAAACAAGGGTGAGGGAGTAGTTCCAGAAGTAGGATCAAAGTAGGGCTTAAGAATAGACATAGGGCACTAGAGTGTCCAACATCAGAAGCTGTCTTGGGGAAGGGCTGAGATGAGGAATACAGCAGACCAGAGGAAGTTGAAGGAACAAGATATAAAAACTCAAATTTCCGCTCCTGACTTCTAAATACCATAAGCTCCTCTCTCAGAATCACAAAAGGTTAGTTCAAAGCAGGATGCTATGTACCTGTGTTACCTGTGTTCAAAGCAGGATGCTTTGAAAGTTACCAAAACTTTCACGATAAAACTAAACACCAGGTTCTAGAGATAGTATCCTTACTTTCCAAGCCTTTAAAATGCATTGCATTTGAAGGAGCCTGTTGAACTAAATAGGGGTCCTTTGAAAAGATTCTCTCTAAAGTGCACCCTCATTCGGAAAGGTCCCTTTGTTTAGAAAGCATCTTTGTGCTTAGTTCTGGAAATGCATTAACTGAAGAGGCCTTTTACTTTCCTACTTCTACTCAATTGTATTTTACCTTGACTGTCTTTACGGAAAATGGTCCTTTTCATCATTCAGAAATTATTTTCTTTAAAAAAAAACACACATTGTTTCTTAGTGCTAAAGTCTCTCCTTGTATATTCAATCTGTAATGAAAAAAGTCATTCTCTTCAACTATCAATTCTTTAAAGAACAAAGTAATGTAAGCCTTCTTTACTCTTTTCACATATAAATAGATTTTCACAACGTCCATCTCAAATTGATGAGGACTTCGTAAAAAATTATTATCTTTCCATGACACTCCTTCCATCCCTCCTGCTACAATGTGAGCTTCTTGAAAGGAGGTTGCCTCTTCAGTGTGGTTATTATGATACTTTCGTAAAACAGGTATTCACTATATTAACTATAAAATTCAGTTCTCTACAATGATTTGCATTCATCCAGAACAGATAGCACAGTTTGGTGGACCCCAACCTTTCTATCACCTAGGACTTATTTCCTTCTATTTCTCTCTATAGACTATATATTTTGAAAGATATTTTCTAACAAACAACCTGCACTAATATTTTTCAAGATGGCCATGAATTTTATTAATTTTCAAACTGTAATGTCCAAAATAATGTTGAGGTAAACAACTGAAATGAAAAAGAATTGAACTAGGTTTTTGGATTCTTGATCGACCTACCTACCTCATCTACCTATCTTATCAATCTATTGAATCCTATGCTAAAAAAAAAGAATAAAATTTAAAATGCTATTTAAAGTATCAACAATAATAAACATGAGGTACTAGGAATGTATCTATAAAATATATGAAAGACATCTACGATTAAAGAGACTTCAAAATAGAATTTGAAAGACCAAAATGAAAAAAGAAAGAAATCATATTCAAGATTAGAAATTCCAGAACTATAAAGATGTAAACTGTAGAGATGATCCCTCTTCCCCCTCCCAAATTTACACTTCAGTACATTCTAATCAAAATCTCAACTTGCATCTTGGGGGAAACTTTGAAAGTCAACTAAAATTTCATGCAAATATGAAGAGCCAACAAAAGCCAAAATACACTTTAATAAACAACAAAACAGGAAGATAGGCTTCCAGATTCATTTTTAGTGCTATAGTAATCAAAATGACACATGGATACAAGGATAGAAATATAGAACACTGACAGAGAACATAGAGCCTACAAACACAGCCTACATTAATGGACTCTTGATATTTAACAGGATGCTATGTAGCACTGCACAGCCACCAGGAGAAAAGGTGCATCCTGCCAATACACAGGCAGAAGACAACCAATGAGGGAAAAACTGAAAGGGATATTGATAATAATGAACTTTAAAGCCTATATCCCACCATATCCAACAGTCAGGCCTATTCAGTGGCTAAGTGTAGAAAGTAAAATGATAAAACTTTTAGAAAATAACAAAACAGTATCTTGACAATCTTGGGGTGGGGTAGGATTTGTTAAGCAAGATAGGAAAAAGCAACACTAAAAAGGAAAGAAGGAAGGAAGGAAGGAAGGAAGGAAGGAAGGAAGGAAAGAAATGGAAAGGAAGAAAGGTAGGAAGGATGGAAAACTTTTTAAAAAGAAGAAGAAAGAAAAAGGTAAAACTAGGTCATTGCTCAAATTGTGGTTCTTGGAATTGTCCCAAGTCTTCCAATTTTTTTACCAGTACGCCACATGGCATGTCACATTGAGAGGAAATTTTTAGAGAATTACATAAACATTTGATGTATGTCTGTAGGGCCTAATTAAAAAAACAAAAAACAAAAAACTATGTTTGTATATAAAATGTCTTTATTTTTATTTATTTTATATTATTCCATTTCATTGTATTTTACTAAAGTAATAGCTAATGTCTAGGGAAAAAAATGATCTGCAGAGTTTGAGAAGGGGTGAAACAGTAATGAAATTAACTTAAAATTAATTTAAAAACACTAATTCTACTCATGAAAAGATGCTCCATGATTCATTAAAAGACACTTTCAAACCATAAAATGCAAGAAAATGTTATAGGTTCTTTCATTGTTTCTTTGATGCATTAAATGTATATGTTTAAACACCTAAGAAAAGGGCTTAATATTAAATGCTATAGTTTCATTCCATAACAAACTTTAAAACAACTCTGCTTGTAGCTTCTTTCATACCTCTACATGGTGTGTTTGTTTCTTGATCTATCAACTTGAGACATTATTTATTGACTTCTCACAATGATAGATGCAGATTTAGCCCCCACCCCCTTTCCAGTATATCTCTATTGAAATTATCCATATTGGTTATCATTGAAACAGCTGTCCTTATAAAAGAAAGGAAGAGAGGATTTTGAGACAGACATATGAAGAGGACCCCCAACTAAGGAGGAGGTGGGACCACCATGGATTCAGGAAGTGGACTGATACAGCCACAAGCCAAGCAATGAATGGCTGAAGCAGGAAAAGGCAAATAAGAGATTCTACCCTAGAGCCTCCAGAGGGAAGACTAGTCTGCTGACACCCTGATTCAAACTTCTGGCCTCCAAAACCATAAGAGAATAAATGTCTGTTAACATAAGCTACCCAGTTTACAGTACTTTCCTACAGCAGCCTGAGGAAACACACCAGTCAAGGCCAAGACTGATGAGGTTAGTGAGGCAGGCGCCTTAGGTACAAAATTTAATGGGGCACCAAAAAACTCAATTTGAAGATAAAATTATGTTTTAAATGCATTTTTTTATTATTTGATTTTATTTTTTAATGTTTCTTTATTTTTGAAAGAGAGAGACAGAGACAGGGAGAGATGGAAACAGAATCTGAAGCAGGCTCCAGGCTCTGAGCCGTCAGCACCGAGTCCTACGTGGGATTCAAACTCAATGAACCACAAGATCATGACCCGAGCTGAAGTCAGACACTTAATCAACTGAGCCATGCAGGTGCCCCTAAATTCATTTTTAAATTAAATGAATGTAGGGCGCCTGGATGGCTTTAGTCGAGCATCCGACTTTGGCTCAGGTCATGATCTCACAGTTCGTGAGCTTGAGTACCACATTGGTGAGTTTGAGCCCTGCATCTGGTGGGCATGAGTCCCGCTTCAGGTGACCCGGCTTTTTCTCCCTCTCTCTCTCTGCCCCTCCTGGATTCTCTCTCTGTCCCTAGCTCACTTACACCCTTCTCTAAATAAATAAATGCATACATACATAAATATTGGAATGCAAAAACCCAGGATGAAAAAAACTATCAATATTTTTTAAAACAGGAGAATCTGAGCCTGAACTCGTAGGGCACATTTTGGAACTCACCCTAGTTCAGCTGTGCTACAAGTCAACTACTTTTTAGTTCTTGGCTCCCTCGGTTACAAGTATCTTTGTAGGAAAGGTATGCGATATGTAATTTTTGAGCCCTTGGGTATCTAATAACTTCTTTATTTTATTCTTACATCTGATCAACAGTATGTATGTTTAAGGATTCCTAGGTTGAAAAAAATTTGCCCAAAGAAATAAGACTTTGCTTTGGTGTCTTCTTGCATCCAGTTTGCTGAGTTGGGTGGTAACTTGCTTGAGGAGGGTAGACCTCTTTGTCTGTGTGTGTCTGCCTGTGGGCCTGTGTGTGTGTCTGTCTGTGTGTGTGTGTGTGTGTGTGTGTGTGTGTGTGTGTGTGTGTCTTTCTCTTTGGAGACTTTCTCAAACTGTATAACAGATTAACTATAAGCCTTTTTCTTTCATCTAATTCAACACTTGACAGGCCTTTTCAATTAGAAGACATATCAGGGAAACTATTTTATATATTTTTAAATGTGTTCCTCTTCAATTTTATCTCTTCTCTCTTCTGGTATTCCTATTAGCCAGATATTAGAAATCATGATCAGATATTAGAAATGGTTTTACCTTTGCTTCCCCTCCAGCTTTCTTTTGAAGAGAACAAATCTCAGCGATTCTCTCTTCCATCTTCCAACCCTTTTATTGATTTAATTTTTTTTCTATTGAAATATATACATTTAATTTTAAGAGATTGGCTTTCTTCTCCAATTGTTTCTTTTTTAGAGTTACTGTTATTAGTTTCTGAATACATTATTTTCTTAAGTTTCTCTAAGATTATGCATTAGCAGTTGCTTAAAACCCCTTTGTTTCCCTGCATTAACTTGAAATTATTTTTCTAATTTTTAAAATTTATTCATCATTGCCTTTGTCATGTTGCAAGATTCATAAAATGGCTAGTGACCCTTTTTGTGAATTTATATTTAAGTGTGAACCAAAAGAAACATTTCCCTGGGTCTCTATAAGTGGATGAGACTATGAGAGTGAAAATACTTTATTGTGAGTGACTGAGGAGCTCCCCACTGTGCTGGGAAAATCTACTGCCAAAATGCAGGGTTCTTTGCTGTTCTTGATCTCCCCAGACAGTACACTCATATTTCCTGAGAAGATCCTTCCTGTTTGACTGAAAGTAATGACTATTTGTTAGGTATTCTGCACAAATAGGGAAGGCAGAAGATAGCCATTGAATATTGTGTTAATATCTCCTTCCCCCTCTCCCCTCTTTCTCCTTTTTTTTCCCCTCTCTCCTACCTTGGAGATTTCCTTGGCACTCAAAGTTCTGCCAGGCAGTGATTAACATTATCTTTAGCTATAATCCACCCAGGGCACTCTGGACCAGTGGTTACAAACTGAAGGTGCATTAGAAGGCTTGTTAAAATACAGATCCCTAGGCACCATCCAGAGCCTCTGTCAATAGGTCTGAAGTAGGGCTCATAATCTTCATTTCTAACAAGCTCCCACGTGATGCTTATGATGCTGATCGGGACAACTTGGTGAACCACTGCTCAAAGCTCACCTAACTTGCCTGAACATACAAAAATATCTGGGGTTCTCATTTCAGAACTGCTCTCCAGGTCCCACATCACTTTATTTCAAATTAGTACACTTACCCCTGGAGATGATCATCAGGGAAATTTGGTTGGCTGCAGCCTCTTCAGCCTTGTTTTATCTCTCTCCTCCTGCATCTGACTTTTGCTTTCTACAGATTGTTGCAATCTGTTGTGTACATATGTCCCACATTTTTTCCTTTATTAATTTGGGGTTAAACCTTTCAATTCTTTTTGTTAAGAGATAGAACAAGCAGGGGAGAGAGGCAGAGGGAGAGGGACAGAGAGAATCTTGAGCAACCTCCAAGCTCAGCATGGAACCTGATGCTGGTCTCAATCTCACAACTGTGAGGATGTGACCTGAGCCTAAATCAAAAGTTGGTCGCTTAACCAACTGAGCCACCTAGGCACCTCTCCCACATTTATTTTGTAACCTTCAATTCTTATAAACTTTTTCTATTAGTGCCTCAAGTGTTGTTGGGAAGAGAAATCAACTTATTTGGTAAGTAAGTCATCTTTAAACAGAACTCATAGCTAAAGATACAGAATATAAAAATGATCCCCTCCCTTCAGCTACTAACTTAACTGACAGTTAGATCATGAAATTGCTAGAATATGGTCCTCAGGTAAGAGGAAAGATCTTCAATATTAGGCACTGAAAGCCCAACATCCTAGTTTTAGAGGTCTAACTGAAAGCTTAAACCCTAATACAAAAGTTGTCAGTTTCTGGTATCTAATAATTTAAATCCAGGCTCTTACATTGAAATGATTTATTTTTGCAAAGTTTTTCCCAGTTACTATCATTCTTTCCAGCAGCCCCCAGAGGACTTAGTAGGGTTGCTACCCCTGTTAAAAGTATGAGAAGTTCTAAGTACCATGACATGATATCCATAGCCATATAGTCAATCCACCTTTGAGGAATCATACGTAAAACACTCTGAATACCAGTCAACTGACCAGTTCAAAAAGTTTGTTTTCCTGGCCATGAAAATATTTGTATACACTTGGATATGTATTAAAGCAGTAAATCTCCAGGAGAAGCAAGACAGAGACAGATCTGTATTATAATATAATGGCTTTACTTTAAAGGCAAGACATTAGAGATATAATGCCACATCATTCCTTGAAGAGTTTTTGCTTCGACCATCTTTATCATGAAATAACTCTCCCACTCCAAAAATAAAATAAAATTAAAACACTGTGTTGGATCATATGCTCGACTGGACTAAACCTCCTTGAAGGGAGGGCATTATCCAATCTGAGCTCTTATGTCTTTAGAGAATACAGCCAGCTCTGATATTGACCCTAGAGACTTCTTCTACTCTTTGGATGACAGCTGCTTCTTAGGCCACTTCTGCGGTAGTTTCTCTGATGAAGTGCCTTAGACAGTAACTATCAGCCAAAGGGAAGAGAATGAAAGCAGAATAAATTTTCAACTTTAAACTTGTTAAACCGTTAACACAAATCATCGCATCACTTCTGCCATAAACCATGGCAATCCACAGAGATGCATTTAATCAGGCTCTCTCAAAAATAAACTGCTGGTGCCCACGATGCACACTTACAAACCTCTTGCTATCATTCTCCTGATATTCATGGTTTACTGACTGTTTTTAATCACAGTACAATGGGATATTCTTGAAAGAATAACTATTAACATGAAGTTCCTTAACCAAGAAGTGTTCAGCATGAATTGATAAAATTACCATCTCCCCATTATTTGTCATTACAATACCATTTAATAAAGGGGATATGATAATTAATAGCTTCCAATAATCAAATCAAATAAGATTCAGCTATAATAAGTAAAAAGAAGATACTACAGAATAAATACATTAATAAATAAAAGGGTGGGGTCTCATAGACGAACAAGGCATGGTGACATTTTGCATAAACTTGAAATAATATACACATTACACTTCGATATGTATCAGAGTCACCTGGGGAGCTAATAAAGAAAACAGCCTCATTGAGGAATGACAAGGCCTCGACCTGGTATTTTTACCAAGTTCCTTGAAAAGTACTGCATTTAGGAATTAATTAAAATATGGGAGAGGTAAGGAGAAGGGCAATGGGTGGGGAAAAAAGAGAGATCAATATTACAGGAGGCTTTTGATATTGAAGAAACTCACATCTCCCATTTTAAATAAATAAAACTTCCTAGCTATCTATCTGATATGACATCTCCAACTACATCCCCATTTTTGTGAGAAAATAATGCTCTAAAATGTCTTTGGGTCTGGACACTGACTCACTAGTGTTTCTATGCATTGGAAGTTTCCAGCCTCTCCGTCCACCTCTGGTGTACAAGGTAGAAAAGAGAGACTACACCCATCATCTGGAAAAAGCCTAGTGGCTGTCAAACAGAGAAAGTACTAGAGAAATCAGCAATGCCAGCTAACAAGGGGCTTGTGGACATTCTTTTTTGATTTGAATAAAGTATTTTCAAAATTGAACAGAACTGAAAAATAGTTATCAACTTTATCCATTTAGTTTAAACACTGAATTCTTTTTTGTGAATAAGAATTTTTCTTTACTGAAAACAAAATAAAACAAAGGAAAACATAGATTCTCCATCTCATACCTTCTTGAAGGTTTGTGTGTGAGGTCTGTTGCTCATGAACCAGCTTTGATGTTGGCCATCCCAGGGCTTAATTCTTCCCAGACAACACTGAATAAAAGGCCTACTGAGGCTTGACAGTAACCTGGGAAACATTTGAAAACTGCTTTCTGAAAGGAAAAGCAGTTATTCCTTAAGAATAGAAAAGATGAAAGCCCCAAGTTTCCTGAAGGCCTGAAGGGAGGAAAGGCCAAGAACACTTACTGTCCTATCCTTCTTGGCATGTTAGAGACAATCTAAAGAAACCAAAATGATCTCTGGACTATGGGGCTCTGAAGGATGTGAAAGGAAGATGAACTGTGAATACTTTAATGCTCTCAGTTTATGACCATTAACAAATATTTTGACTACTGCATGAAGACTTTGATCTTTTCCCAATTCAAGAGCCTGTGGTTCTCTGCATCCCCATTCTCTGGGTTGTTTCTATGTACTGCTAATAAAATCTTCTGACTCATGATGTGTTACTTGGCTCCCAGATAAACAGAGAAATCCTGAGATCCAAGAATTAGGGCCTTAACCCTCAGTTACCTGACTCTGCAGTTCCCACCCTTTGCTGATGATTGACATTTGGTTATTGCCCACAACCCTGGTTAGACACTAAGACACTGTAATATAGTGCCCACTGTGAATACATCAGCAAAGATAACAGACATGGTTCCCCTGCACTCAGGAAGCTTCCATTTTAGTGTGGTAGGCAGATGCTAAAGAAATAATAATACAATTATAATCAGCAATCATTATGAAGGAGACTTGAGGCATGGTGCTCTGATAACAGTTAGTAGTGAGCCCCCCCCCCAAAAAAAAAAAAAAAAAAAAAAAAGACAACATATATCCCAGAAAAAGTGACATGAAAACAGAACTCTGAAGAATGAAAAGGAATGAGCTTAAGCAAGAGGAATTGAAAAAGGGGTCTCCAGGAGATTACTCTGTATTCTAAGTCTCAGTGTGAGAGGAAACATGGCTTACTCAAAGAACTGAAAAAGATTCTAATGGTTAGAGCAAAGCATGGAAACTAGTGAGAATGAAGCTGGTTGTGGAGGAAGGAGAGGGAAATGGGGGGAAAGGATGTAAGAAGGAGGGCTTTTAGGTCATTATGGAGTTTAGAGTTGATCCTAGAAATGGAAATGATTGAACAACTTCAAATGTTTTTAAAAGACAACTTTAGCCTCTGTGTATAAAATAGATTGCCATGTAATTAACAGTCAGTTGTAGGAGAAGCAGTCAGGGATGATGGTGGCTTCTGTTCAGATGGTGCCAGCACACATAGAAATAAATAAACACAACAAGAAATAAACAGTTGTAAATAAGCAGTCAACTAATCTCTGCCAAAGGAGCAAAGGCAAAATTATGGAGAGAAGATAGTCTTTTCAACAAATGATGCTGTAACAGGTACATGAAAAATAAGGAATCTACGCACACCTTACACTGTTTACTAAAAAAGAAAAAGTACTCAGAATAGATCATATACCTAAATGTCAAACAAAAAATCATAACAATCCTAAAGGTAACATGGGAGAATACATAAATGAGTTTGGATATGGTGGTGACTTTTCAGACACAACACCAAAAGTATAATCCATGAAAAAAAATGATAAACTAGACTTTGTTGAGATAAAAAACTTCTACTCTACAAAGGACACTGTCAAGAGAATGAAGACAGAACACAGACTGAGACAAAATATTTACAGAAAACATAGCTGATAAAGCACTGTCATCCCAAACATAAAAGAACTTTTAAAACAAACAATATGAAAATGAGCAACTCTATTAAAAAACGAGCAAAAGAGCTGAAGAGACACCTCACCAAAGGAGATCTACCGATGGCAACTGAGCATATGAAAAGATGCCGCACATCTTATGTCATCAGAAAAATGCAAATTAAAATGAGATACCACTACATGCCTATTAGCATTCCAAAATCCAGAACACTGACAACACCAAATGCTGGCAAGGATGTGGAGCAACAGGAACTCTCATTCATTGCTGGTGGGAATGCAAAATGGTACAGCCACTCTGGAAGACATTTTTGACTTTCCTTATAAAACTAAAAATACCTTTACCATAAAATCTAATAATCCCATTCCTTGGTATTCACCCAAATGAACCAAAACATGTCCACACAAAACCTTCACATGAATGTTCATAGCAGCTTTATTCAGTTACCCAAACTTAGAGGTAACCAAGAGGTCCTTTGATAGGTGAAGGGATAAATGAACACAGAATGGCATATCATTCAGCACTAAAAATAAATAAGCTATTAAACCATCAAAAGACATGGAAGGATATTAAATGGATATTGTTAAGTAAAAGAAGCCATCTGAAAAGACTACATACTATATGCTTCCAACTATATGACATTCTGAACAAAGCAAAATTAAGAAGACAGTAAAAAAAGATCAGTGGTTGCCAGTGCTTATATATTTCTTTATATATTTGTCAAAACCGGTAGAATATGCAACACCAAGGGTGAACCCTGAGGTAAACTATGGACTTAGAGTGATACTTATGCATCAGTGTAGTCTCATCAATTATAATAAAGTACTACTCTCATGTGGAATGTTAGTAATGGGGGAGGCTGTGTATATGTGGGAAATGGGAAATATGGGAACTCTCTGTCTCTTCTGCTCAATTTTGCTATGAAGTTAACATTGCTCTAAAAAATTAAGTCTATTTAAAAGGGGAAAAAAGGGGGGGCACATGGGTGGCTCAGTCAGTTAAGCATCCGACTTGTGGTACCGGCTCAGATAGTGGTCTCATAGTTCATGGGATTGAGCGCTATGCTGGGCTCTGTGCTGACAGTGCAGCGCCTGCTTGGCTTAGTTGGGATTCTCTCTCTCTCTCTCTCTCTCTCTCTCTCTCTCTCTCTCTTTCTCTCCTTCTCTCTCTGCTTCTCCACTCTCTCTCTCTCTCTCAAAAAGAAAAAAAAGGAAAAATAACATTTATTAGAAAAACCACACATGGCTTGCTATTTGATTAGAATGTTGCTGGTGTGAGAGAGAAAACTAAATTTCACAGATTTCTGTCTCGAACAACTCAATAAGTGGGATGTCATTCACTGCAGTGGGACTTACAGGAAGAGGAAAGAAAGAGAAGACAATGAGGTGAGAGAAATTGAAAACAGAATTAGATTCCTAGTTGAAGCTAATTCAAGTCCTGGAGCGCCTGGGTGGCTCAGTTGGTTAGGAGGTGATCTCACCATTCCCAAGTTCGAGCCCCATGTCAGGCTCTGTGCTGACAGCTCAGAGCCTGAAGCCTGTTTCAGATTCTGTGCCTCCCTCTATCTCTCTGCCCCTCCCCTGCTCATGCTCTATCTCTCTCTAAAATAATAAATAAATAAATAATAAATAAATAAATAAATAAAGAAAGAAAATCAAACTAATTCAAGTCCTTTCATCCTTAACCCCCACTCTCACTTATTATTATTATTTTTTAATCTGGAGTCTAGCCTGTTTATCCCAATAGGTTTCACTGGAAAATGTTAGCCACTTATGAGTTAGGCATAGCTTGATTCCGATAAAAAAAATACAAACAGAAACAGATGTCCAGGTACACAGTAAGAAAAGCACGGTGGCTTAGAGGAAAGAGTGTGATTTTGAGGTCTAAAAGACCTGGGTTTCAAACTTGCTTTGCATATTCATTAGTTGTGGGGTAAATTATTTAAATTGTCCTTCAGTCTTCTCCTAAGGGATATGGCTTGAGGGTGGTTTTGAGGGACATAAATTATGTTGCTGTTTTTTAGGTGAAGTGTCACAAAATTGGTCTTTACACCATAAAAGCAAGTGTTGGGATTATACACTGGGTGTTTCTCACATTTTAACATAAGTTTGACAGCTGTATAAAAATACAACGCAAATAGGTGGGAGTGAAATCAGGATGAATACACAGGAAGAAAGGGTGGTTTCTTGGAACTCTCCTGAACAACCTACAACTGAAGACTTGATACCACACTTTTTTTAAAAAATGTTTATTTATTTTTGAGAGTGGGGGGGGCCGTCGGGGCGGGGCAGAGAGAGAGAGAGACAGAGAGACAGAGAGTCCGAAGCAGGCTCCGAGCCGTCGGTGCAGAGCCTGACATGGGGTTCGAACCCATGAGCCATGAGATCATGATCTGAGCCAAAGTCAGATGCTCAACCAACTGAGCCACCCAGGCACCACAATACCTCACCTTTTATTGAAGATACTCTATTCTCTTCTAGGGAGCTTATGTTTGTTCTTTTGTGGAAGCCATAGGAGGTTCTCAGGACATTTTGAAGCCCCATTCCAAACAACAACATGTAGATTTCTCTTCCATTGCTTCCTTGTTCTTTCCTTCCCCAAAAGTAATTCTTTCAAAGATTTAACTGTAGACATTCCAAAGTATAGAAAGAGTGCTTCGATTATTAAATAATTAAATAATATAGACTCAGTACCTAGTGAGTGCTAAATATGATAGAGGGGAAAGCAAACTAAAAAACACAACCACAAAGAAGACTTAACAATGAACAAGATTTGAAAAAATGAAGTAAAGCTTTAGGGAAAAGGTCTTATGCCATCCACAGAATAATACAAATGTGGAAATAAACATACTGGGGACTAAGAATTCCCCAATCAATCTGGGTCTCCTCAGCAGGTACCTGGCATAGCGTGTCCCTGGGTAGCACAGTTTAGTCTAAATTGTTGAGGGCAGTGTAGTAGAGCTCTTTCTGCGACAGAGCAACTAGGACAGACAGAGCAACTAGTATGCCCGTGAGTCTTCGTAATGAAAATCAGCATCCCTGACCTGTGTTGACCACATTTGTAGCATTTTTGCCCCTTCATTGGGTGACCTACCACACGTAAGCCTTCTTTCTGCCTCTAATTTCTGAGGCCCAGTAGCCATGCGAAAAAGTATGAAAAGGTTACTCATTATAAACTGAAAAAAGGATAAACTCATAATTTTTCAAACATGTGAAAAACATGTTCCCCAGGTAAGACCTTGCACTCCAAATGTCAGGCCAGAGTGAATTCTTAAAGCTGAGTTATAAAGCTCTGAAAATGGAGTTTATAATGAAAATGTTGACAGGCTCTTGGAGTCACTGTAGTATAGAAAATTTAATATGTCACCTTGTTTTACAAGATTTTACTGGCAGAGAAGAAAATTAAAACATTTAGCATCTTTCACTTCACCAAATTGCTTTCCTCCTCCAAAGTGTGGTGCCATTTGTGGCACTATTTCATTCATAAACATCCTTTTTATTGTCACAGGCCTAGCATGGGCGTGTTCAGCTCTGTATTCAATGTTTCCTTTCCAAAGCACTGAAATGCTTATTGGGGCAGCATTACCTTGTAATTGCATTCACATTTTCTGAGGGTATGCTAAGTTGTAAGAGTTCTGGTGGAGAAAGGATGGAATTATTTACATAGATGCATAGGCAACATGAATAATGCTGATCACTGAAATATTTTCCAAGAGCCTTTCAAAAGGCCTTTTTAAAAAAAGAAACATTTGTACTGAAGATACTTACGTAAATCCAAGGGGAAAAAAGAAAGGATAGCTTAGTGTTGGAGGAAACAAATTTAAACTCTCTGGCAAAATAGGATGACCACCTGCATTTCTGAACACAAGTAGACAACGAACATCAAAATGAGGGATGGCGCACCCAGCTGGCTAGGTCAGGACAGTGTGCAGCTTTTGATCTCAGGGTGAGGTGGAGCCCTACACTGGGTGTAAAGATTACTTAAATAAGTAAATAAACTTCAAAAAATGAGGGATCATTTTCTAAGTCAGTGATAATCAAGATTCATATGAAAACACAGCTGTTAATCCAAGTCAGATCGTCCATGTAAATCTCCTCTAACCATGCAATATTTTGATATCCTTGATGACCATTTACTTTCATTATATGTCAAATACCAACTGGGGTAACAGGCCAATTTCCAGTTCACATGCTTTCCCAGAAGGAGAAGGAAGAGTCACCACATTTGCTAGACTACAGAAAGCTCTTCAAAGCCATGGCAAGCTTTACTTCAGACCACTGATACATGAGAATTAATGGGTGTTGCATTTCAATATCATGAAAGAATGAAGTCAAAACCTGAATACTGCCCAAGTACTTTCTAGTGCAGTCATTATTTTATTAACCACGATTACTCAGGAAGATGTACTGATCCCACAGCATTGGTGCTAACAGTTTTAAAGGGGCACATATAACCTTACATGTTTGCACTGGGCCTGTGTAGATAGGGAAAGACAAGCTCTGCCTGGGAAACAGGCCAGATAGTTGAGAATGCAGGACATATACATAGGTGTCCCCATAGAGGAGAAGAAGGCTTCTTCACAAGGCTTCTCTATTCCCATCTGTTGCAGCCTACTTAGGGAATTTTCAGTAATATCCCAGTTTTGTCATTCATAAAGCTTCATTTATCGAGTCCTTATGAAGTCCCAGGCCCACTACTGAGCATCACTTGGTCATCGTCACAGCAACCTTATTATGCTAGCCCCATTTTGTAGATACAGAACTAACCCCAGAATATTTCCATAGGTGGCCAAGTTTACAGAACTAGTGAAGCAGTAGAGAAAGGATCCAAAGTCTTGGCTGGCTGTCTCCAAAGCCCAATGCTCCTAACCACCAGGCTATGCCATAAAACTAACCAGGTTCTAAAGAGTCTGTTCACCCAGGGAAGTTAAGATATAATACGATCTGCATCTTCACAAAGTCACTGACCAGTAAAGGAATTGGGGTATATATGTATATTGTAAATATATGGTATGGCATGTTCCATTCTATGACAAGAAGCAACCCAGGTCACTGTGAGCTCACAGAAGATGGGCCTCTCCTAGTCTAAGGGGCTAGTTAGAGATTCCTAAAGATAGGCTGCATGAACTGAGTCTTGTAAAAAAGAAAAGAGGGGCACCTGGGTGGCGCAGTCGGTTAGGCGTCCGACTTCAGCCAGGTCACGATGTCGCGGTCCGTGAGTTCGAGCCCCGCGTCAGGCTCTGGGCTGATGGCTCAGAGCCTGGAGCCTGTTTCCGATTCTGTGTCTCCCTCTCTCTCTGCCCCTCCCCCGTTCATGCTCTGTCTCTCTCTGTCCCAAAAATAAATAAACGTTGAAAAAAACAAAACAAAACAAAACAAAACAAAACAAGAGTTAGCACAGTGGATGAGAAAGACATACAGAATAAAGTGTGCAAAGCCATAAGCACCAGAATATGCACATTGAAGAAGCTGCTATAAAAACTGAAGAAAAGAGTGTGGATGGGGTTTTACCTGGAACTAGAGAAGCAAGCAGGGGCCAGAATCTAAAGGGTCTTTAGGACACTAGAGAGAATTCCCATTCTTCTATGGTGTGTGGATATGACCAAATACCATTTTGACAGTACATATAAAAGCTTAGGAAATACTGTTTTCTAAGGGTGACCTCAATCCCAAGTCATGGAGTGACACCTACTAGAACACAGGAAAAACACATATCGAGAAAATCTTAGGACACAGGTGAGATGCATTCTCCCAAGTTGCTCTACATAAGTTCTCTCTGTTTCTCTTTTTTTTCTTTTTAAGTGAGGCAAACATTGGTGTCTGTTTCTTAATGGGGTCATCACCATGCATAATAGAGTAAGCAGATTTCTGTGATATTTAAAAGTTAAGAAGAAACCAGCTCTATTTGTTCAATGGCAGTAAAGCAAACAATGACCTGTGAGGTTTTAGGTATCTATTAACATGCAGGTACCCTTTGACTTAGCAATTGTATTGCTAAAAGTGGGTCTTAAGAGACTTGCAAAATATATGCACAAAAGAGTCTCCCCTGGATACATTATTAACAAAACTAAAAAATTAGAAATATACCAACATCAATATATGGATGGAAACTATAAAATATTATGAGGAATTTAAAAATGTGACTCCTCTATTAGAGTAAATACAGAAAAAATGTTAAACTGTATCTCTATACCAAAAACAAAAACAAGTTACAGAATATTTACAGGATAATCAGATAATCTCATTTATGTTAAAAACAGACAATAAAGAGATTAAGGCATACATCTGTTGTGATGAGCACTGGGTGATCCATGGAAGAGTTAAATCACTATACCGGAAACTAACATAACACTGCATGTTAACTACATTGGAATTAAAAAGAAAAAAAGACAATAAAGATAGAAAGTAGATTCATGGTTGCCAGTGCAGGAGGGGAGGAATGAAGATGTTCCAGAGTTAGAAAGTGATGATGATTGCACAGCTTTATGAATATACTAATAATGTGTGCATCATCTGCTCTCAAAGGTAAAATGTTATGGTTTGTGAACTATTCCATAATAAAAACAAACAGACCCCAGATAGACGCAATGTGCATGTGTTGTGGGGATTGTGGAGTACTTAAAGGAGACATTTACTTTATCTACAACTATATCCTCCCAACTTAGGTACGTACCTCCAGGGCTGAGACTCAACTGGAAATAACCTGAGAGAAATAGCCACAGTGTTAGCTCATGAAGTGTCCAATGCCTTATGGGGTGGACCCAAAGGATGCCCTGGAAGCAATGCTTAGATCAAAGAAATACGGATTTTTTAATGACATGTTTCAGCCTTTGGAGATGAATTCTTCTTGTAAGAGGGGCCACAAAACTCCAGTCCAATAAAATCAACGAGCACTGAAACAGAGTGTTGAAACTATATATAGACTTTATTAATCTTTAACACACTTTCTTAAATAGACTCCTAGTTGCTGAAATGTTCCAAGTGAAATTTCAGCAAATGAAATCTCATGAGCAGCCCTTTTTTATTTTTAATTTTTTAATGTTTTTTTTTTAATTTATTTTTGAGAGAGAGAGACAGAGAGAGAGAGAGAGACAGAGAGAACGAGCGGGGGAGGGGCAGAGAGAGAAGGAGACAGAATCCAATGCAGGCTCCAGGCTCTGAGCTGTCAGCACAAAGCCTGAGGGGGCAAGAACCCATAAGCCTTGAGATCCTGACTTAAGTTGAAGTCAGAGACTTAACAGACTGAGACACCCAGGTGCCCCATGAACAGCCCTTTTTTTAAAGGTGGTAGAGGGGCGCCTGGGTGGCGCAGTCGGTTGAGCGTCCGACTTCAGCCAGGTCACGATCTCGCGGTCCGTGAGTTCGAGCCCCGCGTCAGGCTCTGGGCTGATGGCTCAGAGCCTGGAGCCTGTTTCCGATTCTGTGTCTCCCTCTCTCTCTGCCCCTCCCCCGTTCGTGCTCTGTCTCTCTCTGTCCCAAAAATAAATAAAAAACGTTGAAAAAAAAATTTAAAAAAGGTGGTAGAGTTTCAGGGTTACAATGAAAATGACTTTTATTTTTTTGGTAAAATACTATTTTTAACAATGTGCATAATGGAACAACAAAAGTAGAGGGGTTATAAATCAAACAGTAGGTTTTATGACTATGGTGTTCATCAATAGATTCAAAACACAGAGGCTTAGATAGGAAGAGTCATCTAAATGGAAAGATGTGAGAGTGTGATGTGGAGAACAAAGGTAAAAGTAATATAGAAAAAAAGTTAAATTTCCTTCACAGACCATTGACAAGTACTGAGACAGGCAGAGGACCTTCCTCAAGTAGCTTAGTTGCCTCAATGTAAATACTTTGCTAGAGGCAAAAGGCAACCTTAGCTTGACATTAGCCAGACCTCCAAGATCCTGTAAAAATCCCTTTGGAAACTTCATCTTTACCCACCCCCACCCCCTCCTCCCAGCAAGATATATGTTAGCAATCATCCTCCAAATGTATGGCCCACTGATATACATCTAAAGGGTCTCATGACTAAGGTTTTACTGGACAGTAGTAAATGACCTTATCCTAATAATATGTAGCAAGGTTCTCAAGGTCCTAGAAACCCTGCTTACAAATCCCTTAGAAACTTAAGCTATCCCTAAGCCCCTACCAACTTAAAAGTATATAATGAGCTACTCCTCACAACCCCAGTGCAGTTCCTTCTGCCTAGAGGTACGATCCCAGGGATTTAAATAAAACCACCTTTTCTGCATCAAAGATGTTTCTTCAAGAATTCTTTCTTGACCATTTGCTCCTGAACCCCAACACTTCACATTAAGTGTATACATATGTTGTCTCTATGGTCTCTATTTATGTCTAAATATCTCTGGATGGAGGTGCCTGGGTGGCTCAGCTGGTTAAGCTTCCCACTCCAGCTCAGGTCATGATTCCGCGGTTCATGGGTTCAAGCCCCACATCAGTCTCTCTGATGACAGCTCAAAGCCTGGAGCCTGCTTCAGATTCTGTCTCTGTCTCTCTCTGCCCCTCCCCCACTCCCCACTCACACTCTGTCCCTGTCCTTCAAAAATAAATAAACATTAAAAAAAATTATAAATAAATAAATAAATAAATAAATAAATAAATCTGGATGGCCTAGGTTAGAATATAGATAGAATATAGAATCTATATAGAGAGAATATATAGATAGAATATAGAATCTATATATAGAATATAGATTAAACCTAACTGTTTAAAAATCATAATGGAGCGGTGCCTGTGTGGCTCAGCCGATTGAGCGTCCAACTTCGGCTCAGGTCATGGTCTCAGGGTTTGCAAGTTTGAGCCTACATCGAGCTCTGTGCTGACAGCTCAGAGCCTGGAGCCTGCTTTGGATTCTGTGTTTCCCTTTCTCTTTGCCCCTCCCCTGTGCATGCTCTGTCTCTTTCTCTCTCAAAAATAAACATTAAAAAAAAAAAAGTAAAGAGCATAATGGAAAACATGTAGACAATACAATACAGATTCTCTCTCTCACACTCATATCCCTCACCAGCACTGATATTTATCAAACTATTTACAGCAATTTTTGACCTCTGCTCACTAGAATCTGAATGAGTCATACTCCCCGGGGGTTCCACTGCCATGAAGAAATTAAAGTCCTTATTTTGGGTTCTTGAACCCTATTTCAAAGTGTAGAGGAGGTTTTCCAATGGTACCAACAGTTCTCTGGAAAACAGCTGGGTGTCTTGCAATTCAACTCAGTTCTGACGTCTATCTACCAGGAGACAGATCTGATTCACAGGTTAAGGGTTCATTCCTACTGCTCCCCCACTCTCCACTTCAGTTATTACCTGTGCTTCTGACCTACAGGCTATAGTCTACAGGTTCCAACCACCTCCTCCTCAGGTTAGATCAATTTACGAGACAGCTCACAGAACTCAGAGAAATATTTTACTTACTAGATCACGGGCTTATCATTAACGGATATAACTCAGGGACAGGCAGAAAGAAGAGCCATGAGCACAAGGTGCGGGAAAATGGCTGGGAGCTTCCGTGCCCTTCCCAGGTGCCATTTTCGCAGCAACTCTGCATGTTCACCAAATGGGAAATTCTGAGAACCTTCTCCTTTGGATTTTTATGGAGGATTCAATATATAGGCATGATTGATTAAATCACTGACCATTAGCTACTTTTTTGACCTCCAGCCCCTCTTCTCTCCTAGAAGGTTTAGGGGGTGGGACTGAAAGTTCCAAGCTTCTAATCACAGGGTTCTTTCTCCTGCTAACCAGGTGCTAACCAGGTCCCATCCTTGAGTGGGGTCCTATTGTCAACCTCATTAACATAGCAAAAGACATTAATAGCTCTCAGGAGTAAGGACATGCCCAGGGTTTTAGGAGCTTAGAGCCAGATACTGGATGAAGGCCACATATATAGATTTCTCATTATCAATCATGATATCACAGCCCCCACAGCTCTATATGGTCCAGTTAAAGCAGGTACATCCATACCTGAGTGGAATTTAGAGACAAGCTCTCGTTAAGAACTTGTAATGAATTGTGTGGACAAAAAGGCAGCTTCTCAAATGTTTTCAGAGGGTTTCCAACTTGCCTTCCCGTGGAAAACACTGAAATCTGGGGATAAGGCAATAGCTTTTGTCTTTTAATAGAAAGCCTCTAAAGAAAGAACTTACCACTGTAGCACTGGGAGCGGCAGTTTTAAATATATTAATCCTATATTATATTACTTATTGTGTGTGTGTGTGTGTGTGTGTGTGTGCGTGCGTGTGTGTGTGTGTGTGTGTATTTGCAGTGTACTGTGAAATGTGAAGACAGATTTGGGACTTACCCTGTTATTTATTTGCTATCAAAAATATCTGTCCTTGTTTTATTGTTGTTGTTTTAATTTTTTTAACGTTTATTTATTTTTGAGACAGAGAGATACAGAGCATGAATGGGGCAGGGTCACGGAGAGAGGGAGACACAGAATCTGAAACAGGCTCCAGGATCTGAGCTGTCAGCACAGAGCCTGATGCGGGGCTCGAACTCAGGGACCTCGAGACCCTGACCTGAATGAAGTTGGACGCTTAACAGACTGAGCCACCCAGGTGCCCCATTGTTGTTTTATGCTAAACTCAGGATTCAAGGTCCAAAACAAGTTATTTGCTGCATCAAGAATGTGTGGTTCCTTCACGTATTCCAGTGGCTTCCTACTACCTAGGAATCAACTTTTCTGATTTATTCTATTTCTTACAGCTACCAGATAAATAGGCTTTTCAACAATTATGGGAGAAATCACCAATGTGTTAGAATGTGTATTACAGAATATATAGAGATTATAAGTGTAAAATTAGACTATTAAAAAACAATAATTTCACAAGGGAGATAAGTAAGTGCTTTCACTAACGGTACTTTACATCCTAACAGGAAAAGTTTAAAATGATTTAGTGACCACATACACTGAGATTTTCCATGATTTCTTTTAGCTATCATAGTTTCCAGAACATCCCCTAAGTTTAAATGTTTCCTTACCTTGTAGAAAAACTTTGTATCTAATAGAAACATCTCAATTCAAAGGTCTTTATATAAATTACATTTAAATAATAAATTTTACCATGGACATAAAAAAATATAATAGGAACAAAAGCCAGTACCAGCGATAGGTTTATAAAAGTAAAAATGCTTTATTAAATTTATTACCGGTTATAATTTCATCAGAAATTTACAAGGATGCCACCTGAGCTATCTACTTACTCTGATTTAAGTCTTTGTTAGCCTGACATTTGTCAAAAAAAAAAAAATCAATCTTTTGTATTCCAAATGGGTCTTTTAGAATGCAAGAGTGTTTTCCCTTACTATCACTGAGTTATTTTAAATATCACTCCTTCATTTTTATTATAGTACCAGCAAATATCACACTGTAGGTAGCTTAAGGTCTGATTTTTTTTAAAGTGCTCTTAAGATAATGATTTTTAAAATGAATAATTAGCTCTTTCCATTGTCATATGAATTAGAATTCATAAGAAAGGAAATGAAAGGACGATTTTTAAAATTTATTTTGTTGATGTTTCTATTATAAAAAGCCCTGTCAAGTTCTCTGTTGTAATTTTTATAATGTAGAAGATGTCTTTCCACTGTGCATGTTTTTCAGGAATGTATTTCTATTTTAATTTTATTGCAGAGTTAATTGACTTAGTAAGGAGGTAACTAAAAACCTATTCTTTAACATGCAATTATTTGAGTTGAGGGTGTGGGAGTGTGCGGGTAAGGAGGCATTGGGGCAACATTGGTGATTATCCCAGTTTTATTTAGCAATAAAATTAAAAGAAAATTATAAGATTAGCACACATACAACGATTACTTACAACACCACATTTCTTCCTTAGATATATATTTTTTCTCTCTCTCCTGTTTTAACCACAAAACAATAAAAACATTTAGCTATATATATATATATATATATATATATAAAATAGAGACCATTAAGACCATAAAGAATTATGGAGTCTGAACAGTTTACTTTCCTACTTATTGTTTTAAAATAAACACTATTCCTATTGGTTAAAAAAAAAAAAAACAAATAAACAAAACAAAACAAAAAACTCTCTGCTCTGTTACTGAACCTTCCCAAAATAGAATTTTGAGAGTATTCAAGGGCCTTGGGATACATTTCCCAAACTGCCTGACCAGATGAACTTGACCTTCCAGGCAAGATTCTTATATTTGTTCCTGCAGAGAAAAGGAATATGAGCATTTTTCTTGCTGGTTCCTTTATATAACATTTGAGTGACCTGAGGCCATATAGTTTATTCTCCCTTCTCTTAAGACAAGCTCCTTTTTCTGTTGCCTTTTAAGTAAAAACGTAAAGGTCAGATTATCATTTCACAAAATGCTCCATTCTGCTGAGACCATTCTAGCTTCTCTCACCATAATATGTGTTCACTAATTATTTCATAACTCATTTAAATGGGAGGCATTCTGGAAGGGAATTCACTGCAACAACTCCTCAAGTAACTAATTATTTTTTTTTTTAAACACAGGGGAATTTTAATTATAATGCCTGTGTTATTTAAAAGCAGTGTGTGACAATTTGCATCTTGAAACATCTATTGTAATAGGGAAGAAAAAAAAAATATATGCTCCTGAATGAAATAACAATTCAAGTACAGGCAATTTAGTTGCCCTTTTATTTCCTTGATTTTCAAGAAACGGGAAAAAAAAAAAAAAAAGCAAACTGAGCCTGAATTATAAAACCGCTTACAAAGATGAAAAGATAACAAAAATCTTGCCCCTAGAAAGAATATATACAAGCTTATTTTTAAAGTTACCTGTTCTATCTCAGGAGAGATTTATCATGTGTCATAATTTAATGTATAGCTATGGTAGAAAAATCTCTCATTTTAGAAGAAAACATCCAAATCACAGTGTTTTCCCACAGGGAGTTGATATTTTTAAGAGATTAAATGGATAAATAAAACCTATTATTATTATGTTATTATTATTACGACAATGACTACTACTTTCCCTCAGTTTATATTTTGGAGAGTTTTATTGGTTAACAATAAATGACTAGGTGGGTAACTAGTCACAGCTTCCTTACATCTAGTCCTTAGATTGAGAAGCAAAGTGATAAGGGACTAGGTATGCACTAGAGAATCTGGGTTCCAGACTCTGACTGTAGAAAGTCACTACCTTTTTTTTTTTTTTAAACCCATTTTGTTTTGTATCAGTTTGCGTATCTGTTATCTCAGAGCCTTTTTGAGCTTTATGAGGTAATGGGCATTATGCCTATGAATACATGTGCAAAGAGCAAAGTATTATAAAAAATAGGTCAGTGGTTTTAATAGTCAAGATGTAAGTACTTAAAAATTAACAAAGGAAGAATCTACCTGGATGCAAATGCTCTATAATGTATCTTGCTGTTAGTGTCCCTTCAGCTGAGAAGGGGCTGATCCCACTGCATCCCCAAGAGTGTTTACAAGCAGAGGTGACATGTAGGTTCCAACTGTGATCCTCCTAGCCCTGCAAGAGAAGTGGGTGGGCAAGGGGCTTCGTGTTTGGGGTGCCAAGGTGTGGTGGTGGTGTCAGGGAAAATAAACCAGACGGTACTTTCATGATTATTCAGAGAAGCTCTGCAGTGATAACGTTTTCTTACACATTGGCATAGACTTCGCCTGACAATGGCTGCACCCTGCACCCCCCTACCCCCACCCCCCCAGAGGGGAGAGGGTTATGTTAAACTCTCAGTCTAGGCCAACTAACTCCTATGAACTCAGCTTCAGTGAATCTTTTTTCAGTTGGAAGGACATGATAGAGGCTCTGTGGAATAGATTGGCCACCATCTTTTTTCTATAATGGTAACAGCAGTTGCATGATCTAGAACTCCTGGTCTGACCAGCACAAATTATATTGGCTTCATTGACAGAATACTAGATCGAGTTGTGAAAAATGAATCTTGTAGTCAAACAGATTTTGGCACAGCTTGCCAACAAACTGCATAGATTCAACTTTTTTTGAAAACTCAATTCAGGCTTGCCAATTTGTGCTTGTAGATTGCAAAAGCAGATATCTGATCCAAGATGGCAATATTTATAGCTCAGGATTTGTAGCCTATATTTCTTCCTCCCCCAAACCTCTCCAAAAAAATGTTTTATATCATCACAGGAGAAAACTCAAAGTTGTCATTTCCTAATAATAATAATTGTAATAACATAATAATATCCATCTTTACATAAGAATCTACTCTGCACTAGGACTTTACATGCTAAATGTTATTGAAAAGCCACCACAGCCTTAGGAGGTAGGTTGTTATTATGTTGATCTTACAGAAGACAATCCAGAGTCTCGGATAGCTGGCAATATCTGGAGTAGGGAAGATGTGCTTGGCCTAATGCAAGCTCATCTTGATGTTATGGGTTTCAGAAGGAATGAGGAATTGGCATGTGCCTTTTATTTTCAAAGCAGCATATGGTATTCCAGTACAGTCTACCTTCTAATTCCATAGTCCTCAATAATTTAGGAATTTATAGACAAGTAAGGTATAAATCAGATTATCCCATTCTGTCCATCAAGGAGGTAAGTTTAATCTCATCAAGAAAAAAAAAAAAGTGGAGGAGGAGAAGGAAAACAAAGATGACAATGATGGTGTAGGGTCCAAGGGCAGATTGCTCCATGATGGACCATTATGGCTCAAGAGAAACTTCTGACCCTCCCTTAACTGTATAGAAGAATCTAAATGGGAAGTCCTTCCCAGAACAAGGATTATTAGCAGAAACAAATTTTATCTGAAAAATTTTGCCATTCGTATGGGAGGCCAAACCTCTAGTTACCAAACATCTGTTCTTATTGCCCTGTGAAGTGCATTCTTTTCCTCTGAAATCCCACACCCCTACCCCCTTCTCTTTAGTTCAGAATGACATATATGACTCATTTTGTCTGTCTTTGGAATCTCCATGTCTGTGTGGATTCCCTGTATGCATTCAATTAAATTCTATTTTCTCCTAGTAATCCATCTTATGTTAATATGATTCTTCAGCCAGATGGATGGACCTGTGAAGAAGACAGGAATTCTTGCTCTCTGACAATGGAAACCTCTCTCTATATGGCATAAAGCTCCCTGTCCTCACTGGCAAAACAAAGGCTTAATCAATAATTACTAAACATGCCTGACACTGTGACAGGTATAGAGTGGTAAGCGAAGCTCTGCAGATGAAGTTGGGCTCTGCTTCTCTCTTTACAAGTCTCAATCTAAGGGCTCCTGGGTGACTAAGTCTTTTAAGCATTCGACTTCAGCTCAGGTCATGATCTCATGTTTTGTGGGTTCCAGCCTCATGTCAAGCTCTGCACTGCCAGAGCCTGGGATTCTCTCTCTCTTCCTTTCTCTCTGCCCCTCCCACATTCTCTCTCTCTCTCTCTCTCTCTCTCTCTCTCTTTCTCTCTCTCGTAAATAAACTTAAAAAAAAAAAGTCTCAATCTAGAAGTCTGAACAGGAGTATCCATGACAGAGAAGTACTGCACCATTTTAGACTAGAGCTAACTGAGTATAAACAAAATTCCTAAGTTTCACCAGGACTGGCCAAGTTACTTTCAAATAGATCAATAGCCCTTCCTGATAGAACTCACAATTACAGGATATGCCAATGGTCAGTAGCTTGTTACACAGAGATTTTTTAAAAAGTGTTTTAATGTTCATTTATTTTTGAGAGAGCAAGGGAGAGAGACGGAGCATGAGTGGGGGAGGGGCAGAGAGAGGGAGACCCAGAATCTGAAGCAAGTTCCAGGCTCTGAGCTGTCAGCACAGAGCTGGTCGTGGGGCTTGAACTCACAAATCATGAGATCATGACCTGAGCCAAAGTCAGATGCTTAACCAACTGAGCCACCCAGGCACCCAATACACTGAGACTTGTAATAAAATGTTGATGGGACGGTAGCCCTTGGTTTATCTTTCCAACTCCCCTCCCCTCTTCAGCTAAGTGTGCACTTAGGTTTAAGAGGTTGAAGAGTATGTGAGAAGTTCCTAGAAAATAGGATGAATGGTATGTGGCAAGACCATTGCATAAAATGTGCTGATTGGTTAAAGACAGATTTCATTTGCCACATTTCTTTTTACCAAAAGGTACTTTGAGAAAGCAAAAATGGAAGAGGGACAGTATTATTTTAAGTGGACTCTACACCACACCTGAGAGTGCAAACAGGTTTTTTGTTCCTTTCTTTCTTTTTCCTTTTTTTTTTTTTAACTGAAGCAAAGCTGACTGTTACCTTTTAGTGGTGACTGGTTTATTGACTGCTAATGCTTTAAAAATGAGATTAAATCAGGCCCATGGTCTTTATTACAAGGAAGATATATGCCCCTCGTGCATTCCAGTGGTTTGGCAATCTTAACCTCGACAGACATAACATTGATGTATGCTGTGTTGCCCAACAGCATGGTAAGTGTTTAAAATGCTGTGAACAGCCTTATTGCCTTGAAATGATACAATCTAATATTAGATTGTAACTCAGTGACTGAATCTGCCAGCTCAACCTTCTACAGAATACCAAAGTTGAAGCCACTTTATTTTAATATCTCATAGGGAAGGAATCATTCTTTATTTCCCCATTGAAACACAGCACGTAAAAGTGAATCTAGATCACAGGAAAGCTGAAACCACAACAAATCAGGCCATTTTCATTAACAGCACATATGCACCTGCCTTCTGGAATAGGGTGTTGAAACACCAGCCTAGCTCATTCAAATTGGCAGAACTACCTTAGCACCGTGGGCAATTGACGGGTGGGATCTGAGTGTCCAGAAATTCTTAAGCTAGAGAAAATCAAACCATACCCTCTCCACTTTGTTTGAACATTCTGGGAAAGCAGTTTTTACCTTAATCCTCAGCACTTCTTCCACTTGTTCCTTTTGATCAATCATAATTAACATAGACTTTCAATCCTCTCTACACTTCATGCTCATCAATCAAATTTCAGACACCCATCAGTCAAAGGAGCCAGAGGGTTGAGAGCCTTGGTTTGCATGATCGGAATGCCACCTCACGTGTTTCCTGAGTTAAGGGGACTTTCTGAAACCATGCTTCAGTCTGTCAGTGTTAAAGCAGGTGGGTTCTCAGGACACAGTACTTTCGAATGCTAAAACCAGGTCAGTCCTGGTTAAAGCAGCATGGTTGACCACTTTATCTCTAGGTGAGGCCAGGGCTCACCAGGACATCTTTGCTCAGGCACAATCTGGTTTGTGATACTCTTTTGTGGCATGACATTGGATTTAAACAGATTGCATATCAATAAAATCTAACTTTTATATCATCACCTGACCAGAACATCTCTTGGAGATTCTAACTTCCTCACTGCCTCAGTAGAAGTCCTCCCCAACTGTCCTAGCAAATGTTATTGCTGAAAATGAATCTTCATTCTCATCAGTATTCTGGATTTAGACTGAATGGGACCTGGGAAAAGAAGCCCATAGCAAATGGCTAAATGATGGCCTACTAGCTTAATTTTATACTGAGACCTAAAGATGAAGTTTGAAAGAAGCCCTTCCAACCTGTTTACCCATTTGAAAGCCTAAACTTATTTCATGTTGGATCCATGTGCCTTGTACTGTACCTCGTGTCAAAATTAAAAGAAAAAAAAAAATCAAAGCCTAATTTGTAGCCAAGTCATCATAGAAACAAGTAAAATTTGTATTCTTCCCCTGCATGTCCAACATTTCAGAGGCCAGAAATTAATAATGATTATTAGCTGCCCTCTAACTAAATTAAGTGGATCAGAGAGAACAATGTCCATGGATTCCAGAACATCTAACACTATGTTTTTCAGGGTCTCTACCACCTGAAAATATTCAGATGGAAAGGAAAAACTATTCATCTTATTACTTAATTATTGAGTCAACATATTGCCAAGCATATTTAGAAGCACGACTGCAATTGCAAACTTTTATTTCTCATTTGAAAGCTATATGTTGCGATCAAGCCATTATAATCAAAATAAAATTCATGACTCTGAAGGCAAAAGAAAAAAAATAGCTCTGCAAAATTTCAGCATTAGTGATTCTGTAAAATGGAATTAATCAGGAAATCGTTTTTCTAGTATTTTTTCTACCAATGAAGAGTCCTCCCCCAGACGCAAGCAGATCAATTTGAGGCAGTCTTTGTAAAAATCTCACAATGCTATGTTAGTCCTTGAGATCCTACTACTGTTTTCCAAGCAATTAAGGAGAAAAGCCAGTGAAAACTATGAGGGGGTACACATACAGCTTTTTTTCCGTTGCTCCTTTGTCTTAAAAATGGATACTGTTTCTGTGGAGATGATTTTCTTATTCTCAAAAAAGGAATAAGAAGGATGGAGAAGGAAAAGGAGAAAAAGGAAGACTCGATCCACTTACCCGCTACTGCAACTTTCGCCGTCCGGCTAATAATTGACCCAGAATCTCCCAAAGATGCCTCGCATTGGTAAAGTCCCTCATCTGGCTTATGGTGCCTGGAGTGGAGTATGTTTTGTATCAACAGAGAGCCGTTTGAAAGTTGCTGCTTCCTTTCGTCCATTCCCAAGGCCAGGTGGACGCCATCTTTCTTCCACTTGATAACCGGGATGCCTCGGTCAGACTCAGCAGAGCAGTTCAGGAGGACATTTCCTCCCCGCATCGTGACAGCATCGGAAGGCTCTGACAGGAAGCGCAGGGATGTGAAAGCCTTAATCTGGAAACCTGCGCCAAGGAAACACAGGGAAATAAATATGTTCACTGATTCAAAGAAATCACAGGCTCCAATCCCCTGCTTTTTCTTTATAAAACTTTTCCAAAAATGCTGGGGTCTTTGGAAAGCATCCAAGAATAAATGATATTGTGTTAAAGAAGCAAAAAAAAAAAAAAAAAAAAGTGTCCAATTGGGCTAACCAAATTAAGGAAACAATTGACCCAAAAAGTAATAATTGAGAAATTAAAAAATCATACAAATCTAGGCATGGTCATCATCACTTATAGTATAAGTCAATCTTTAAAAATTGAGAGAGAAAAAACTAATATTTTCCAAATAAAACTAGATATATTTTAAAACTTTTATTTGTGTGTGTGTGTGTGTGTGTGTGTGTGTGAGAGAGAGAGAGAGAGCGAGCATGAGCAGGGGAGGGGTAGAGAGAGATAGAAAGAGGGAACCCCAGAAAGGCTCTGCACTCTCTGCGTAGAGCCTGATGTGGGGCTTGCTGGAACTCATGAACCACGAGATCATGACCTGAGTTGAAGTCAGATGTTTAATAGACTGAGCCACCCAGGGACTACAATAAAACTACATATTTTATTTTGAAAACAGTTACTTTTTAAAAAGTTTTTTTTTTTAATTACAGACAGACACACACATAGAGGGTGAATGGGGGAGGGGCAGAAAGAGAGGGAGATACAGAATCCAAAGCAGACTCCAGGCTCTGCACTGTCAGCACAGAACCTGATGTAGGCTTGAACCCCAAACCACGAGATCATGACCTGAGCTGAAGTCAGACGCTTAACCATCTGAGCCACCCAGATGCCCCTAAAACTAGATATTTTAAAGTAACAGTAATTAGTAGTGGGGCAGTAGTCATAGTGCCCCTAAGATTTGGGAGACTTATTCTATCTCGGCATTTTGATTATAGTATCCACTAAATTAAAAAAAAAATCTACTCAGACATGTTTCATCATCAACAACAACAACAAAAATCAACTCTGAACAGTGTGGGGGAGTTATTTAGAACAAAGCTCAGGTGAATTTTAAAATAGGTAAGAAATCCCACTTGCAGAAGCAAGTCAATAATGCTACTACCTAAAATCACAAATCCCTGAAGTGTCTTCATTTCCATCCAAATGTTGCTCCTGAGCCAGGAAATCTAAGTGAATATTATATTTGGTCTCTCTTTTTTCTATAAACATAAATGAACATAAGAAATCAACAGGAGGAAGAGAAAGTCATTTAAGGATCCTGAGGGGGTGAAACCGGTATAATTAGTTAAAGTATATTATATTCAGAGCTACCAGCACAGCATTTATCAGAGTGCTTGACTGTTGAGTCACAGACTATACCAAGGTCTTTAGGAGGTCAACGGGTGCACCTTTTCTCAAACAGGTGTGCACCTAAAGCATTCGAGTCAAATTACTTTTAATTTCATTTTTAACCATCTCTGGGGGTAGGGATTCTATAATGCCTCTTGGTATCTTGTTTTTAACATTTAATCATTCTTCAAGTATAACTGAATTTTCTAGCTTCTATTTAATCTCATATTTTTTTCTTGAATTGCTTTGTGTGAACAAAGGGAGGAGACGGACATTTCTTTGTAAGAACGCTTTATTCTTTTGAAGCAGCATTTAATTTCTTTACAAATACCCCCTAAATTATGTTTTAGCCTTCATGTGTTTTAGGATAACGACCCCAATTTCATTAGCTTCCTTAATTTTCCATAGTGGAAACTTTTGTTTGTTTGTTTTTTGTTTTTACTTTGTGTAAACTTTCTAGCTTTCTATCATTTAAAAGTCAGGCATCTAAATTGCTTATCATCAATATTCTCATAAAGGATTGATCCAGACTAGCTCCAATGGATAGAATTTTTCTCAACTTTGTATATACCCTGCTTTCCAGTAAAGATAAAAGCTGGATAGCTTCTCACTGTTTCTCTGTAATGTTACTTGTCATACCCAATTTTTCTGAGCCTTCTATTTGCAGTCTGTTACTTTTGCAACTCTGTTGAACTTTGCCCAATGAACTGTATCATTCATTGTCATACACTCATTTCATCCAATGAGACCACTCACCCAAAGAAAGCAGCCAGAACTTTGCTCAAATTAATATATATTATAAAATAGCAGTGAGAATTTAAGTCTACCATAAGTGATACTGGTAAAAATCTCAAGAGATGCAGCTGGGCCCTCTCACTGCCCAGTAAGCTCCCTCCTACCCCTGGATCATTTTAGTGTGCCAACTTAATTTTATTACTTCTCATTCTTACATTGAATCGGGAGTCTGGATATTTAGCTCTTGGTCCTGGCTTTATGACTTAAAGATCAATGACTCAAATAAGTTTTTCAAGTCCTCAGAACCTCAGGTCCTCCATCTGTAACGTGAGGGCACTGACCCAAACAATGTCTAAGTTCAACATTTAGTTTGGATACTTTTAGAATTAGTATGGGTTGAAGGCATCCATCAAGTGGATCCTGCTCTAAGCTTGCTGAGATATAGACTGATTTTGCTATAAGTGTCTCCCCCATGTGTACATGATATCCTCCTTTACAAGAAAATAAACACATGCCAATGAACACTTAGCTCAAGATACCAAGGATGGGAAAGCACAGAGAAGTTCCTATGTCCTTGAATGTCAAGATATGTCACTAGAGTAATACTGGCAATTTCCATACAAGTGGCATTAATAAGGTAGAGATAAATTTAGAATTCAAGACCAGGCAACTATATGAAACAGCATTTATTGCTTTTTGGTTCTTCCTGCAGCCCATATTTTAAACAACAATCTCATGTTGAACACCTTATTTATGTCACAGAACACATAATACACTGAACGCAGCTGTTTATGACAGCATGTTAATGAGCATATGTGCCCATTATCACAAATAAATAATCCACTTTATCTGAAACAAGGAGTTTATGACAGTTTTCAGTGCTGTGAGTACATAATGTAGGAAAGTTAAATAAAGATTAACTTTTATTCAATACGATTACCCTTGCATTTTGCTGGCAGTTTGAGCTTCTGTGCTCCCGATACCAATTACATTTTGAATATATGGCTGTGGAATACAGGTACCTCACTGCTTTAAGTAACTTGCATTAGTTACTTAGTGTTTCAAAAAGATGTACGCGAGCCAATAGAATCTATGGAGGATTAATAGATATGTCTCCAGTGTGCCTCATTTCAAAGTTCCAAGTCTATGTTAGGCACAAGCTGCTTGCACTCCCTTGGGAGATATTTCACAAAGGTATAAGAAATGTCCCACTAACACAGTATACTGACTTCAATTTAGGTTGTCCCCCTCCCTCTTCTCTTAGAATGCTAGTTGCCTCAGGAGGGATTTTACCTACCAGTACATCATATTTTAATACGAAATAATTTTTATCAACTACACTGATTTATGTTTGTACAGAGAAAGATAGATGATAAGGCTGAAGAAGACAAAGAAGTAGAAATAGCCTTTGGAGCCTGTAGTTCAAAAATTTGTGGCTAGCATTTGGGCAGGCATTTGATGGGGGATAGAACACCTGGGAAATGAGTAAAAGAAATAATGAGAAAGCAAAAGAAGAATGCTTTTCAAAAGTCAACATGAAACTACCTACTTTACAATTTTACAAAGGATTTTACACTGGGATGACTATTGTGGGGATTTCATCCAGAAGAAAGCCATTTGGAGAAGTTTTTGTTTGTTTTGTTTGGTTTTATTTTTTAGATGCCAGTGATTATTCTGTTGAACCCCTCAAGAGTAGCATTTCTCAGTCTTGCTTCATAAAAGAGGTGGTCTTTTGGCCTGCTGTAAAATTACATAAATTAATTAAATATATTTTGAAGAAATATATTTGAAAATACCTGAATCCCATCCACTAACAGAATGAATGGCTGAGTCTGATAGCAGAGTTCATGATTAGAATGAGTGAGCCTCCCGGCATCTTCTCCCTCTACATATTGGCTTGTGAAGATCTCTAGATCTTTTCTGGGTAGGATTTAGGCACAGAGCCATAGATGCATTTAACAAATTGGTCTTTTCTTATCTGTGTTTATCCAAGAAAAAGTAATAAAGTGTCATATTGTTCTTGGATGTTATTCTTAATTTTCATCTTCTTCTGAGAGACCATAATTTATAAGCAGATAATAACACTGCAAAATCTTCAATGTTTTCCCCATGTAGAGAGGAGGCCTTACTCTTGAGGGTCTGAGAGACCCTAATTTATAAGCAGATAATAACACTGCAAAATCTTTAATGTTGTCCCCATACAGATAGAGAGGAGGCCTTACTCTTGAGGGTGACCCAAAGAAGAAATATTAACATCTATTTGCTTTGGTTTTGTCATACATAAATATGTACCAGAGATAACACTTCCAGGGATATTCTAAGTTTATACTAATTGAGTATCTAGTAACTAATGTATTTTAGAAACTCACCAAAATAATCAAACAAATAGTAAAAATCTTTCCATGAGCTTAAGTCCCTTTGTGCATGACCTCCTCATATCCTTGTCAATTTCAAAGACCAGTCAGTCACAGAGGCAAACAACTTAGAAGGGGGTTTTTGAGGTATGACACTGTATCTACAATATCAAACATTGTTAAGTGTGAAAACTAATTCTTCATAGAGTCAGATATTCCTTCCAAGTTCAAAATGTAAAAGCTTCTAGTGAAGCAATAAAAGCTAAAAAAAAAAAAAGAAGAAGAAGAAGAAAGAAAATTATGAAAAGTAGCATAGAAGTAAAAAGCGGCTCCTGAAAATATTTTAAGATTAGAAAATGTCATACAAGTCCCCACAGAACTTGCTATGCATAATTTTATCTCTTTCAAAGCACAAAAACTTTCACTTTGGGATGCTTGGAGATTCAGATGATCCCCAAATTCTTGTAATCAACCCAGAAAACTCTGCCATCGTTATCTCTTCTTAGAAATATATGCTACTGCATCTGCTTCTCTTGTGTTAAGAAAAGGAGATAGAGCCCCACTGAAGAAAGCAAAATTATTCTATGAATGATGGAATACTTTTTAAGTCATCAAACACCAATTAATTACAGGTGCACTGTAACTCTGGACTTCAGTCCAAAAAAAAGTGTATAATGCTTGTGAGCCTTTGGGATGGAAAGTTGGATTTAAGAAGCAAAGCAAAGCAAAGCAAAGCAAAGCAAAGCAACGCAAAGCAACGCAAAGCAAAACAAAAAAATGCGAATGAAAAGAACCCCTAACTATATGTGAACTTTACTGGGTTTAGGATATCAGAATATAAATTCTGAAACAGTGGTTCTCAAACCATGGTTCCCAGACTAGCAACAGCCACACTGGGAACTTGTTAGAAATGCACAATCTCAGACCCCGCCCCAGACCTACCCAAGCAGCAACTTTGGGGGATAGAGTCCCACAGGATTTAATTAGCCTTCCAGGGGATTTGCACATTCACCAAATCTTGACAGTCACTTCTCCAAAACATCTGGTGGCCTGGACTAGTGCACAGAGGTCCTTGTGTTCTTTGGAGTGTCCTTGTTATAATTTTCTGTATTTTGGAAATGTGCGTAATTTGGGTCAATTATTTTTTCTAAGCAGGGATATGAAGTTATGGGGATGATTCAGGAAGGCACATAACTGAACAGATTATCAACACATATTTCATTGATATTTGCAGCATATTTCTCTTTGAAAGGTTAAAAATAGAGAAAGGGCTAAGAAAGAGGGCTATTGTTGCCAATACCTCATCCTTCTACTTTGTAACCAGCAATCTGTTTGGACCCCAAATGGCCATACTCCATCAAACAAAATTTAAATTCCAGTTGACTGAACAGTTAGAATGCTCCTTGGAATATCATTGGTTCTTCCTACAAGGAGCTGTCAAAAGATTTCTTTTGATCAACTTCAACGGCCACAATCCTCTCCTGAAAGAAGTTTTGGTAAATATAGTATTCTTTATCAGATTCTTTATCAATATTCATTGGTAATTTGAAAGACAGAGTGAGCAGGAGAGGGGAACAGAGAAAGGGAGAGAGGGAATCCTAAATAGGTTCCATGCTGTCAGCACAGAGCCCAATGTGGGGCTCAATCCCAGGACCCTGAGATCATGACCTGAGGCAAAATCAAGAGTCATTCTCTTAACCTGCTGAGTCACCCAGGCACCATGCCTTTTAAAATATTGGAATTCTAGACACTTGCTTGGCTGACCTACTCCTCACTTCAGTTTAGTATCTAGATGAGCAAAACTTAACAGCACTCACTCAGAGTCCCACAATGATCTCTGTGCTGACAGCATGGAGCCTGCTTGGGATTCTCTCTCTGCCCCTCCCCCACTCTTGTGCGTGTGCAGGTGCATGCATGCACTCTCTCTCTCATTCTCTTTCTCAAAATAAATAAAAATAGCCTGGGGAATGTCCTTTATGCTCCATCCTAATGCATGACTTAAACTTCAGACAGCCCAGAGCAAGACAGTGTATCTCACCAACAGAACAGAGCCAATGACCACAGGGGTTTCTGTGGAGTATCTGTGCTTTTTTTTCTACTTTGATAAGAGACAAAGTAAAAATAATTGTCAGAAGATGTGGTTGTATCTTGAAAAGATTGTATGCATTCCAGTCATTGTTAGAGACTAACATATTTTAAAGCTGTTCAACTTCAACACAAGTTTTTATCACTAACAAATGGAAATTAGAAATGAATTAGATTATGCAGAATTTATTCCTTAATTTAAATAATGCAAAGGAAGACTTACCAGGAAGAAATGCAGGTACATTTTACTATGGGGATTTATTAAGTATCATTAAAATGTAGGGAAACGATGGATGACAATTTAAATTAAAAATTTTTAAAGGACACTTCAAGTTCCTCCCTCATTATAATTTCCAGTTTTAGCAAGTAAAAATGTAAAGATATCAGTTATTTTGAATTTTAGATAAAAAAACAAATAATATTTTAGTATAAGTATGTCCTAAATACTTATATTAAATAAACACTACATAGGGCATAGTTATACTAAAACATTTTTGTTGCTTACCCAAAATCCACATTTAACTGGGCATCCTGTATTTTCTCTAGCAGTCATATCCCCATGAATTCACTTCCTTGGAATCATGGCAAAAGTAAGCAAATAGTATATGAATTTATATTACTCCACTCAGTTCTCACATATCTGAAGAGAAGACTGAACTCTTGGAAAGCTACCATGATTGAATCAGGAAAAGTGATTTTTAGTGGCAGGACATTTGCTGACCTAGTCCAACACCACCAAATATCCATGTAGAAAGGTTGTTGAACTCGATTTGTTCTTGATACAGTGATTCTTCTTTTCTCTTCCCTTTACAAGACAGGGAGCAAAAATCAGAAATATAAATACAGGATATGAAGTTCAAGAAGCAACTGTCCCAGCAGAAATTGCTTAGTGAGCCCACACAGAGGCTCCACATCAGACATGCTGAGCACATGGCATCTTCCACGAGGCAGAGGAAGCTTTGCTGAGATCTGAGGTTTTTATAGGGTGAGAAGAGTGTGCCCCAGGCAACTGTCTGAGTGTCCTCTGGCTAAATCCGATAGTAAAGAAAAAGGATAAGGGCCAAGATAGAGTGGGAAAGTAGCTTCAAGAGCTAAATCTCTAAACTAGAGCTTGATTTTGCAGTGTGATACTGGGCAAATTGTAATGGGATTTTTTCAGCTCAACAGGTAACACAGTCTGACATCTAGGTTATCATTCCCGAGGCCTTCTGCAAAATTAACATTTAAAAGAGAAACTTTGATGTGCTGCTTAATCTGCCCTGGGTTTGAACCTTTAACTCCCCTCATTTTGGTTAAATGTAAACTGGCTTTCTCTTCCCCTTGTGTTTTTCATCAGTCTTGCTCAAAGTAGAAGGATGGTCAGCTTTTCATGAAGGCACAACTGTCAAATAGAATAATAAGGAAGATAATTCAGAGTATTTAGAAAAAGCAGCAGTTAATGGGTACCCAGCACATAGGAATATCTCCATGTGGATAGCAGTGAAGTGTGGACAAGCTTTGGAGACACTGTCAATTTTGAGGGCACTGACTTTTAATCAAGTTACTTATATTTACTGTACACAAATAAAAAAAAATGTGGACATAAAATCAAATATAATAATTGCCTGTAATCCTGCTCACCTGGTAACAGCCACTATTAAACTTCGTGTGCATTTCCTTCCAAGACATTATTTATTTTTGATTCATAGTGATTTGCTTTATTATTCACAGGATTGCAATAATATGTGAGAAGAAAAGAGACAGAAAGAGAGAGATAGAGACAGGGAGACAGAGTTCTCTCACACACAAAAGCATGCACACACTCTGGTCTGTCCCCTATAAGGCTCTCATCATAGGGTCTCCACCCTTATGATCTCATATAAACGCAATTATCTCTCAAAGGTACACACTCTAAATACACACAGGGGGTTAGGGCTTAAATATATGAGTTTTGGGGAAACAGAAACATTCAGTCCATAACAGATATAGAGCAGGAACCTAGGGGAAGAACTCTGGATAGAGAGTGAAGAGTGAGTACTAAGGTCCTGAGGTGGGATTGTGACTGCATTTTCCCAGGAACAGTAGGGAGATCTACAAGACAGGACTGATTAGACTCAGGGAGGAGAGTTCAAGGGGATTATATTGAAAGGCCATTGGGAGGTTGAAAGGCCACTGGGAGGTTGAAAGGCCACTGGGAGGCACATAAGACCTTGTAGGCAAGCAAAAGGACTTTGCTTTAATTTTCACAAAGATGGAAACCTAGTGGAGTGTGTTTTCATTTTTATTTTATTTTTAATTTATTTATACTTTTAAATGTTTATTCCTGAGCGAGAGAGAGAGAGAGAGAGAGAGAGAGAGAGAGAGACAGACAGAGAGTAAGTGGGGGAGGGGAAGAGATAAAGGGAGACAGAGAATCTGAAGCAGGCTCTAGGCTCCGAGCTGTCGAGGCAGAGCCTGATGTAGGGCTCAAACCCATGAACTGTGAGATCATGACCTGAGACAAAGTGGGACACTTAACCAGTTAAGCCACCCATGCATCCTGTGGAGGTATTTTTTTTTAATGTTTATTTACTTATTTTGAGAGAGAGAGAGAGAGAGAGAGAGAGAGAGAGAGAGAGAGAGAGAATATGAGCAGGACAGGTACAGAAAGAGAGGGAGAGAGAAAATCCCAAGCAGGCTCCATGCCTGACATGGGGCTCCACCTCACGAACCGTGATCGTGACCTGAGCCCAAACCAAGAGTCAGATGCTTAACTGACTGAGCCACCCAGGAGGGTTTTGACCAAAAAGTGAAAAGGTCCAACTCATATTTTAAAGCAGCAGTTTTCAACAGGGAAAGATTTTGCCAAGTAGACATCTGGCAAATGTCCGGAGACATTTTTGGTTGTCACAACTGGGAGGGTGCTACTGGCATGTAGTGGGGAGAGGCCAGGGATGCTGTTACGGAGGCTATAGTGCACAGAACAGCCCCACAAAGAGAATTCTCCAGTCCCAAACATCACTATGTTAACTATGAGAAACCCTATCGTAAAAGGTCACCCTGGTTGCCGTGTTAAAAACAGGAGTCATTAGAAGAAGTTGGGAAACCAGTTAGCAAGTTACTTCCATCATCCAAATGAGAAATGATGGAATTTGGATGAAAGCCTGCAGTGGAAGTGATAAGAAATTGTCAGATTCGGGATCAATATTAAAGGTAGAGCCATGGTGTTGTTGAGGAATTAAACGTGGGTTGCTCAAAAAAGGAAGACTCCCAGATGACTCCAACTAGATCAATAGAACAATTTATGTAATTTATATGCAAAAAAGGCATACGGTCTGTTGCAAAAGAAACCTCTCAGCAAAAGGGGTCAGGAGACCTGAGTTCTTTGTCTAATTCTGTCACTCACCAAGAATGGGCCATGCCACTGGGAATCAACATATTGACCAATAAAACAAGGATGTTTGATTAGCTAACTTCTAGGTATATTTGGCTCTAATGTAAACAGTATATGAGTTCATACCTATTAACTTTGCTACTTACAAAAATTTACTCTTAAATTTAGGAGGAAATTTGTTATATGAAGAGATTTGCTATAATCACCCCGTGATCAGTTTATCACAGACTTATATGAGTCCACAAAGAGGTGCAGTTACTGAAGGTGTCAAGAGACCAACAACCCACCTCATTATCCATAAAATAGAGGGAGACTCTAATCTTTTCTCTTGAAGATAAAAGACTGCACAGGTCACTCTGCCAACAAAGCACAGCAGCTTTATTATGATTCATGAGAAATGAAGTATTCATCTTGTGGAAACTGCTGTTGCAAATATAAAGGATTAATTCCATAAAGGTCTGACAGGTCCAGAGAAAGCCTTAAAAATTCAGCAAACCTCATGGTTGACATTGTGCTGTAAAGTCTGATGTGGGACCCATATTGATAAAACATTTGTGTTATAATGAGTTCCATTTTCTCAAAATGGAGGCCAAGCAGTGGTTTTCATTAAAATGCTGTCATTCATTTTGTCGTGATATTTACTGTATCTTGTCTCAGCAGAAAAGTGATATTTCCCTGCTTAGTTCATGAATGACATCAAGAAGGAAAAGCTATAATGATAAGAGGAATATCAACTTTGGAGGAGAGAGCCAATGAGTTTTAAACTGTCCAGGTCAATGTTCATTAAACAACATGTGTTATTAAATGGTGATTTAGGTTCAATGGGAGATGACTTGGAGAAGAAAGATGAAGTCTCTTTAGGAGATCAGAACCATAAGAGGATTTCTGAACCCTAAATTTGCAACATATGCACGATCTATGTGAACTTCAAGGATGAAGGAATTATTCACGTGTCCTTTCACTTAAAGGAACTAAAAGATGAAGAAATAAGTGTGTTTCTTACCTAAAAAAGACTTATTATGTGAATGAATCAGTTGCCGCAATTTCTTGAAGTACTCTTTTTAAAAAAATATTTGTTTATTTTGAGAGAGAGAGAGAGAAAACACATGTGCAAGCAGGGGAGGGGCAGAGAGAGAGAGAATACCAAGCAGGCTCCTTCCTATCAGTGCAGAGGTTGACGCAGGCTCAGTCCCATGAACCATGAGATCATGACCTGAGCCAAAGTCAAGAGTTGGAAACTCAGCCAACTGAGCTACCCAGGTGCCTCAATTTCTTAAAATGTTCTAATTAGAGCCTTCCCTAGAATCCAGCGGCTGTTGCCTTGAACCTGCCCTACTACCAGGAGGGGGCCAGTTTTGAAAGTTCTGTGTGCCTGAACAGTGGTTCAGGGTTGAACATGGGGACCAAGGAATGATTGGTCCTTCCATATCAATATTTTTAAAAATGTATTATTCAAATGTATAAAATCGAGTTAAGACCTGAATGTCTAGAACACGACTACTGGATAGAATCTTGAAAATACTCTAGACTGAATCTTTCATAAATCCTTTGCTGGCCAAATCCTACCAAAGACACCAAAGAAAGCATATGACAAAGACTTCTCTAGGAGCTATATTCATTACATTACAAGTGACTCTCAGTTCACTTGATTGCCAATACGGTGTGTCTTCCAATAGTATCTTAGAACTAGTTATACATCTTAAGCAATTAAGTAATAAACATTAATTCTCATTAGGTTCCCATCTTACAAAATGGAAAAGTTACATATAGGCCTGTGTAGAGATGGCAAGTCTCACTGAACAGCAGTAACAGTCCCAGTTCTCAGAAGAGATGGTACTTTATTCTGGGTCTCTTGAAGCTCTATTCATTCTATCACATACCATATTTATAAGAATTTCATCCTTATTATACTGAAAGCTTCAAGGGAGCAGAAATAAACTGTATTTATTTCTCTAGCTCACATAAGTCTTGGTAGTCTTTACCTATCTCAGAGGTATTTAATAAATATTTATTCAATAAACTTGTATAAACAAAAATATGACTAATTTAGGAAAATTACTTAAATCGGTAAAAGAAAATCATAACATACATAGCTTAATTCTCCTAGGTTAGCTGTGAATGACAGAGATTACTTGATATTACTGTCAAAACCAAAAACCATCAATATCCATACGATAACATTTCCTTGCATATTCTGAGGCAGAGTTGGACAACTTTTTCTATCTAGAGGCAGATGGGTAAATGCTTTTCAGCTTCCTGAGCCAGGAGGCACCCTTGAGGATATTATACAGATAATTATATGATAATTTAAAAGGTAACTGAAAATGTGTAGAGGAGCTTAAGTGACTCAGTTGGTCGAGTGTCCAACTCGATTTTGGCTGAGGTCACAATCCCAGGGTCATGGGATCGAGCCCCACATTGAGCTCCATGCTTAGTGTGGAGCCGGCTTGAGATTCTCCCTTCCTCTTGTCTCTCTCTCTCTCTCTTTCCTCCTCTGCCCCTCTCCCCTGCTTACTCTGTCTAAAACAAAACAAAACAAAAAACAATAAAAATGAAAATAAAAAATAAATTAAAAAATAAAAATGTATAAACCATTATTGAAAACAAAGAAACAAACAAACAAAATAAGCAGAGGGCCAAGTCTGGTCCTCTCTCTCGGGGGGTAGTCTTTGATCCCTGTTCTGGGAAGATGCCTCTGCTGATTCACAGTTACAAGGGATTCAAGCTTGGAGCTGCCACCTTATGCTAAACTCAGAACCTTCAACACTGCATTCCCCTTGGTAATGGATTTGCCATTTACAAGAGCTTTAACAAGAATATTTGGTCTGGAGACTGTGCACACAAATGAACTTTTTCATTATAGTCATTTATTCATTTACACATATTATTAAACATCTATTAAATGCCTATATAGCTCCCCAGCTACCTTGTTCCTTCCAACAGCTCTCCAGTTCAGGGACACAGACCATGTGTCCATCCCCTCTCTTCTTGTCCCTCCCCCTGCTGCCTTTGTGCATTCCCTGGCCTGTCTAACATCCCTGTTGCCTGCTGTACTTATTCCAGGGGCTTAACAGAGCAATTGGGGAATTCTATGGAAAATATATTTTTCTAATTGCTGACAATTTATAAAACACTTGCTATTATCATTTCATCATTTACTAAAAAGCCTCAGAGAAAGGCAAAACAGTCTTGTTAGCTTTTTTCATCTTGCATTAATAAATATTCAAGGTGAAGGGAAAAGCTGCGTTTTTTGTGTTTGTTTTCTTATCGCAATTAAGCTGGTAGAGTCTAGCCTACTGTCGCAGTACAGTTGAGTTTTTTTATTAGCTTTAAAAAGGCTACAAAATTTCAATTATACTTGACGAGTAAATCCTAGAGATCTGTTGTATACCACAGTGCCTACATTGTGCCTACAGTTAACAATACTGGATTGTATACCTAAGCATTTGCTAAGAGGGCATTTCTAATGTTAAGTGTTTTTAATCTACGCCCCCCCCCCCCGCCCCAAGTAAAAATAATAAAGAAGCAACAACAACAAAAAAGAGGGTAACAGGAAATTGTGGGAGGTGATGGATACGCTTATGGCATTGATTGTGGGGATGGTTTCATAGGTTTATGGTTATCTCCAAAATCATCTAGTATATATTAAACATGTACAGCTTTTTGTATATCAAGTCTGCCTCACTAAAGTGGCTTAAAACAATAAATTCTGTCTAGGTAACTCAGAGCTAGGGAATTGTCACAATATCGCCAACGGTGCCTTGTGGCTTCCTGTGGTTGCTTATCTGCTTTTTATCATTCCTGAATAAGCTTCTGTCCAGATGGTTTTCATGTATTTATCTTATTTGGCCTTTAACAAATAAGAAACATCTTATTTGACAAATATGAAATGCCTTTTATATTGTCTCTAATTAAAAAAAAATCATAAGAATCAAAGCAATGATTGTCTGTGCTACCATTTAGGGAGTGTAAAAGCCTAAAATTTTTCTAAGTAATAAACAACAGGTTCCCTTGAATGATAGAAACTGCAATTCCATCGAAGAATCCAAGGGTTATCATAAAACACTCAGAAGTAAACTTATACACAATTCTCAGCTGACAAGCAAAATTTGGCTGAGTTTACAGAGTGAGTGTAGCACACAGGTCTCTGTCTCCGATGTGGGCCCCCCCCATAATTTATCAGCTGTAGACACTTCCCCCCCAATACCCACTATCCCAGACAAACACAGTTGGTTCCTCTCTTATTCTGCCCCACACACAGGGTTCTCTCCTAATGCCCTCAGCTGTTTTATCCTCACTTTACCTCCAGCTCAGAAAAGCCAGGGACTTAGCAGATGTCACTGGAACATTAAAAGGTCTTTGTTACATAACATTTTGATTTGTATGCTATATACCAGGACTGTAATTTTAAAAGCCATAATTATTGTACATGTTACATCATATTGCCAAACATGTTACTATTTTTTAACATAATTAAATGAAATCTCTCTCACCTTTCCAATCCTTTTTCTTTCCACTTAAAAAATACATATGTAAATGTATGAAAAATATGTTGTTGCCATTGTGTAGTCAGAGGAATAAGTAATATAGACGTGAAAAGAAACGGTAACTATCAACATCACTTACATACAGCCATATCCATTCTTTTGTGCATAGGGTGGTCTGGGAGTTGGGGCTGGGCTTATTTACCACTTTAGTCATGGGTCAGTGTTGCAAGAAGACTTGTTGAAGGTTTATATTGCAGTTTACAAACAATGTTTTCTTTATGTTTATTTTTTCTTATATTTCTAGTAACTTACATAGAGTTTACCTGGCAGACTCATTTGATCCTGTTGAGCAGGAAGAAATTGTTAACTTTATTTTGTAGGTAGGAAAAAAAAAAAAGCCTTAGAGAGGTTAACTGTCTTGGACAAGGTCACATGGCTCAAAAACATCTAGCGTCTTGTCTTAATTCTATCTAGGACTCATTCTTCCTGCTTTCTACCTAAGTCCTTCCTTTTTCTCGAATTATATAAAAGTAGAATAAACAGCCAAGTTGGGCCAAACAAGCTCAGTGGTGGAATAGAAAAAAACACATGGTATCAATTGAAATATTTGATACAGACTGTGCCTAAGCTACTATGATTCTAGAAAATCCAGGGCGCCTGGGTGGCTCAGTCGGTTAAGTGGCCGGCTTCTGCTCAGGTCATGATCTCGCGGTCCGTGAGTTCGAGCCCTGCGTCAGGCTCTGTGCTGACAGTTCAGAGCCTGGAGCCTGTTTCAGATTCTGTGTCTCCCTCTCTCTGACCCTCCCCTGTTCATGCTCTGTCTCTCCCTGTCTCAAAAATAAATAAATGTTAAAAAAAATTAAATAAAAAAAAAAGAAAATCCATCAAAAGGATTTAGACACTGAAACCTTTTGTCCATATGACTATGTAATATGGAAGAGGGATACAGTCAATGATTCTCAATATCCAAAATCACTTGGTATAAAACAGCTTCTCAAAGTATAGACTTTGTCACCCAGTTCAGTCCTAGAAGGAGGAGCCTAGGATTAACACAGTGAACATTGGCAGGATAAGGGTAAGGGTCTGGGATTGCCTGGGAAGGGTCTATTGGCATGCAGTCACTCTGCATTTCTAGCAACAAGCAGAAGAACCTGAGTGTCACATGGATGGTGGTGGTGGGAAAGTAGGCTACTGTAGCAATACCAAATTAGAAAACCTTTGTCTATTTTCTCTTTGAGGTTGTCCCTTAATCACACACACAAACACAAAGCCTGGATTTGTCCCACAGAACTAATTCTATGAAGAACCAAGCATTTGATCATTAGAGTTTATTAATATCAGATTTTTCAAATTTTGATACTGTTCAGAAAATCTGTATTGATCTGCCACATATATTAACACCTGATTTACGACCTCCAAAATCAAGAACTAAGCCTAAAATTTTGTTCGAATCTTCTTTCCCACAATAGAACACACACACACACACACACACACACACACACACACACACCACAAAACAAAACTAAACAAACAAAACAAAACAAAAACCATGAAAAAACACTGAATGATATTGGTCACAGGGAAGAAGAATCTCTTGCCACTTTGACATGAACCAAAGAGGAATGAAGGAAAATGAATGAATATCTTGAGCCTCCTTTAGTAATTACTCTCTACTAGGTCTAAAGTATAGTTCACTGGCTGCAGGCCTCAACTGTGGTTTCTCACTTATGAGCAAGCAGGACCCGAAGAAGCTCCTAACCAGGTCTATACATTAAAGGCATCTCCAAAACATAGAGATAGGAACCCAGCTGGTGAGGGTTTTAAAAGGAGCTTTTAAATGGGACTGATACTGAACCATCAGTGTGTCAATCATTTTTACCTTCAATGTAAAATAAAGTAAAATCTCACCAAAAAATGTATATCAAATATGGACAGGCTAATTACTGACATTGTGCCTTTTGCTCTGGGCCAATTTCAAACTAAATCACTAGCATGATGACTCAGATAATCACATAAGACAACTCTGAGACTGAAAGGAGATTCAATTTATAATTATTCCAGGATACCATATATAAATTAGGATTATTTTAGGCAATCTGTGATGTGTGGTCTTCAACCTATCACTGCTTTAAAGATGATACAGATGTTCATACTGGCACTTTTTTTCAAAATCCATATTTTTATCTGATAGTGAGAAATCCTGTCAGGCACTAGAAGCACTCAGAATTAACTATATTCAAAATATAGTGTATAGACTTCTATTTCTGAAATGCGTAATATACTGTCATGCTTTGGAGATTTAGTTAAATTTGGAATGAAAGAGAATTATCGCCCCATTCTCCTCTAAATGTTGGTTACTTATTAATGGAAACTTCTTTCGGTGGGTATAAAAGGCCAATATGTATTGGAATACTTCCTGGTGGTAACTGGAAAGGGATGGCCATCGGCTCATCAAACTGGCATGTAGCTGGAAATAAACTGAAAACAAATGATTAAAAATGTGATAAATCTGAGTGAAGAGGACTGTGAACCAAGAGGTATCACACCTCCCTGTCCGTTTGCAAAGTGACTGTGAAAAATGACATATGAGTCACGGTAGAAGGAACTGTGGCCATTTAGACACTGTTAACTCCACTGGCTTTGACCATGAAGAATAAAGGCAGAATGAAACATGAAAGTTGGGATCATAGGGGAGAGCCCTGCTCCATCACATTCAATGACTCACAACTCTATGCCCTTTTGCTTAATAGTGGTGGGTTCAGTGCTTTGACATGGATAAATATGTTCAGAAAACCTTTCTAGTCAATGCTGACATCAGCAAATAACAGTTTAGCAGGACCATAGCTAAAAGCAGAGGAAAGTTACAGACGATTGAGTTGGTATTTTTGTTTGCATTAATTATTCATTCATAGACAATACTTTTTTTTTTTTAATTTAGGTAGTATTAATGGATCTTCAATTGACCACTTCAAGAGAATGTATAAGTAAGTACTAGATAATGTAAACACTAATCATATTTTTGAAATTTTTTTCTTTGTAGATGGGAAGAACAAAGGGACTAATACTGAAACCCATCACATGATTTAAGTTTGAACTACTCAAGGAAATTATTGTTATGCTGATTTTGGGGAGGAGAAAATAGAGACTGAAGTCTCTGACAAATGATAATTTGTCCAATGGATGAGTTTGACTTTGAAATAATGTCTTTCACTGCAAACTCCACTTCTCACTAACAGATTTATTTCTCTAGGAGTTTCTGTTTCTCTCCTGTTTCACAGGAATCTGCTTTTTATTTTTATTACTTTTTTTATTTTTCCTTTCTGTAAAGAGCCAGATAGTAAATACTTTTGGCTTTATAGAGCAACTACTCTACCATCGTAGCAAGGAAGCAGCCATAGAGTATGACAAGAAATGGGCATGGCCACAGATTCCCACCCCACCCCCTGTTCCAAAGTATCCATCAGAAATGAAAGCAAATAAACTAAAAAAAAGAAATAAAATTGTGTAACACTCTAATAGTTAAGTATATCTTATAATGATGCCCCTATAATACCTCCAGTATATAAAACCTGGATAGGAAACAATCGTATTTATTCTGGCACTCTCTACCCTTCCGCTTCCAGGCCTTCCATCCCCTGGGCACCCAATGCTTCCTACAGGAATTAAAGCTCTCCTCTCAAAATGCCATCCACCCCTGCCTTTTTTGACTCTTACATTCTGAATGCTTCATTCTTCAGTTTCCCATCTTTCAAACCTGTTCAAAATAGCATCACCTGGTGGAAGGGAAGATTCAATAACTTTTATCCACATTAAGGTATGATTACTTTAAAAACTTAATGTGGCAATCTTTAAAATGATTACAGTTTAGTAATATGCTTAATTAATTTCAGCAGCAATTTATTAAGTCTCTATGCTAGATACTATGAGTGGGAATGTTTCTAAAGAAAGCAATGGATGTGTAAAGTCATAAAAAAATATTTAGGCTCTAGTAAATCCACTCCTAAGTACCTACCTTAAGAAAATAATTCAATAGTACAGGAATTCTTACACATAAAAAAAAAGCTCATTACAGTGTTTGATATTGCAAATCCAGCTAAATAGAAACATATTAACTATCTAAAATTATGGAAATAGATAAGTAAATCACAGAACATAAAATAATGATATATTAGAAAATAATCAAAATGATCACTGTGAAGAATAGGAAGAAACATGTGATAGTAAGCAAATAATTGGGATAGACCTATGGATGATTGGTTTGGGGTGACATTTCCTTCTAGCTATACCTCAAATAACATCATGAAGTCAACCATTGATTGCATATGAAAGATCACTATGCTGCATTAGTATTTCAGTATGGTTCTAATGTCGTCTGTATATGTGTAAATGCTTGTATATGTAAAGAGTAAATAATCTGTGACTTCCTCATACTAAGAAGGAGATACAGACTGCTGAAATCATCGCACACATAAGGCTGCTGTCATATGACTGGATATTCTTTTTTGTACTTGTTAACTATACCACTGCTGAAAAACACAGACATGCAACAGTTTTTTTCTTTTTGTGCATTTTTTTTCTTTCATTTTGAAGTCTACTCCCTGGTTCCTCAGAGGCCAGTTAGCAATGCAATAAATTAATTTGTACTTTGGAGTGAACTCTTTAATCCCTTTTTGTTCTCTCACCTCCCAATCAAACACACACTCTCACATTTGCATGTATTAACATAATGAAACATTAATTACACACTGTCTAGGATAGGCAAGCAAAGCGCTTCAATCAATCTCAATAACTCGCATCAGGAAGGTGAACAACGCTGCCCAGCCTTATCAGGACCACATAATAGACACAAACACAGGCTCAGTGCCTGTTGTGAGTATGATTTATAACCAACATCTAAAAACAAAAAGCAGAAAATTACAAGGAGACTAATCAATAACAATTATCTTAATGATAGATGGACAAATTTTATTCTTTTGTTGGGTGGTATTGCCAGTCTAGTGATTTGTTTGCAACAGGGGATAAAGATTAAGCAGACTGCTCTTGAAAACCAATGAGGTCTGAAAATGCCTAATTCCTGGGTGCAAAGAGTTATAGCATTATCTGATTTCCCTCAAGAAACCGTGAGAATTTATCTGAAAAAGAAAAGGTGACGACCAAGGCCACACACAGCTGTCTCCTATCTCTTCCAGATTTCAGTTGGTCTTCCTGCTCTTATATGGTGCTCATCTGCTAAAGGTCTGAGTTCTGCTGGTGTCACCCTGCAGGACCATAGTGCACGCTTACTGCCAGCACCAGCTTTGATTGACTGTTGCTGAGCTATGCCTGCTGTTAATTATGTAAAAGGTGATACACAAGGGTACCATGTTTGGAACCCACTACTTATAAACATCTTCAATATTTCACATACTTCTAAAGAGTTTTTTTTTCCAAATATCAATCGTGGAGACATATTTGTATTTGGGTTCACAGCAACCCAGTTCTTATTGTATTTCTTCTTAGAACCATGATAATAGAGGGGAGGGAAAAAAAGAGGATGTTGTGGCATTTCTCAAAGGGCATGCCTCTGTATCATGGTTTCTCAATGTTGGCACTATTGACATTTGGAGCTGGATAACTGGATAATTCTTTGTTGCAGAAAGCAACTGTACATTGTAAGAAGTTTGTTAGCATTTCTGGCCTCTATTTGCTAAGTGTCAGTACTCTTTCCTCTCCTCTTCCAGTCAGTCATGACAGTCAAAAACATCTCCAGACATTGCCAATGCCCCTCCCATGAGGGAGAGGCAAAATCATCTCCAGTTGAGAACCACTGCCTTATACCCTTCCATAGAAGAACCATATTCATTTAAAGAAAAACTAAAGTTAATTAAAACAAACTGCCAAAGATTAGATTATGTGAAAAAAATTGTTATCCAATATTCTTTGAAATAAATGGATTTCACTCAGCTTTTAAGTCAATACCTCAAGGCATTTATAAAACATTGAAAGCCAAGAAACCTAAATTCTGATGATCCCATCCTGACTGAGTGGCCTTGGGCAATTAATCTTCTTTTTGCTATACATCACTTTCTTTCTCTGAGAAGTGAAGAGCTTGAACAAAGTGATTTCCAAGTCCCTTTCAGGTCTAACATTCTGTGGTTCTACCTTTAGAAGAACTGACTCATATGGCTTAGTTCTTTATCCAGGATAGTCCACATGCCCCCCACACATCCCAGCCCATGTGGGCCACTGTTCTCCACTCAGCCCTTCCCTCTCAGTACAGTATTTCTCAGTGACCCTAGCATAACCCAAAATTCTAAACCTACAAGAAAAGAAAACTGTAGACTTTAAAATCTGAATATGTAACTCATAAATGTAGGGATAGTTCCTGTTTCTGTGTTTCTTTACGAGACAGAAACATCAGGGAGCAAGGATCAGTTAGGGCTTCTTTAATGACTTGGGAATGATCAGAAAGTAAGCAAATAAACAACAACCAAAGAGACCATTTAACCAAACTTATATATTGCCTGTTGTGCTAAACCTTTCATTTCTTCCCCATTATAATAGTTTTTATTCAAGGTAGAAACTATACTTAGGGGAAAAATGCAATTGTTAAAAATCCAATTTTCCTGAATTTGACCCTATGAGCAGTGAGGTCTTGGAAGCACATGCTTTCTGATTTGTAGTTCTCAGAGCCCATTAATATTTGTAATCACTTCTCCAAATACACACACTCTTCCGTAGATCCCTAGAGATTCTAGAGACCAATCTGCTCTTTTGACAGCTGTCGAATCCTTGTTTGCATGAAAGACGCAACAAGTCAATGAAATCATCCTTCAGGACTCTCAGCACTGTCAGCTATTGGCTATTGAGACTCATCCATCCATAGGCCCTCATTTGGGCCCTCTCATAACTGATATGTTAGCTTGTGCATTCCTGCAATTGCTCATGTGAGTACAAAATAAAATGACATGACAGAGACACAACAATATAATTCTCTACATCCAAAGACTTGAAAGACCCGCCTGCCAATATACCACGGTGTGTTCCCATTTACAGTGCATTTATCTCAACAATGTGTTCAGGAAATCATCTTTCATATAGGTTGTACCTGTCTCTTTTCATTGCCTCTCAACATTCTAGAAGATGCATCAAAATACAATGATCCTTATATTTTCATGTGTAACAATCTTGGGAGAAAGCAACTACCTTGCCCTAAGAAATGGAGTGCATGGCAGTAATACTACACAGAGAAATCTTTAGTCTGCACACTTGATAAGATACCTCCTAAGTGTCACTGCACTTTAGCTGCCTCTGGTAAGATAAAGAACTTTATTTCTAAGGCCAAAGGCACCAAATAAGTTATTTCAGTAACACCTACTGAATTTTTGTCAGCAGCTTATGATCTCCTCGTAATAGTTCTCTATTTTATTCATTAAGAAAGAGGGAGAGAGAGACACAGGGCACACAGTCATAATTACACAGGGAAAGTACTAAATCCCAGAAACCACATCCTTGTCAATAGAAAAGTACACTGTTTTATGGCTACACACAAACACTCTGAAAATGCAACCCTCTAGTTTGAGCCAAGCACTGACCAGAAATTGGGGGGAAAAATGTTTACCATTAGGTAAAAAAATCGCATTACTCTAATGAAGTGGGAGAGTTGGAAAAGCAAATAGCCAATTCATTGCAAATGCAAAACCACTCTTCCTCTATAAAATGAAAGCCACAATAAAACTGATGGGCCATGGGTTATGAATACATTGTTCTGGGTTTTCAAAACCCAAAGATATTTTAAAAACCATAATCCAAACATAACCAAACTATAAAGCATTCAATAACAAATGTGTACATCTCAGCCTTGCTGTTCCAGCCAGCACCACCAGCAAAATCCCCCTTCCCTGCTCTCCTGAACAGCTGTATCTGGTTACACTTCATGAAAAGTCACAGCTTCCAGAGCTCATTTTCTTTCAATTCAGTGGATTTGGCAATTTCAACATAAAGAAATTAAAATTTAAAAATAAATAAATAAAAGTGTCTGTGGGTCATAAACTTGCAAGCTCAGCAGTTTTAATGTTTAAAATAAATGTTTAATGTCCAACAGCAGGATTAGGTGATATTACAAATGTGGATCATTTTCTTCTCTGAGATGAACAAAGCAAATAGGAGGAGGAAAAGCAATCAAAGTTGCAGGATCCTGAAACTCTGTTATTCATTACACTGTCAGCTTCATGTCGAAACTGGTTGTCACATTTTGTAAGTCCTTATCCCAATAATTTATTAACCCAAAGCAGTTTCAGACAAATCAGAGATGTTCCTGTTGACTATATTAAAAATGTTGATCAGCTATAGTTGTTTTCAAAAGAATAGCACTATTTTTATAATCCAATGAAGGTAAAAGACTAGAAAATAGATCACCTGCCCACACACAATGGAGAAAAGAAAATTTTAATTGACATAAGTAATCACTGTGTATTTCCATTCCTTACTGCTTTCTCGTGGATTGTGAAAATTACTGCTGCAACAATATCATACCTAGGGATGGCTTCTATCAAAATAGATCAACATACTTTTTATCCTGAGTTATATGAGAGAGATGCTTATTTATTAAACTCTTAGGAAACACCCAGGGATTTCCTAAGCAAAGGAAACTTTGAGTGTGGGGTTTCCCAAAGCTGGTATCTTTCTTTTTGTAATTATGACGAATAATGATGATAACATTAATAGCAGCCTTTATTATTGAGTCATGTTTTTTAAAAATATTTTTTAATGTTTATTTATTTTTGAGAGAGAGAGAGAGATGGAGAGAGAGAGAGATGGAGAGAGAGAGAGGTGGAGAGAGAGAGAGAGGTGGAGAGAGAGAGAGAGAGAGACAGAGCATGAGCAGGGGAGGGGCAGGGAGATAGGGAAACACGGAATCTGAAGCAGCCTCCAGGCTCTGAGCTGTCAGCACAGAGCCCAATACAGGGCTTGAACCCACAAGCTGTGAGATTATGACCTGAGCTGAAGTCAGATGCCTACCACCCAGGCTCCCCTATTATTGAGTCATGTTTAATCTGCTACTCACTGTTAAAAATTTCTCACACATTATCTAGAATATTCCTCCCATTTGACCTTTAATATAGGTACTACATTATCTCCATTTTATAGATGAGTAAATTATGGCCCAGAGAGGCAACATAACTTGGCCACTGTCATCCCGCTAATTAGAGGCAGAGACAGGACTTGAACTTGAATCTTCCTTATGCTGGAGACCGCTTTTGATCAGAAGATTGTATTTAGAGTTGGGAGACATCAGTTCCAGGGGAAAACATTTAAATATAAAATTTATTTAAAAATGCCCGTGTCTTAAAATATTTCCAAATAACTGGGGGAAAGACAGACAGATATACACAGACAATGCTGAAGACTCCAATCTGTTGGCAGGCCAGGCAAGTGAGGCATATGAAAGATGAGGTATGAAAGAAGAGACATATATAGACCAACAGAGAAGAAATGAGATGATACTATAAAAGGTGAAGTCAACTAAAATGAAGGTACTATGGTGGGGAGAGATGAGATTCAACAAGAAAGTGACCATAGTATGAAAGACTCACTAGACAACATGAGAAGGAAAAAGCCCTCAAGTAGTGGTTAAGATAGCAGACTCTGAAGGCAAGCGTATCTAGATTTAAACTCAATTTCTGGCACCAACCAGCTTTGTGACCTCTGCAAATTACTCACTCTCTCTTTTCTCTTCTGTGCAGCAAGAATAAATGTCACCACCCATTTCCTAAAGCTGTTGGTTTTTTTTTTTTTTTTTTTAGCTAAAGCATTTAATGTATTTCCTGGAGTGAGTGTTCAATAGTTGATCATTTATTATGATCAACACAGGTCAGAATTTGGTGACTCACTATTGGTGTGACCTTGAGTAAGTTACTTTGTTTCTCTGTCATTCCGTGTACTTATTTTAAAATGAAATGAGAGGAAACTGGGTATCTCAGTCATTTGAGCATCTGACTTTTGATTTTGGCTCAGGTCATGATCCCAGGGTCATGGGATCAAGCTCTACATCAGCCCCATGCTGAGCATGGAGCCTTTTTGAGATTCTTTCTTTCTTTCCCTCTCTCTCTCTCTCCCCCTCTGCCCCTCTCCCCTGTTCACACTCTCCTTCTCTCTCCAAAATAAAATACAATTCATTTAAATTAATTAAATTTAACTTAATTTACAAAACTATATTAGAAGCTCATCATGTTCTACCTTATTAAATGAGATAACTCATGTAAAAAGATATTGAAGAGTATAAAACTGTTATTACAAGTGTGTATAGAGGTGGCCTAGAGGATCAAGACCTACTGGTGTTAGATTCACCACGAACATTTGATCTAAACAGTGGTGGGCCATTGTCTGGACTGATTTCTACTGAGGAAAGGAAGGAGTAAGGTGGGGAGCTGGTGTGCATTTCATTTCTAATGAACATTTTTCATCTCTATTGCTCCAGTCTCTTGCTTCCCTCTCTATATTTTAGATATGTCATCTTAGTCAAAACTATTTCATTTAAGACATTAACCACCTGGGTGGCTCAGTTGGTTAAGTGTCTGACCCTTGATTTTGGCTTAGGTCATGACCTCATGGTTCATGAGTTTGAGCCGCATATCGGGCTCTGCACTGTGTGGAGCTTGCTTGAGATTCTGTCTCTCCCTCTCTCTCTGCCCTTCACTGTGCACTTTTTCTATCTCTCTGAAAATAAACAAACTTCAAAAAAACCCATAATTCTTCACTCTAGTAAGATGAAACACCCTCTCTCATTGTGAGATAACAAAACACACATACAACACATATGTACACACATATATATACTACACACAAGCATATATGCACATATGTATATGTATATGTATATGTATATGTATATGTATATGTATATATATATACATACATACACATATGTATATATCTGCCTTCAATTCCTGGCATAGAGCTCCTTGTAATTTCCTAAATAATACGAGTATTGGGAGCATTTTTTGCTTTCATATTGGTCTTTGATCCTTATTCCTAAAACTCTTGTAAATTCTTGTAAATATCAATGTCTTTTATTTTAATGAGGTGACTCTTCATGGGAGCTCCTGGATAGAGGCTGGTCACAGAAAGATCAAGCCATGACTGGAAGCTTGGAATTTTCAGCCCCAACCCCCATTCTCCAGAGAGGCAAGGAGAGTTAGAAGTGAAGTTAATGATCACTAGTGCCTACATCCAAAGGCAGAGCAGAGACTTTAGGAGGCAATGCCATGCATAGCAGAGAATGAGGTGGGCTCTTATCACCTAGGCTCTCAGCTTCATTCAGACTTTGGCATGGGCTGCCTTTGGTCTGCTGCTCTGACCCTGCGTCTAATGATTATTCCATCCTGCAAAAGAGGACTCAGCCTCAGGGAAAGTGTGGTCACTCATGAGCAGGCATTTCCTGGTTAATCAATCACAGTCTACACCAGAGACTGCTGTTTATGTAGCTGGTGGACATCTGCCTACAGTGAAGGCTTTGGAAGCGACTGGCAAGAATCTCTGGCAACCAAAACAGTTCTTAGTTTGTAGTTTGATTATCTTCTCTTTGGTGATTTTATGTGGTATCAAGATGAGGTTTCAAAGACAAACATTTCTGGGAGAGGTAACAGCTTTATTAAGGTTTGTACTCTGATTCTTTCCACAGATTAGTCTTTTACTAGCAGATAAAAGAAGGCTGAGAGTCCACTCAAGTTTGTGGAAAGGGCCAGACAGGGCCAGGGCATACTCACTGTGCTGGTGTACCTCTGCTGATTCTGTGTGTGTACGTATTTGAGTGGCATAATAAAGAGAAGATAGCCTTTGTTTCAAGAAGACTTTAGGGACACCTGGGTGGCTCAGTTGGTTAAGTTTCTGACCCTTGATTTTGGCTCAGGTCATGATCTCATGGTTTGTGAGTTCAAGCTCCACACTGGGTGCTGTGCTGACAGTGCAAAGCCTGCTTGGGATTCTGTCTCTCTCCCTCTCTCTACCCTTTCCCCTCTCCTTCTCTCTCTCAAAATAAATAAAAATAAACTAAAAAAAAAAAAAAAAAAGAAGACTTTAGGCTACTATCGAAAAAGGGAGACAATATTTAATAGGCATGCATGTGATTTCTAAAAACAAGATTTGCTGATCAAGTTATTCTCTTGGTAATCTTGGAAAGATTTCTGGATTAAGTTACAATTTCAAGGTGAGGAAAGCTGAGGAGTTCTGGTATACCACAGGAAACTCAGGCAAGGTTTGTTAAATAAGAGAAAAAAAAATATGAAGTGCAGGTGAACTAAACTGGCTATTTAGATCAGATTAAAAAATAGAGTAGAAGAGGACAATCTACAAAAGCAAGGGAATGGGTTAACTTAAAGGGAAGATGAAGTTGATATTTGGTGGAGAAAGTGAAGGGTAGTCAAGAAGCTCTGAAATATTCACAGCTGTTCCTCTCTGTCTCTTCCCAGCCACTCAGCTGTGGCTTTGACTATAGTGAACTCACAAAATCAACTTTTCCCAGTCCTGAGACAAGGCTGACCAGGCAAATTAAAGGGTTTAGGCTTACAAGCTAATGGGTCTGGAATTAGTCATGTTGCCATAAATCAAGGAGTTAGGGTATCTGAGTGTGAGGTTTATGACCACCCATGCCCTCATTTCTAGGATTTGTCTTGTCTGTGTGATTTAGGCTTCTAGGACTACATTCTTGATTTACACAATAATTCCTTACTCTGGTATATAAAGTCCTTAACGTTAGCTTACTTGGCTACACCCTTAATCCAAACAAGCCCTTATGAGCCTGGCTCACCAGTCAGATAGACCCCCCCTCCCAAGCCATGATGAGTAATTTGTCTGATCTCAAGTATGCCAGCTGTAGGGACCTCCTATGTCCAAGTCTCACCTCCAGAACTTAGAGTCTTTTAAGTATGGTCTTCATGTCTTTTGGAGACGATAATTTGGTACGAAGGACTACTAAAGCCATACCTGCTCTTTTCTAGGTTTTCCTCCTTTACATTTCAGCCTACCACTGAGATTATACAATGGCTCAGTATTCTCCTACCCTCTGACCTGCAATAATTATCTCACCCATGGTAAAAATAGACAGATTTTGTGCTATCCATAATGGCACAATCACTGGTAGATATTCTGAATTGTATTTGTGTTGAATTCCAGGTCTAATTCATTATGGCTGCATATTGGATTTTTACAATTAGTTATTGATAAAAATATTCCATTTTAATTTAAAAATATAGACTACAAATTAAAGTAAAAAGACAAAAACATGGAAAATATGATAGGGAGATCAGTTCCAGAATTTCAATCACTGAATAAAAAGAGTCCTGGAAACAGTTGATGGAGATACTGGAAGAAAGGACATTATCAATGAAGTAATTCAAGAAAATCTCCCAGAATTGAAGAGTACACAAGTCCAGATTAAACAGGTCTATATCCACATCATGACTAACACCCATAACAAGGTATATCATGAGAATTTAGATCACTGTGGACAAAAGGCATATCCTGTAAGTATCCAAAAAGAGAAACAAAGAGAAAGAGAACTTAATAGGATCACGTATCAGAATGCATCAGATGTTTCAAAAGCAATTCTGGAAGCTAGAAAATAATAGAGCCATACCCTCAAATTATGGAGGAAAACATTCCCTTAATAAGACTTCTATACCCAACCAAACTACCAATGAAGTAAGAGGAAAGAATAAAACCTTTTTCTGACATGCAAAGTTTCAGTCTAACTCCCCCCTTGCCCCATGAATCCTTTCTTAGGAAACTACTGAAAAATACAATCCATAGAAAGGGAGAGATAAAGAGGACACAAGCTGCAAGAAATGAGTCTTGCAATACAGAAGGAAAGTGGAAAGAATTCTCAGAACAATAGAGAAAGAGGGTCCTGGTTAGGGTAGTGCCCATGGTGTAGCAGTGAACCATTCCACACTGGAGCAGGTCATGGATCTCTGGGAGAGAGTGCCTCTGAAAACAATTGACAGATATACCTGAAGAATTGGGAGAAGATTTATGCTCATAATGAAGAGATAAGTCCATGAAAACTAGGAAAATTAAACAAAACCATACAGATAACAAAAAGCAACTATAGGATACTCTGATACCATACTGTAAACACTAAATACTGACCTAAACAAAATTAAAGCAGAACTTTCCTGGGCATCTAAGAATGAGAACAGGGCACATATATGGTAGAGGAGAATGGGTGAAGAGGTATTAAAGAAAGTTCTGTATTTGTCACAGCAATAAAATGGAAAACAATCAAAAAGGAGTAATAAAAGCATTTACTTATATATGGGGAAAAATCATAATAATCAGGAATTCAATGTGGTTACTTCTGGAAAGGGGAGAAGAGCTGGGGGTTACGTGGCAAGGAAATACTTTTTTGTAACAAGCCCTGCAGAACTCTAGAGCTCTTTAAACCATGTACACGCATAGCTTGAAAATAATCATTGCAAAATGTATTTTGCTTAATTCTAAAAAGTGACTTGAGGTACTTCTTGGCCAGGAGACCCCATTCCTGGAGAAGAATCTGGGGTTAAGAAGCATGAATGAGGAGGATCACTGGGACTTTAATAATAGTGGCATTTTCCTTAGTCAATTCCTCCCCACTTTGTCCCTTGGACAAAGGCCAGTTGTATGTTCACAGATAATCTAGTTCTTCTCTCTTGAGGCAAGATATAACCTGAGTTAAAAGTTGGCTTCACAAAATGACGACTTGCTTCATAAAATCCAGTGTCATACTGATCAAGTTAAATCCGACCTGATCTTTCATATTTAGAGCAAATAGTACTGTAAACCCCTCACTGTCCTGTTAAGCACAAAGTTTGTTTCACAATAACATTATTTTTAGAATTTCGTGAGCTTGACAGAAAAACAGAAGGAAAGACCCAACATTAAATTATTCACTTGAACGACTTTCCAAATTGAAATCACAAAGATTGCAAAGTACAGAGTTGTAACTACACAGGAACCCATTTGAAATAATTTCAGATCTGAACATTGCCATACGGTCCTATTGATTTCAGTGGAGGCAGACTACTCATGTGGATAATGCTATGCAGATGGGGCACTGGCATTGGGGCCCTCTGCCAAGGCCACGTCTGCCCCAGCCCACCTCTGGCACCCAGATTCTTTTCATGTAATCTGTAAGGATTATGTATATTTTCAAGGGGGCCAGAGGAGCTCAGGCTGGAACAGAAGATGTGTTCATAACATCAGTTATCCTTCAGATGAGAGGACTTCTGCTGTGAGGACCATGTGGTTGTCTGCCAGGGAAATGAACTCATTTGCCATAGTCAAATGCTAGCCTTCTCTCAGCCAGGTGCCTAGGGAGCAGGATGAGGTAGCATGTTAGGGAATCTTGCAGGAGAGGCCCAGGCACATTTACCAGGTCAAATAGATTCCATGCACGTGGTTTCTAATAACAAGTTAAATGGCTGTATTATTTTATGGTTAGGAGATATCTTTCCTTACATCTAATCTCATCTCAATTTTCCCTTCTTTCCACCCAAAACCCAGGTCTTCCAGACATGGAAAACAAAGGCTGTTGGCAAAGGCTGCCTCAACTGAGATGTAAAAGGAATGTGCCACACCACTTTCTGGTACGATATGGGGTGCCCTGCTGGTTCAGAAGCACCACAAGCCAATATTTCTAGGTCTCAGAGACTCCCTCTTCTCTACAGAAGGCCTTCCTATCCTCTGTGACAGTAATTCCAAGTCCCAATTAGCTGACACTAGTCATCTCAGTAATCAATGTCCTCTGCATAAACCAATTCTGGACCTATATAATTCAAAATATAATTCAAAAATTATATATAATTCAAAAATTTAGTAGCAAATGAGGAGAGATACATGATAAAATCACCTTCATTAATTTTAGATAATTCAAAAATTATTTTCATTTCATCTTTTTAAAAAGTCAACTCTATACAGATGATGGAGCTGTACAAATCTCTATTGTGCCAGGCTTGCCTTCGCCCTGGGAGATAATCCTTTGGGATTCCTCCTGATCACTTGGCAGCCACAGGAATACATTTCCTGGGTAGCAAGGTCTCTGCCCAAGCTACCTGTGTCACCTTATTGTATTCAGCCCGTGGGTGTTATTTTTCTTTCCCTATCTCTCCTCTACAACATCAACTCGAAATCACCTTAAAATGAAATTCAGAGCTTGCTATTCCTCTGTTTATTCTGAAAGTCCTGTTGCAGGGACCCTCAGGTCCTGAATGTGAACCACAAGTTCATGATCAAGCTTTCTGGCATCCTGCTCTGCATCCTATGCCTTGATCATCATGCTGAGCCACAGGAGCCTCCTTTCTGCCTTTTGAACTCACCACTCTACCTACATGGAATGGTCTTCCAAAATTTGTACCTGATTAATTCCTACTCACCTTTTGGTTTCAGCTTAAATATCATTTCCTCTGAGAAAATTTTCCTGACAGATCTGCAAGTGAAAAGCAGACCTCCTCCCAATACAATTCTCTCTCATGGCATGCTGCATCGCTTCCTTAACAATTTGTAGTAATAGATTTGCTTGTGTGTTTTGATGGTTATATTGATCTCCCCCACGGGACCATAAATGCCATGAGGATGGTTTCTGTTCCTTTATGGTCACCACTTTACACACTGCCTAGTAGAGGCCTGGCACATTTCAGGAACATAATAATAATTTGCTGTCCAAATGGACGGATGTATAATCTCCCTCCCTGAGCCCTAATGCTTCTTGGGAACTGTCACAAAATTTCCTTCTCTCAACCACTCACTTTGTGTCTATTGTAGGCCCCAGCAAGTACTTTTAACATTGATTTTTTTTTTCCATTTTTCTTTTCAGGAAGGTGTCTATAGTGGGTTGAGTAGTGTACCCACCAAAATTTATATCATCTTATAACCTCAGACTGTGACCTTATTTGGAAATAAGGCCTTTGAAAATGTAATTAAGGATCATGAGATGAAATCATCCTGTTCAGGTGGACCCTAAATCCAATGACTGATGTCCTTACAAAAAGAGTAGAGGACACAGAAAGACACAGACTCACAAGGGAGAAGACGTGTGAAGACAAATGCAGAGACTGCAGAGAGGCGGCTACAAGCCAAGAAATGCTAAGCATTGCCAGGAGCCACCAGAAGTTGGAAGACACAAGCAAGTTTTCTCTCCTACAGGTTTATGGGCCAAGTGGGCCTGCTGGCATCTTGACTTTGGACTTCTGGCCTCCACAACTGTGAGCGAATAAATTGTTTTGTTTTGTTTTTAATTTTTTTAATGTTTATTTTTGAGAGAGAGAAAGACACAGAGCATGAGCAACAGAGGGGCCGAGAAAGAGAGGGAGACACAGAATCCAAAGCAGGCTCCAGGCTCTGAGCTGACAGCACAGAGCCCAATGCGGGGCTCGAACACACAAACCCGGGGATCATGACCTGAGTTAAAGTTGGACACTTAACTGACTGAACCACCCAGGTACCCCAATTTCTGTTTTTTAAGCCACCTTATCTGTGGTAATTTGTTATGGTAAGGCTAGAAAATGAATATAGTGTTCTAAGAACACTGGTATTATTGTGTAACCACTATGACTTCCTTTCACAAAATTACTGAACAAGAAACCAATCCAGAGATAAGGACCCATATTAATAAGTCAGTTCAAAAATTCATTTACAAGTACATAGAGGAAAAACAGAATCAGAATCTTGGAATGAAAGGGAGCATTACAGGTTATTTTGTTCAGCCTCCCTACAATACCAATGCTCTCTGCAGAGCATCCCTCACAGATGGTTCCCTGGCCTCTGCTAGATGACAGGACACTCACTATTCCACAGCACTGCACAGATACAGAACTCTTAAGGAAAATGGTATATATGCCCTGTAACTCAGCTGATAGACTAATACTACATTGATTGCTGCAGCTGTAGAGTGCTTTACAGTTTCACGGAAGAAAAGCAGCTACAAAGAGTGGTGCCTTTGTTTTTAAATTCTGACAAAATCTTGCCTTATTTTTCTTAAAACTAATTCATTTTTTCAATAAAGAAATAAGAGAAATACAATTCGGTGATATAATTTTATTCAATTATCTCTGTCCAAATCCCTGCAGCAACTGGAGAATAGAGTTAAATTTCATACTTGTGACCAACACTCCAGTCAATTAAATCAGATCAACTATGACTTATTGAGCACTTTGTTAGTTTTTTTTGGTAAATTTTTTGTTGTTGTTATTAATTTTTTTAAGCTTATTTATTTATTTATTTATTTATTTATTTATTTATTTTGAGAGAGAGAGTGCACGTGCGAGCAGGAGAGGGGCGGGGACGGGGGGCGGAGGGCGGAGAGAGAGAATCCCAAGCAGGCTCTACTTGGTCAGCACCGAACCCCACAAAGGGCTCGAACTCACCAACCAACCTTGATTTCCGACCAACCAATCACCAACCTTGATTGGTTCCAACCAACCAATCACCAACCTTGATTTCCGATTTTCCCAACGGAAATCAAGAGTTAGCTGTTTAACCTACTGAGCCACCCAGGTACCCTGGTAAATGTCTTCTTGAAGCAAAACACAGATCTAGAAAAGTATGTCAGGCATAGTGTACGGTTCAGTGAATCTTCACAAAGTGAACCACTTGTGTAGCCGACACCCGAATGAGAGGCAGGGAGATGTACCAGCATCTCCGGGCCCCCTCCTTCCTCCTCGCAGTCACTGATGCCACCAAGGGCAGAGAGCCCCTCTCGTGACTTTGAACTCAGTACATTAAACCGTGCTGGGTTTTATTTGTTTTTTGTCCTTTTTTGTGTGAATATGGTAAAATATACATACTATAAAAGTTACCATGTTAATCACTTTTAAATTTTTTTTTTCAACGTTTATTTATTTTTGGGACAGAGAGAGACAGAGCATGAACGGGGGAGGGGCAGAGAGAGAGGGAGACACAGAATCGGAAACAGGCTCCAGGCTCTGAGCCATCAGCCCAGAGCCCGACGTGGGGCTCGAACTCACGGACCGCGAGATCGTGACCTGGCTGAAGTCGGACGCTTAACCGACTGCGCCACCCAGGCGCCCCGTTAATCACTTTTAAATGCTCAATTCGGTAGCATCAGAAGTTCTGCCTGATTTTGAATCTGTTGTAAGCTGAGCCCTACAGAATATACGTTTATGTATGACTTCTTCCATTTAGCATCTGTTTAAATCAAGTCATGTCTCTGAAGAGACAATAAATAATTGCCTTTTAAGGTATGTTATCCATTGAAGAACGGCACCAATGAAAACTCTAAAACGGGTGGTTTTACGGGTTCAGAGACCCCTGGAAACATGTATTACGTTCGTGTCTGTTACACATAAATGCAGATTTAAGTCTCTCAAATCACTCCCTTGGCGACCACCTGCACTCTGTGGGCAAAGTTTCACTGTGTGTGGTTTCCAAGCATTCAAATTCTAGGGTATGTGACCACTGTGAGAGGTGTCATGGCTGATCTCTGGCTTGGATGTTACAGAAGCCCTTAAGTAGATGCACCTTTCCCTTTTGGAACAAGATGTGGAAATTCTCTTAATTTAAACCAGAAAGAGGCAAGGAGTGACCTGAGCCTCAGATGCCATAATAGTGTCGATTAAATGAAAGCGACCCTATAAACCTGAACTTATGATTTATAATGTGTGCTGTTTTAAAGGTTCTATGACATACAGTTTAATGACCTAATATAAAACATTTTTATTTAGCTTTATGGGCCTTGTTCCACTAAATATCACATTCCCCTCTGCACCAAAGGTTGTGGAATAGTATTGCTCATCCTGTTTACAGATCTAGACCACTCTTGGCTAATCTGTGGGAGGTCCATTGACTTATGCTCCCTGGGCCCGCTTGCGGTCAGTTCTCATCAGAGAGATTCATCTATGTGGTCAGCTCCTTCTTAGTTTGTGTACACAGATGAATAGGCAGATGGCACCTACAGTGGGGAAAAATATAATGCACTGATTCACTGTCACTTGTTACCACATTTAGATTCCTACCTAGGAGTCTGTTCTCTGCCCTGTTTTTAATACCCTAGAATCTTCATTAAAGAATGATCAGAAAGTTTTAAAATTAAGAACAGTTTCAGAATGGAGAATAGTTGCCCATAGTCATAGGCAGAATAGTCATAGGCAGAAAACAGGAGAATTCTCAGAGAAACTGAAGGGAAGTAAAATCACATGCACACATAAGGAGGGCAGCAGGGAACTAGGACATATTCTTTAAATAAAGAGTTATGAAATCACATGGAAGACAGTGTTTGTTTATTTTTTCTTCCATGACAGCCCAATACAAAATCCTATCTTTATCCCTCTTGCAGGTGAAACCTTTATCTGACAGCCATGCCTCCAGTATGGACAAGGGTAATTGTATGGTGTTCCTAATTGGGAATCATACTTATTTATCTTCACCATCCGTCACACAAAGGACCCTGCCAAGCACAACATTCTGACCCTCAATCATAAGCCACATGTGAGACTACAGAGGTTTCAGTGAGCAGCTGCCACCGCCATATCCTATTACGTCTTCAAGAGCTTCCTTGCTGCCCACCAGTGAGGTCAGGAGTACTGCCCTTCCCCCCACTGTCCATCATTGGTGACAGGTGAGGGAGAGGACAGCCTCCGAATGGTAGTGCCCAAGGAAGCCCAGGGTTCACAAGGTGTAACTGATTGCCAACATGACAGATTGTCTGTTTCATATGCAAAAGAGGAGCCCCTTGGGATCACTGTGCTCTGCAGCAGGCAGGCACAGCCTGCAGGCATGGGGCAGGCAAGCCAGGGCCTGGCAAGGGCCCCTGAGGTGGGCTGAATCAGTAAACAGTGAGCTGAGAGCAGCAAAGCCCCCAGCCCTGCATCTGCTCCCTAGTCCTGAGCCACAGAGTGGGAAAGGACTTTGAGAGGTCTATGCCATTCCTTCTTCTTACAGATGAGGAAACAAAGGCACTGAAGGGTGACTACCTGGTTTAGGTCACGTACCTGATTAGTGCCACGGCCAGAAGGAGAACCCAGTTCACGTGACTCCTAAGCTAGAGCTCCTTCTACTGTATTTATGGCCTCCAAACCCAGAAAAAAAAGCAGCTTCCTCAAGAACAAATCAGTACAGTGTCAGTGGGTGACTGGGGGTGCGGATGTCAGATCACACAGTTAGACTCTATATGAAGGGGCAAGAAACCTATGCACAGCATGCATATTGGCCTAAGGTAATTCAAGGTCAGGAGGGATATTTTAATTAGGAGTAGAGGACTGCAGGGACTTTCAGTAGGCCTCCAAAGTGAGCCTTCATGCAGAATTATTCCATAATAGTAGGAGTTTCCTATAATGGTAATGATTTGTAACACCCATTTGCATGTTCAAATGCCTTAACAAAATGAAGAATTGGAAAATTTTATATTAAAAATAATTCTTACTCTAAAGAAAGGAAAATTAAAGCTGAAGGGAGAAGAGGTTAAGTGGCATCTTCCCCCTCCAAGCCACCCACTTCCCCAAAACAGCATTTCCGAGAAAGAGAAAGTTTGGGAGGAGGAGGGAGAAATGGAATTATCAGTACACATAGTATCAATTTAATCCTTAATTAACATGTAACCATTGGATACCATTAATGGAATAACTAGTATCTAATAAATAGTCAAAATGTAATAGGAGATGAGTGTATCTATAAATAATCAGAACTCAAATGGATGAGATGTTTATCCAAATTATCAAGAAGTCTTAACTCACTCACTCACCATCCAGATAGGATCATTCCATCTCCCAATATAGCACATTCTTTCCAGTTCAGTACACAATACTACCATTTCTAAACCTTTTTAAAACAAAACAAAAACATTGGTGATATTTTTAAAAAAATGTTATGGAGCAAATTTAACAAAGTTACTACTCTACATCAACTGCTTCCATTCTTGCCTGCTCCCTCTCTTGCTTTGTCTGTTTAGCTGGATTTTATATAGTTATAAACAAAATGCTTACTGAAATTTTCAAATAATAATGCAATACAATTGAAGTCTGTCCCAAAGGTGCACTTCCTATGAAATGGTACAGTGATTCCTCAGGGTTTAAATGCTACCTTGCCGTGCACCCTACGGCCAGACAGACTGGTTTAGCATCTATGCTCTACATCCTACTAACAGTGTGTACTCACCTGCTAAATGGGATGGGCATTCGCATGGCATTTATCATGTAAGTCTGTTGCAATGAGTTTATATATGACACATATAAAGTACTTAGGACTGTGTCAGGAACATAGTAGTAGTTTAGTGGTAGCACTTAACTAGACTAAAAGTCCCCAGATGATAGTTTGTAGTCTTAAATCAGAGTCCAGGCAGTTAAATACTCCTAAGCCCTGCTCTCTTTACTCAGTGTTTTCATCTTCCTTTCTTTCAAGTTCCTGCATGAACTCATAACAGTGGTCTGCTCCGGTATGGAATATGTTTTGATTATGCACATCCGGCCAGCAAGAACCAAGGGCCTCCTTGTATTGCACTTAGCACAGCGCCACATGCAATTACAAGCTTACCACTCCCATTCTGATGATAATGACAATGACAGTAATGGCACCATTGATAATGGCTAAGAGATGACAAATAACCTGAAATTCAAAACTTGCCCGAGGAGGGGCCACCTCTCCCTAGCTCTGGGCTGAACACAATAAAAATGATCATCTCAATCATGGATGCAATTAAACACTTCCCTGCAGGAAGCTGAAAGTAAAAGATCCATTAAGTACATGGGGGCTGCCCTGGGGAGTATTTTGTGTCTTTTCATGCTGCAGACTGTGATTCAAAATATTAACAGGCCATTAAGCACCCAAGATCCCAACGGGTGCCCAGGTGACCAGAGTGGTGCCTTAAAGCTCTGCCCTAATTTTGCTTTTGGTGTTTCTATTTTTTGTTCTCTCTCCATTTTTCTCTCTTCCTTGTAGAAACAAAAGTTCAGTTTTGAACAGTTCACTGGTTTCCACTGTTTTCTTGAACTCCGTGACTGCTTGATATGAGTCCTTGGTCTTGTTTTGCACAACCATGTAAGCACACATTAACTACTGTCCTTTCTCCCTTACCTAGTTTGTGACAGTATCTGAATATGAGAAATTAAAAACAAGGTGTGCAGGAGGAAAGGCCTGACCTAGAGAAACTGGAAGAATGGTACATCTGTGTCCTCATGGCCTTCGGTGTTCTCCATTGCCAGAGCTTTCGGAAACATTCTGGCTAGACACCGAAGTGACTGTATGTCCCAAATGGCCTCTCTCTACCACTTAGGAAAATTAATTCAAAAGTCAAAAAGATAGACTGGAGTGTGCCCAGTGTCCCTTGGAGGACAAGCATAAAGGATGAGAGTCAGGCCGACTCAAGAGCAGCAATGGAAATATGTTTCAGTGGGTAACAGGCTCACATAAATTCAGCAACTCATGATGCCCTGAGCCTTTGAAACAAAACTCTCTTTATGGATCTCCCCTCTGCCTCTGCCAAGCAGTCTGCCCACAGGTTTAAAGCAGACCAATTAGGATATCAAATAACATATGGATAAAATAACATTGATAACTATATAACGCTGGATTATGAAATGAAGAGTACCAGCATGAATGTTTCAGAAAATCAAGCTTCTCCATGGGACCTGATTATTTTCTATGAACTGTTGATACTCGTTCCAGCTCCAAGTATTTGTGTAATATTGAGGATACTTAATATTTCAGGATTCTTACTTGGAACATGAATAGAATTATATCTTCTTATGATAAATCACTCCTGTATTGTAATAGACTCATTTTTCTCATCTGTAAAATGGGGCATAACATATACCTCATAGGGTTATGATGAAGACTCAGTAGGTAATCCATGTAAATGATTTAATGTAGTGCTGACATCATAGTGTCATAATTATAAGAATGACAATAAGATAAAAATTACATAGGGGTGTGTGTGTGTGTGTGTGTGTGTGTGTGTGTGTGTGTGTGTGTGAAACTGTGCTGCCTAACATGGAGAATTTTGAAATTAAATTTAAAATTATTCGGTGGGAAAGTACTTATTTGACTTTGATACCCTTGTTGGTCTTCCTAGTTGTGTGCAAGACTTGTTGGTTCAGTGAAATTTAAATACATAGAACAGGCTTGTACTTATCAGACATGTAGAAAAGTGAGCAATTTCCCTAAGCAGGTATGAAGAAAATAGTAGCGCATGGGACACATGCTATGCCATTGCCACAACAGACCCAAAACATGGCATCTTTTCCCATGCCTGCTTGCTGGGTGAGAAGGACAAATTGGGCCTGTGGTAGGACAGCAGCACCTCCATCATCTCTTAAATAAAGGCAGCAAAATCAAAGGTGCTGTGATTCTTACAGACATCTAAATCTATAGCCAACCTAAAGTCTGAGGGTATACCAACAGCCTTGGTGAGTAAAGATAAAACTTCAAAGACTAGAGGTGAACCCTTATGACAGATCTATAGTGAATTAATTATTTCAGTTATCATTCAAAAAAAGTTGATCGAAGGCCTTCTATGTGTCAGGCCATGTTCTCAGCATTGAGCATACAGCAATGAGACAGATAAGGCATTCACCCTATGTTCCTTATTGTCCAAAGAAGGGAACCAGCCAACAACAAATAGAGTTATAATATAACAGCAACCACTGTGTTATACACATTTATACAAGATCACAGTATAGAATGACTCCAGCAGGGGTAGGCAGTGCTTATTTTAGGTAGGATGGTTTTCCATCCGGCATACAATTAAGTCTTAGCTTTCCTGTGCTCACTGGCAGAATAAAGTTATTCTGTTGGATACCAAAGATCTCTTTCTGAACAATCACACAAACTCTTCTAGAGACCAGCTTCTCTCCTCTGTAAGCCTTTATTCCCAACCAACATCCTTTCTCCCCTCTTTCTATTCAGGATGTGTATGTCAGGGGTGGAACAGGAAAGGCTCATTTGGGAATACAAAGCAGTGAAATCTAAGGTTAGTTAAATCAGAGTAATGTCTCTTTTCTATATTATAAAAAAATACTTGCTTCATATAGACACTTTGGAAAATACAGTGAAGTATAAAAAAGAAAATTAAAATTGCAATCTCATGCACCAAGAAGATTACAAATAACACGTTGGTGTGCTCCCTGCATATTGTGGTGGCTCTCTCTCTCTCTCTCTCTTTCTCTGTCTGTCTCTCTTTTGCATGCACACTCACACACACAAGTCACACTGCACATTCCAATTTTTATCTTACATTTTCTTTCAACATTACATCATGAGTATATTCTCATGTATAATAAAATTCTTTGAAGATATTTTAATTGCTGCATAATATTCTGTCCTATGATTATGCCATACTCTAATCAGCCATTTCCATATGGATGGCAAAGTAGACTATTTCTAATTTTTCACTGTTATTAAAAATAGAGCTGCAATCAGCATCTCTCTATATATATAGATGTCCACATCTCTAATTATTTCCTAAAAATAGATTCCAATGAGAAATATGGGATCAAGTAAAAGGATATCAAACATGGTTAAGGCCTTTGATACAATTGCCAAGTTCATTTCCAGAAACTGAGCCAGTGAATAATCTTACCGACAGTGTCTGAGAATGCCTGTCCCACCATATTCTCAAGAGAGCAAAAATACATTCTTCTTCTTTAATTCTGTTATTCAACAGCACAAAAATCTATCTCCCTGCTATTAAAAATCTTATCGTTTATTCACTGAATTGAAAAAGCTTCTTTAAAAGGATATGTGACCTTGGACTACTTATTTCAACTCTGACGATGAGGTTTCTCACCTGTAAAATGGAGATAATTATAGGTATCTTGGTGCCTCTCCAAGGTGCCTCTCCAAGTTTAACAACAACAAAGTATCTTGCAGGCATTGTTGTAGGAAGGTAGGGCTGGACAGAGAAAGAATAGAGCAGAATGCCAGAAACAGACTGAACACCAAGTGACACTTTCTTATGTGAGCTTGTTCAGCACTGGAATTCGTAACAGTGTAACAAGTAGCAGGGGGCAAGGGGATAGTTTTGGTACTCAGCTATACTTTAAAGTTTCCCCAGACCACGGTTTTTGGCCCATTTAACCCAGGATCCTTTTCTTCTAGCTTAAATGAGACCTCAATTACTTTGTAGGTTTGCTGCAATTCTGTGGCAACATAGAATTTTACTGAAAACAGCAAATCATAGGGCACCTGAGTGGCTCAGTTGGTTAAGCATCTGACTCTTGGTTTCAGCTCAGGTCATGATCTTACAGTTTGTGAGACTGAGCCCTGCGTGGGCTCTATGCTCACAGCACAGAGCCTGCTTGAGGTTCTCTCTCTCTCTCCCTCTCCGCCCCTCCCCTGTTTGTGATCTCTCTCTCTATCAAAATAAACAAAAAAAATTAAAAACAGCAAATCAAGTTTTTTCTCTCACATATACTGTTTCTTTCTAGCTTTTTTATTTATCTTTAGAACACTGTTGTTGTTTTATTTATCCTTAGAACATTGTTGATTCATCTTTAGAATATTGTAGAACATTATCTTTAGAACTGTCATATGAGCCAGAAACAAATTCTTGACCTTTTTCTAAAGCTGAGTTACCTACAGACTCAGATGCAATGACTGTGACTGTGGCTGGGACAGTTCATGGCTGAGACTTGGAACATTTCAGAAAATGTAACAGGGCCTTTTTCTGAAGCACCTTCCCCAACTACTCTGCAGGTTGTCTATGCAAATGAGTGTTGACCTCTTTAGACTCTGGTTTCTGTATTGGATGTGATCCTGTCTCCCAGGGTTCTGAGTTAGGGTTTTTCAAATATCTTAAAGCTGTGGAAATTTTACATGTAGAAAGGTATGAGATAGATTTTTTTGCCAATTCAAGAGTAACTTAGAGAGATAAGAAGATGAAAAGAGGGCCAGTTATCCCAAATTTTACTTAGTGTTAATCTCTCGGAAATTGTCAAAGCTAGCACCAAAATACAGGACCATTGTCTTTTTATCAAAGGAATGGCTATTAAGCAAATACGTAGTAATAATAATAAATCATATAGATAAGAAATTTAACATTAAATATCACAGCAGAAATAGGGAAGCATTAGTAAGTAACACAGTATTATTTCTCCCCCACCCAGCCTTTTTTTTTCTTGTTTCTCTCCTGGGTCACAGTAAAATAAAGTCCTGCTACTCCCATATCCAGTTTGCTAAAGGACATGACTTTTATGTCTTTCATGCCTTTACACCTGCTGTTCATGCAGCCTAGAGACCTTCACTTTCCATTCCCTCCCTCCCGCCCCATCATTTCTCTCCTGTTTAATTCCCCTCCTCATTTGTATCTGAGCTCAGACATTATCTCTCCATGACACCTCCTCTGACCCCCTGTCCTCACCCCAAACTCAGAAAGGTATGTATTTAATATCTTGCTCTTCTCAGAGCACTTTTCTCACCACAATTTTATGTTTGTTTACTGTGGGTATTCGTTTGTGAGCTCCTTCATGGCAATGCCTCGTATTTTTCATCTCTTCCTCCCAGTGTGTATCATGGTACCCGGTACGAGGCTTGGTGCTTGCGGATGGAGAATGGATGAGTAAACAAATAAACAGATGTACATAGAAAAGTACTGAGCCTTTTCAGGCAATGCTTAAACAGAGCTGGCAGCATCCTGAATTGTTCTTGATTAACAAATAATCTACTTTGAGGTAAAGGTTAGACTGGAACTTAGTAATAGTGAAGAGAAATGAACAGGATTCAAAAATAGACTTCCAGAAACTTAAAATGTCAGAGGAAACAATGTTCACAAATAGCTATCAAGAAATAATGGAAGCCTCATTATACTTGCAAAATATTTCACAAAATCCTGAAATATTACCATCATGCCCTAGGTTTTCATAATAAATATAATCATCAAGCGTTGGTCTGTGGGACTCTTCTTGAGAGAAAAATTAGAGTACAATGAGGAACCCAGGACTATTTTCTAAGACCCGGACCTGGAGTAGAGGCCTGTGAACACATTGGATCATCTGACCAACACCTTTGTCCCAAGAGTTCAAAATTCCAATGACTTTTTTTTTTTAAATACAAGTGTAATTATTTCCACTTCGGGATTCTATTGTTGTTGCTTATATGCCAACGTTACCTTATAACATCTACACTTTTCTGAATGACACAGGCTCATCAGAATGGACTTCTAATTGAGATGTCTCTGCAATGTTGTAGCGTCCTAAAACTTAGCAGTCAGCTAATGGGGAATCCTTCCTGTCCAGAGGTTACTCAGTGGCCATAGGTTCTTTGTTACAATGATACACTGGAACATACAGTCATTTTAGCCTAGTATGCAAAGAAAGACTAAACTTTGGAGCCCAGTTGTCAAATCCTATGATAGATTTTTAATAAATCAGTGATTAATTCATTTATCATTCAGCAAAATTTTTTGAGCACCTTTCATGTGTCAGGCCACATTCTAAGCAGGGCCCTCAGCTAAGATATCTGTGCACCAACACACAGCTTAGTATGATAAATGTCATAACAACATCTGCTTTTTTAGATCCTTAGTCTAGTGCTCTTTCCACTGGACACATTCCAGAGAGGCTCTGTGCTTCCTTTAGGCCCCATCTTCTCTTTCAGGCCAATTATCTGCTTAAGGGAAACACTGAACAGAAACCCCACCCTTCTGTGTAAAGACACCAACATGTGCGTCAAAAGGACTGTTGTGTCTACAAATGGAATACAGCATATTGGAAAGGATTTTCACAGAAACACTAATATATATTTCTGTCCATGTCAGCTTCCTTTCAAATACAAAATTCCAAATACCTATATGTAAGAAGCATCAGAATTCCTAATATTCCTATAGCTAGCTAACCTCCTTCCCTTTTCCCAAAAATTTGTTTTGGGGTTGTTGCCACTTTTATTTAAACCAGTCTGAAAGCCAGGAATTTTCAGGGATCGAAATTCCTATTAGGATAGCCATCTTCATCTGAGCAATTGATAATTACCCACTTCTGTCCCTAAGAGACGGGTAGGTATAAAATGTACTTAGAAAGAAATGAGACGAGTATTTATATTGCTGTATGAAAACCAGCCTTATTACTTTATAGTCACACTCAGCATAGCATAATTCCTTAAGGGGATCCTTAGAGACGATGCCAGAGACACAGCTGTGGACACAATGCCCAGGATAATTTCACCACCTGGGAACCAAGTGCCCCAAAGCTTCATATTAAGATGCATGAAGGGTACCAGAGGCATGATTAGTCATAAATTAGGGCCAGAATATAAATGGCCAAGCTGCAACATATCCTCCAGCTCAAAGAAAAGACATGAGTGAGGCTAAGAAAAAAAAGATTAAGAGAAAATCCTAAAAGTCCCCTACACCAGTAGATACAAAGGTTGAAAAGCCATCACTAAAAGCAAGAAACCATGTGCACAGGGGCATTCTGAATCCACAGAATAAGATATAATTTACATGTGTGACACAAAAAAGATAAAGGCCAGCCTGTTTCATACCACTGTGATCCTGACTTGACGGCTGATAGTCCGCGTATTGTTTGTATCAAGAGGGCATGCCGTTTATTTCATTTGCAATGTGGGATTCAGCGCCCAGGTACTTCCAAGGTTCTTGAGCAGAAGGCTTCAATCACCATCTTTGTTTAATAAAGCTTGAACTTTGAGGGTATGAGGAGAACATCTCTCATAAATGCTAAATATAATTGGAAACAGTCTTTATATAATTTTCCTTAAAAAAATTACTGTGCCTCCCTTTGAAAGCCTCAAGTATTTATTTATAGAAGTCAGGATCCTAATTTGTAAATAAATAAATCACCAGCTGTCATTTTTTTTAAACAAATGGTCTGTCTATGTTATAAGGGCATAGGGCAGATAATAAATTGTGTCTTATAAAAACAGAATATTTTTCTTCAATGTGAGATGACAGATAATGATTACATTTGAATTTCATCATGGACAAGGGTTGCGAGTTTTAAGTGTAGAGGGACAGAGTCTCAAAATAGTTTATTTATAAAGCTTTATCCTATCTGTGGACTACTTCAGACCTACTTTTATAGAAACATAGAATGTTAGCCTTGCAAGGGGACCCTCAAATAACAGGAAACTTAACTAATGGCATACAACTACCTAGTCTTAGACCTAGTATAAGGATATAGATCAACTATTTCCTACATAGCTCCTTGGTTACAAGTTTACACTGGAAAGGGGAACATGGGAGAGAATATCAGATCCTGTGGATCCAATTACAGACCCCTGGGCCCTAGTGACTTTCCATCTCTGTCCACAACCTAAACATGAGAAACAGAAACTTTTGTTGTTGTTGTTCATTGTTTTATCTGTCTAGTTTTTTTTTCTCTTTCCATTTGATTTCATTTCCTTTTAGTTTTAAGACAAGTCATGTCATCTGAGCACATTTTCCAAAAAGAAGTCTTTGTAAAAATCTTAAGGTAACAAATGGACCTGACATGAGATATATATATATAGATAGATAGATAGATAGATAGATAGATATGACATTAAAGCAGTGTGAAAACAAAATGACAAAATCCATAAGATATAACCCACATTCCCAGATACATTTTCATGAGCTACCCCACATCTCCCTATCATTTACTTGTCCTCCATGATGCTCAAACCTGGCTTTGCTTTCGTAACTTTGTATAGAGTTACAGGATAATGAAGAGGTTAAAAAAAAGGTCATTTTCATATTGGCAATAAAAATAAATGGTCAATGTTGTAAAATGTCATTAGATAGCCTGTAAGATTAGGTCTGTGAAGAGAGCACCAAATTTGACAACTGGAAGATCATTAACGATATTTTCTAGAAAAGAATCAGTGGGATGGTAGGGTTACCCAATTATAGGGGGATGAAGAGGGGTAGACTTTTCTGTATAAGAAGGAAAAAAAAGAAAGACGAGAGATAGGCAGTAAATAAAGGAGAGGCTAGAGCCAAGAAAGGTTTTTGTTTTGTTTTGTTTTTGAGTAGAAGTGACATAGGTAAAGCCTGTGGGAAAGGAGCCTGTAGAGAATGAGATATCAGAAATTCAAAAGATTAAAAGGCTAAAAACAAACCAAAAAGAGTGAATAATTGATGAAACACTGCAGAAGAGAGAGGAAGGGTATAGTGAGAGTGACTGGCCTTGAATCAGAGAAAGAAAAAATGTCTCTCCAATCTTGGAGGAAAGATAGTGAATGTGGGTGATGATATATACAAGTGTCCATGTATGGAGATAGGTAGATGAAATAGCTTACCACCAAGAACCTCAGTTTTCACTAGAAAGTAGGCAGAAAGTTCCTGTGAGATTTTATGACAGTTGTTACAAAAAAGGGGGAAGCTGAAAATGCCCAGTGTTTTGTAAATGCATCGTCCAATATTGGGGAGCCCAAGAAAGATGGTGACTATAGATTTGTGGTAGCAAAGATCCCGATAAGCACCTCAATATATGTGGAAGGTAGATATACACCCTAGAAAATAGATGTTTGCCTTGACTGAAGAATGACAGTTTGCAATGTGAATGCCCCCACAAGGCCAAAGGAGAAAGAATTTTAGGATGACAACACAAAGGGGCTGAGGTGGGTCATATCAGGTCTGGACTAGATGGAAAGAAAACTTATGAGATTATTTTGAAAAAGTAGAGGAACTTAAGTACTTATAAATGATAAGACTATTAAACAGAAATATGACAGAAAAAGTAACATGTTCAAGAATTAGAGTGTTATTAATAATCATGTTGTCATGACAACAAGCATAAATAGGGCTAACCTAGAAAAACTAGAACATATAAGAACCATACTCAAGGGTATGAAGAAGACAGTAATTGGACTTGCAAAGATCAAGGAACTTGATGCTGAGGATCAGCATGAGCTGTCCTGCAAACGCTCAGTGAATTCTGGAGAGGAATGACGAGGTGGGTTGACAACTATAAGTAGAGTTGCAGGATGTGTGACAGTATGGCAGGAACATCAAAGAAAGGATAATGGATTGAGCTGAAAAAGTAGCGATCAGAAGAAGACAATAGACATCTAAAAATAATAAGGACTATTTAATAATTTTGTGTCTCATGGTATATGAGCACTAGGAGCATGAGCAGCAGCCATTCAGAAGGGGCACTCTTTCACTACATAAAAATTAAGAGGAGTAAACAAGCATTGATCTCAGGAATATTTTATGACGATCAGCCTCTTCTCTCTCTTCCTAAGGGAAAACATGTAACCTGGTATGAAGGGGCAAAATATACTTATCACAGATTGTATTACCATAGTTTATTACAGCATCTTACATTTTCATTATATGTAGGGAGAAGGGGAACTCCCACAGCTTATGTGTGTGTTTCCGTATGCTGATAGTTGTCCTGTGGAGCTCACAGAGAAAGAAGCTCCAGGCTATGGCCTTTTAGCACAGTTAAGGAGAACATAGCCATTCTCTGGGTTGTTATCACTATACTCTTTCAGGATAGGTAACATTTCAAACATCAACGTTACTGTAGTTAGAACATCAATAAGAAGCACCAGACCTTGTTAAATTAAAAAAAAAAAAATTCTAACTATATTAGCAGTGTTAAGGTGAAAATACTTAAAAAGATTTTTTAATACAATATAGATATACTTGATGTATTGAAAAATGGATTTCTGCCATCTATTATATAAGTCCTTATCAGAAGTCACCATGTGTTGCTTAACTAGAAAATCTCCCAAACAATATTAGTCATTGATCAGAGGCTATCATAGATACAACTTACCATGTCCAACGAAATTTACCATGACAATATAGTTGTTACACAGAGCTTTGTACAGGTTTAATTATTAACTCCCATTGGGGCGATATGTAATTGTGCACTTGCAATGCTAGTCAATCAATATCATGTGCTGCTACTCAGGGCACTAATGCCTGTATCTTAAGAGATCGTCACAACAATGATCTCTGCCTTGGCAATTCCTAAAGTGCTTCCATTTTCAAAATATTTGAGACTTTATTAAGCTGACTGTGGCAGTTGGCACAGGAAGAACTCATCAACATTTTAAGATTCCAAGTGTATTTCTGAGTAATTATATACAAGAGACTCAACAACTATTCATTGAGTATGAATGGAAAATGACATGTGGGACAAAAAGAGTCAAGTTTATAGTCTTGCCCAAGGAAAAATTATACCTATAAAACTATGTTAGACAGCCCATATCTGTGAGACAATCTTTGTACATGATAGAAAAAATATAGCAGACGCTCATGGGAAGGGGTCTATGGAGAAAAAGTTCAGTTAGTAAGTAAAGATGTGGGACATAAAGTGGATGTGGAATGACAGAGGAAATCTGAGTAGGAGACCATAGAGGGAAGAATTCTGCGTGTGTAAAGGAGAGAAGGAGAGAGAGAGAAGGAAATCTTCCAAAATGGTAATTTATAAAACATTTAGTATATTTTATGATATGTGTACTTTTTACATAAATATATTATGGTGAGGCTTGAAATTATAGACTCTTCACTCAAAAGAAGAGTAAAAGATATCTTGACCTACTCTTAATTTACATGAGGAAACTCAAATTCAGATTTATCCAAAGTGATATAGACAATTCAATGAACAGAATTAACATAACTTTGTGAATATATTCAACACTAGTGAATTTAACATATTAAATTGGGGAGATGAGACTAAAGTTCATATCTGTTGACTTCTAATTCAGAGAAAAAAAAAAGTCATGGTATCAGAATCATCCTAATAGAATCAGGATACAAAGTAGCAAAAGATTAAAACATACGAAATTTTCTACTGCCTCAAACCTCAAGGTGCCTATCTTTCTTATCCCTCACGCACCACCAAATGCAACTATTTTGCCATATTGAGTCTGATCACAGGGTTTGGGGAATTCACCAACAAAAGGCTACATTCCACTTGTCATTTTCCCTGAACCACTGATATTCTGAGTAGAAAATTCATGAATGATAGAAAACATCTGAAATGAGCAACAATTATTTTGCAGTTCTTCCTCCTAAAGGCACTTAGACAGTGGTAGTGATATGATGAAACTTGTTGTCGGTGCTGCCATTACAGTCAAAGCTTGGATGGGGAGAGGGTAGAGACTGGATACAGTCGACTCACTATCTCAGAGAAAATTACTGAACAAACCCCTTCAGCTGCCATGGCAATATCCATGGCTGCATGGGATTTCTAAACATGATACCCCCAGCATGAAGCCACCCCTAACCTGATGGTTAGGTTAAGGCACAGTTGGTTAAGGGGTAAGGGTATCAGGGCATGCTTCCAGCCAGCTTGTGTTCTAAAAGCTCTGAGGCTCATGGCTATAAAGTTAGCCTATAAATCATATACCCTGCCCTTCTCACCAAATTCTAGAACCGACATTTCCTGATTCCATATATGCATGGAAGATTTTACTCATGCCATATTGTAATTCTGTGAATTCTTTTTCCCTTAAAGTTGATACTAGGGGAAAAACATTACATTCATTCTGTTATTTATTTATGCATTTATTCAAGCACATGTAACAAACTCCACATGATTTTATGCCATCCTAAACATGGACATGGACATGTCACCATATTTTCCATGTCCTGGAAGGGTCCCTTTTTAAGACCCTCATCTTTCATATGCTTGATAACATATTTTCAAGACCGATGGGGGGCATGATAGAACAAGCAGGAGTGAGAGATGTCAATGAGGTTGAAAAAAAGACTGACTCTATAGACCATCTTCTGATAATCAAGATACTCAGAGAGAGTTGAAACTCTCATTACATCAGAAAAAAAGAAGAGGGAAAACCCCAGCAATTCATTTCTCTCTCTCTCTCAATTATGTATTGTTTCGTACAACAGGTCAGCTCTGATGCAGACACCTTTAATGAGGCAGAAATAAGTTAATATTTTTTCCAAAGTTAAAGGATGAAAGAGAGTCACAGCAAACAATTTTTAGGAAGCTCAGCATTACTGGATCAAGTAAACATTCTAGGTCTTTTTGGAACACTGAGAGTATTTCAGATTGTTCAGAAGCTGGCTGTTGTAAGGAGGCTGAAGGACTTTGCATTATTTAGATGGTTTTAGAAAGTAAGGAAATATCGTCATTCCCTAAAATCAGTGTGTTTTTTGTTTGTTTGTTTTCAAATGTTTATTTGGCTTTGGGATTTGGAGAGAGCTTTGCTAAAATTCTGTCTTAAGGTAAAACTTCAAAGAGTCCATCTTGTTTCTCTCAAAACACATGCATACACTAGGGCAACAATTAGAGCCATTCATGGCTTGTTGCTGCGCAGAGATGCCTCCTATTTCTCAGCTGATCCTTTCCCTTAATTTCTAATTGTGTTATCACTTTCTAAAGGGTTTTATTGGATTAAAGGAATCATTTCTTGGTAGTAGAAGTGGAATAACACAAGACACCCAGTTCAACCTAGGCCTTCTTAAACTTGATGAGTGGTACCTGGGCCTTGATTTCTACCTTTATTCCAAAATTAGATTAAATTTCACAGAGCTAAGTAAGGTAGGTGACCTTATTGTACGAGTATAAATTCAAATTAAATAGAAAACTGAAAGCAGATGATACCCTTTAATGATAATGAAGAAAAATACAGGAAAATATAAGAAGGTGCCTGTTGCATTCAAAATAGATTCTCAAGCATACTTCCAAAAATGTTTCCAGAGGTTTACACAGCTGTTCTCCAATGGAATCTCTTGGATCAACAATTATATTTCATATTCAATTTTATGTTTAGTGGCATGGCATTTGCAATTTCTCTACTTAACAATGTACTTCTGTATTTTATATGTTTTAAACTGTGTCTCAAAATCCTTATTCTGAACACTAAATTAATATATTTGTGGCAGTGTGAAGTTACTTTCAGACAAAAGCTTCAAACAAATAAAAAACAAAAAAAATGTTATTTCTTGATAAGTGCATACACTAAAGTATGTCCACACATATGTTTTAAAATAATTGTCACTACTTAATTAATATAGTCTTCAGAGTGTGAAGCATCCTTCAAATTATACACATATATCTAATAAAGAATCAAAAAGTGGGATCGTGCAGGACGTTGAAGCCTTTTTATCTCACTATTCATCTATTAATCTAAACAAGACAGCTGCCAGATAATTCCTTAATAAATGTGATCTATTTCTTTTCCTTCCCTCCTTCACTTCTTTCCTTCAACCAAACACTAGGCTGTCAGGTAGTAGCTCAAGCTTAACGGGACACCTAGAGCAGAGTCATGGAGCTAAATGAAATCCATAACAGCTCATCCCAAACTCTGAGACTGAATGTAAAGCAAAAAGACCTGATCAGTCTTGTTCCCTGTCCAGAATGAAGTAGCATCGGAACTTCTGTGCTCTGAAGTTACCCATACACTTAGATTCAGCACTCTGTGAGCCCTTACTGGACTATGTGTTAAGTGTGGCTTTTGTGGCCGAGTCTACCCCTTCTTTCTGGAGGGGAAAAAAGACACAGATAAACAACTAGAGCTAAATATAGAAGCACACAAATATATTCTAAGATGGTAAAGTAGGAAGAATTAACTGCAGTAGAAAGAATTAAACAAAACTTCATGAATTCTAGGTCATTTGACCTGGGTCTTGAAATAGAAGTTTTTTGGGGGGAGATAAGATCAGGCATGGTAGTAGCATCAAGTTATGCAAATAGAGGCTATAAAGCAGATCATGTGGGACTGGAAGGGTCCACCAATGTCCACTCACAAGCTCACTGCCTCAGAAATACTTGGGGAGCTGGTTGAAAATTTAGATTCTGTATTTTCCTCAATCTGTAAGTGTGAAGATGGGGCCAGGAATCTGCCGCACAGTCAAGTTTGAGAGCAACCTGATGGGGGTAGGGAATGTGATAAAGCAACTTCAACAAGTCCGTTTGTATCAGCTCAAGAAGAGTATTAGAAGTCTAAGGACTTCGAGTTTTATTCTGTAGGTACAGTACAGGTTCTTGATTACACTAGTCCATATTTTGACCTTAATAAAAATTTTTGGTAAAGTCAGAATACTTCTACTTTGAAATACATGAAGTATTTTTAGAAGATCCTTATCATCAACAGCACTTAAATACCACTTGTGAACCTAGGGATGAAAACTTCTGAGTAAAAGGCCACAGTTACGGGGACATGCACACATACACAAGCAGGTCGTTTACTACATTAGCAGCAATATTTATCTATTACTATCTCCATAGTAATTTATCTATTACTATCTCCATAGTAATGGCTTTCCATCACCGATATGCAATGATATGGCCACTCCAGAGGTATAGGATGAATTATCTACCTAGAGATTTAAGGACCCTGGAGAGTTCTTGTCTCTTCACTAACTTGGGCAAATTAAACCTCTCTGTGCTTCAGTCCCCTGCTAGTGAGAACACAGTAATAATATCCGAGGAATTATCAAATGATCTGGCAAAAATCACAAGAAAAAGTAGGTATAATAACTTCATAATATTAAACTGGGATATGTAAAACCCAATATTATATGGAGAGGCATAATGTAGTTAGTTACGTGTTTCCAGAGAAAAATTTCTCACTCCTGAGTTCTAAGTAAATAACCCCATTTTCATTCCTTCTTCAAAAAATATATTTTTAAGAAATGTATAAATGGGACCAGAGGCTTCCTGAGACCAGTTGTTCTGCCAGAATCCCGAGTCCCCGGGGCACCTTGCAGCTGATCCCTCCCTTCCCATGGCCACAAAGAGAAGAGCAGATGCACAGAAGAAAGAATTGAGCAGCTTATCACTGAAAATATAATTTACAATAAAATAAGAACACGTGCCAAGGTAAAGCCTCTGCTGGAGAAGAAACTTTCTCCAAAACCTACTTAACACAAATCTGCACATGTTGAAAATATTCCCAAGTTATCAATCCTCCACTAAGGCTCCCACTAGATGTTGGCTTCCCCCATAACTGTGCCTCTCCCCTGATGCTCAGGTCCCCCCAGGAGAAAAAGTGCCAGTGACTTGCACATCGCCGATTTATTATCATAACCATAAATCATGTGTTGCTAAATACTACTTTAAAGCTATCTCTTCAAATATTTTAAGTTTACATTAGGAAAAATTAAATCTATCTTCTTGACATAATTCAGGTTTTTTTTTTCAAAGACACAAGCAGCCAGGATTCTGCTCTTTGACCCTCTCTATCATTTGACCTGAACAGACTACTGTCATTTAATACTTGATAAGTATCAGAGGCCAGAAGAGTCCAAACATTATCCACCTAAAGAATTACATAACAAAATTATAGCCTTGGAATTGGATTTTCTCAGTTCATTCTCATAAAACAATACAAAGTAGTTATTTTTAATTCACATTTTATAACTGAAGAAATTCAGGCCCAGAGAGGTTAAGTAATTTGCTTAAGATGTCATAGTTAATCTTTGGCATTGCCAGAACTATGCTAGATAATGCCTGAAAGGAGGAAAGGAGGCAATAAAGAGAACAGCAAAAGTCATTCCTTTCAACCTGCTTTATCTAAGTTACAGCTGATGTCCAGACTGAGTCTACATGGTTTTCTCTCACACGAGATCTGATTTCCCAAGCTACCCAACCCAGGGAGATAACTCCATTCCCCCAGCAGGTGTCACTGTGGTGTGTGAAAGAGCCTCATACACCTGCCCCAGAAACGATATTCTATATTTCTCAGATTCCACTGCTCGTACGTATAGAGAGCTAGTAGAGAGCTGGAACTTTAGATGTTTTTTAACCTAATTCCTCAGTTTACAGATAAAAAAAGGAATAAAAATGTAAGTTGTCCAAGATCGCATACCCATAGGTAGTCAGGATTAGAATATGATTCCCCCGAATTCCCCTTTTGAGGCCACTCTTTACTTAGCTCTCAGTTCTGCCTCCTCTAATTCTTGTTCTAGCTGGTCACTTGGTGACCAGTTCTAACTTGTGTCTAGGGTTCCTTTATCTGCAGGAAAGCCTTTTGCAACTCTTTCTCTTTTTCTTTTTTTAAGGAATTGGAAGAAGCATTTTTAACAGAGAAAAAAATTAGGGCTCCTGGGTGGCTCAGTCAATTAAATCCAGCTCTTGATTTCAGTTCAGGTCATGATCTCATGGTTCGTGAGACCGAGCCCCAAGTTGAGCTTTGCGCTGACAGCAAGGAGCCTGCTTGGGACTCTCTCTCTTTCTCTCTGTCTGCCCCTCCCTTACACTTGTGCCCACATCCACACTCTCTCTCTTTCTCTCTTCTCAAAAAATAAACATTTAAAAAATAAAATAGAAAAAATGGCACTGAGACCTTAAGTTCCTTCTCTATTTCCTCAATTAACCTCATATATAGAATATTAAGGAATTCTACAGCCAGAGGATAGTGATCCATCTGACCCAAGTCTTTCTTTTCCTTTTTTTTTTTTAACTACTAACTATAGATTTTATTTGGATTAATCAGTTTTTACATGAATGCCCTTATTCTATCAGGATTCAATTAAGGATTCCACACTGCATTTAGTTGGCATGCCTCCTTAGTCTCCACTGGTCTATGATAGGTTCTTAGTCTTTCTCTTCTATGACCTTGACAGTTTTGAAAAGTACTGGTTAGGTATTTTGTAGAATACCTTTCAATTCATCTGCTGTCTTTCTTGTGACTAGATATATTTGGGGAAAAATACCACAGAGGTGAAGTTCTGTCTTCCTCACATCATATCAGGGGTATATACTATTAACACAACTTATTATTGGTGATGTTAGCCTTTGTCACTTCCATTAAGATAGTGGCTCCCAGGGTTTTCCACAGTGAAGTTATTAACATTCATTCCCCTTTCCACACTCTACTGTTTGGATGAGCATGACTAAGTCCAGCCCACACTTACATTATTTGGGATATTTCATAAGAAGGATCTTTGACTCCCCCCCCCACACATTTATTTATTAATTGTTAATTTATATCACTAGTACTTGTGTACATATTTTTATATAATTTGGGTTATATACCCAATTTGAGTTATAATGCAATACCACATCATTTGTTTCATTGCCCAAATGTTCTTAGGTCTGGCAGTTGGGAGCTCTTTCACATTGTCTTCAGTGTCCCTTTGACATCCTTTTTTTTTGTTTTGTTTTTTTTAAGCACTTCTTAGCTTTCTGGCACTATTAGATGCTCCAGGCTTATCTTCTACTTTCCTTGTCCCAGCTTTAAAAATCAGTTATTTCTAACCCTGTCAAAGAATGTTATTGTTTTTTGTTTGGATTCCTTGAAGGAGGGGCTGATACCCTCCTCCCAAGCTCCCTCCCTATTGGCACTGGCATGCTTCCCAAATTACTTTCTGTACCCACAAGCTCCCATCACTAACAGTGGATTCTCGATAGTGTAGCAACTGCAGGAATTTTTAATCTGTACGTTTAGGAATAGAGGAAAGATTTAATGTTTGGAATAAAAATAATCACTAAAAAAAACAAGTTATTTAAGGGAGAATTAATCCTTCCATTCTTCTTCTCCCTAAAGTAAATGATGTAAAAGGTGAGGTTAGTTATAAACAAAGACACCTTAAAGAGGTAGAAAGGTACACTTGAATGCAAAAAGAATCTATCCTGGATAGGGTGGCAGTGAGGTTGGCCAAAAATGGAAGCATAGGACAAGAGGGTGTAGTGCGTTAAACTGTGTCCCCCCGAAAATGATATGTCCAAATCCTAACTCTGGTACCTGTGAATGTAACCTTATTTGGAAATAGAGTCTACATATGTAATCAAGTTATGATGAATCATAGTGGATTAGGGTGGGCCCTGAATCAAGGACTGGTGTCCTTATACAAAGAGGAGAGGATTCACATGGAAGGTAAAAAGTTCTGTTGACTACAGAGTCCGAGATAATGACTTGGCTACAAACCAAGAAATGCCAAAGATTGATGGGAGCCACTGGAATTGAAAAGAAGGAAGAAACGTTTCTTTTCTAGAGACTTCAGAGGGAGCATGGCCTTGCTGACACCTTTCATCTTTCTAACTTCCAGAACTAAAAGAATACATTTCTGCCTCCTTTTAGCCACTTAGTTTTCAGTATTTTATAAAACTAGCCCTAGGAAACTGGTAAGAGAGTTTTGGAAGTAAATTTCTACTGAGAGAGGAAGTGACTTTTGGCCAGGGCACCGATGCTCATGGCAAGGTGATCTCTGCAGAGGAAAAATTGCCTCAAGACCCACCCTCCCCTTATCCCTAGCCAAATAATGATCCTTACATTCATCTAGACAACTTTCTCCACCCTGAGACAATGGGCATCACCAAGTTTTTAACACCTGTCTAAAGGGAATGAATGTGCTAGTTATGCTAACAGAATGTTCTAAGGTACCTAGTTGTGACCTTTATTATTACAAATTACTGAATCTGTCTGTACATTTTGCTAATACAAATATTCCCTCAAGAGACAGACCTGCTTGTGTGCTAGCTAAGTCAAGTTTGACAGCTTACAAAACTGATTTCTGGCATCAGTAAATTCATCTCCCTGAGAAGTCTTTTAGGAGACAACTGCCAGGCTTTCTGACTAAGGCACCATGTCACCATTTAGCTCCTTTTTTTTTTTTTTTTAGAACTTCTATAGAAGTGATTTCACCTCCTTCTGACTCCTTCTAGTACTTTTTCTTTAATTAATTGAGTTTGTTTCATTGTATACATTGATTTATGCTTTCTACTTATTTTCAAAGAACCTAAGCTTCATCTCTGTCACTTAACTACTTGCCTTATCTTGAACATAAGATCGAGTCTTTCAGAATCTTAACTCCTCTGTTGATAAAATGGGTTCAAAAATGACTGCTCTGCCCATATCACTTCGTACTTATGGGGATCAATACATTACTATATGTGGAAATACTGTTAAAGTAAAAAAAATAAAGAATGAAATATACTGTAGTATTATTGTTATAATTATTATCATCGTTAACTTGATTTTTCAACCACTCTATTTTTGCAATTTTGTTAATCTCATCACCAAGTAGAACAGTTTAGGCAATATAGCCTTAGCCTCTTTATGGGTGTAAATCATGTTCATCGTTCAAGCCCCAACTCAACCTCTGCCATGAAGCCCCCACTACCTCCTCAATCCTCTCCTCACAGGACAGAAGTCCTAAGGTAGGTATTTGGACATGTGTTATTTTTTGCACTCAGCTGTTAAGTCCTTAAGGGCAGAATCCAAGTCTTATCTCTCTATAGCCCCACAACATTCAATGCCTCTCACATAGTATTCCCAGATATGTTGACTGACTTAAAGCAATAAACATTTATTATCTCACACAGTTTATGAGAGTCAGGAATCTGAGTATGGCTTATCCCACTATTTGTGGCACATGGTGTTTCATGAGGCTGCAGTCAAGGTGTCAGTTGGAACGACAGTCATCTAAAGGCTTGACAGGGCTAGAAGATCTGTTTCCAAGCTCACTCACATGGTTGTTGGCAGAAAGTCTCGGTTCCTTGTCATATGGGTCTCTCCATAGGGCAACCCACAAGATGGAACCTGGAGTCCCCCAGAGAGAGTAATTCCAGGGATTGAAAGAGAGAGAGAGAGAGAGAGAGAGAGAGAGAGAGAGATCACACTGCTTTTTATAACCTAATCTCTGAGTCATATACTATCATTTCTGCATTATTCTATTCATTAGGTGTGAGTTATAAAGTCCAACCCATACTCAGCAGGAAGAAATTATACAAGAGTGTCAATACCAAGAGGCAGAGATAATTGGGGGTCATCTTGGAGACTGGCTACCAGAATGACTGACTGTCTGAATGAATATGTCACGTTTATCTTTAACTCTCCACTCAGAGCTTTTTTCGTCTTCCAGTTAAAACAGACTTAATTTTACTTTTGCTAAAATATGCTCAGGAATGGGAATGCAAACCAATCAGTAACCTTTATCTGATTCAGAAAAGATGACACAATAAGAAGTCTGAAGCAATATGAATTATCCAATCATTGTTCATTCTACCCTCACCTCTACTATTATGTATATATACATATCTGAATAAACTTTTACCCACAGTTAGCAAAATCTTTTTTAGCAAACTGATAACAATAAAACCAGAAAGTATATGCAAACTGAAATAAGACAGCAATTTGTGTTTATATTTTCTAATTTATATTTTCCATTTCCTATATCAAATCCAGACTCCTCAGTCTTCTCACAGTGAAGAGCCACACTGTATTTATTAGGTCCCTTACAACATGCTAGGCACTGTCTTTTTTTGTATGTTTATTTATTTTTGAGAGAGAGAGACAGACAGACAGACAGAGAGTGAGTGGGGGAGGGGCAAAGAGAGAGGGAGATACAGAATCTGAAGCAGCCTCCGGGCTCTGAGCTGTCAGCCCATATCCTGACGCAAGGCTCGAACTCACGAACCGTGAGATCATGACCTGAGCCAAAGTCAGACTCTTAACCAACTGAGTCACCCAGGTGCCCCGAGGCACTGTCTTGAGGTAGAAGGTGAGGAAGAGGCACAAGGTACCTATTCTTATTCAGTTTATTGGAGGACACATAATATGTGCAGTACAAGCATTCTCTGGAATCTGATACATCAATTTATCTGACCTCATTCCACCTTTATACTCATTGACTATGAATTCCTTCATGCTTCTCTCCATTTACCCAAAGCTTCTCTACGTTTTTTGAAGACTACTCAAAATGAAAAGTCTTCCACAAAATTTTCAATGAATCCAGGTGCTTTCAATAACCTTCTGCTTCCTTGAATTTCTGTAGCACATTAGCACTTAATTATGAACTATCTTGTTTCTTTTTCAAATGGCTTCAAGTGATTTAGTCATACTGCCCCAACAGATGGTAATTTCTTTGAGGTTCAGGCTCCTCCCCAATACTTAGAAGGTACTCAATAAATGCTTGACACTTGATGGCTAATAAAGATAAAGTGTTTGCTTCAATGTCCTTGGCCAAAACTCTGTGCATGTGAATCTGGACTAATAAAGACTAGTTTCTGAATTAATATTCTAGGTGCCTAAGGCTGAGCCTAATTTGAATTAAAATTTACATAAATTATTTTAATCAAAATAAATGCACAGTGCCTTAATCTTTTCTGTACTTAGGATTTATTGGAGAGATTAATAAGTTACTGTTGCTTAGTGTGGAAGCTTATCAATTGGAATGTTCAATATTCCATAGTTTTTCATAACTATACAAAAGAGCAACTGTTATTTGCAGCATTTTAGATAGAATACCAGAAACAGCCTAAAGTCTTCGAAATAATTTTGGGCTTAGAGTCACACAGACCTGGGTAAGACATATTCTAATATTTGGCAAATTGCAATCACTCTAAACTTCCATTTCCTCGTCCACATGATGAGGATATAACTATTTGCTTTCCAGAACTAGCTGTGCCTATACCACTTCTACTCTTTCTGGTATTTTTCTAAAGAATTATTGGAACTATATTGTTTTGCCTGTGGGAAAAACTTATTGCTAATCATCCAACATGCCAAAACAAACAACAATAAAAAAAAGTCACTGAATATTTTCAAAAAATTCATTATCACAAAGGTCCCACGGATGGTCCCATCTGACAGTGCACTCAGGAAATGGTGGAAAACTTAGACCAGTGGTTTCCTCAGATTTCAGTGGATCATGAAACAGCCTTGGGTCAAAGACCCCTAAAAAACAGAAAAGCTAAGAAAAAAGTATGGCCAAAGGCAACTGAGGAGTCATGAAAATAAAAGCACTGTTTTCCGGATTTTGTTTGTGTACCATTTTTCCTTGAGTGCAATAATTCATTGGTATTCTGGATTGACAGACTTCACTTGAACAGTCACATGTTTCAACACTGGATGTCTGTGTCCCATCCATAATGCCCATAGACTCATGATTTCTAAAGACATTTAGATTCTAGTTGTCAGTGCCAATTCCCATGAAATACTTTAGTAACAATATTTGACTTTGAATTTTATAATTATTTTTGTTTTGTTTTGTTTTATTCTGCTTGTTAACAATCCATACTATCAAGAAATAGTCTTAGGATACATAATTAACTTGTGTGTATATACATTACCTAAATTGATTTGCAAAAATATCCACATACTTTAAAAGTATTTATCCAATATCCTAAGAGAAATTCAAGCTGTCTCCATATTGCTTGAGCAAATTGGACTACATTGAAGTCTTTTTAGAATAAATATTTACAATAGATTTGGGAAGTAGATTAATTTATAGAGTAAAAATTGCTGAGCTGAGGGTCAGGAAACATAGGTCTTAATCTGAATTACTTATAGCATGTGTCTAAGAAAAGTGAAAGAAGAAGGTGGCCACACTAATGAGTAGAACCACCACAGGAAAGAATCTTGGAAGAATATTATACAGAGGGGCACGATGATTTATGTTCTGAGTATGACAAGAATGGCATTGAGTCAGATTCCACAGATTAGCTCAAACTTTCATGTTCTCAGTGGGAAATTATAGAGAAAGACTTGAGCATTGGCAAAAATATGATTAAGGAAAGTTCTCACTAAGGAAGATTAGTACTAGGACCTCAGCCCTGAACAGTGGTTGATTTATCTTCAATCCTCCTAATTCTACCTCAGAGAGACTTATGGCATTCTTAGAATTATGTGCAAAGGAGATCATGGATCATGCTGAACTTATTTGTTCTACTGAAGAAACTCTGATACAGTTGACAGGAAATAGGAAAGGCTGCCCCGTGATGATAACTTGCTTATCTAATGGGGCTCTAGATCTTATGGATTCTGATAGGATTCTCCTCTGGGATCTTAATTAGGTGTTTTTGGGTTTGGGACACTGTTCTTGGAAATGTGGGCTGACAAAGTAGAGGAACATTAACTCCATCCTCAACAATGGTTTGAAAAAACCCACTCCTCCTGTATGTTTCTCCTTTACGACTCACAAAGAACATTTCACTTCTGACACTTCTGGTCACCAACTTATGGAGGTTTTTCCCACACAAACAATTCTCTGTGATGCTAACTAGGTCTCCTACATTTTAAACAAATTCTGACACTATTTACGTGAACAGAACATCAGATTTCACAGATTAAGGGCTCAGGCCCACAAGACTATACCCACCAATATCCACCTTCAGACCTCAATCTTAAATTCAGTTTGTTATCTGTGCTCCTGACTTACTGGCTATAAATTAGAGGTTTCCATGACCCCCTCCTCAGGTTTGATTAATTTTCTGGAGTGGCTCACAGAACTCAAGAAAGGTTTATTTCTTAGATTACCAGTTTATTATAAAAGGATATAGCTCAGGAACAGCCAGATGGAAGAGATACATAGGGCAGGTTATGTAGAAAGAGAGTGTAGAGCTTCCATACTCAAGTCACTCTCCCAGCACCTCTACATGTCCACCAACTCTAGATGCTCTCTGAACACCATACTTTTTGGATTATTTTTTTTACGGTAGCTTCATCATTTAGTCATGATCAATCATTAACTCCAATTCTAGCTCCTCTCCTCTTTCTGGAGAATGAGGGAGGTGGGTGGAGATGAATATTCCAAGCTTCGAATCATGGCTTGGCCTTTCTGGTGACTGACCCCCATCCAGGACCCACGAGTTGCTTCATTAGAACAAAAGATATTCCTATATCTCAGGAAATGCCAAGGGATTTAGGAACTCTGTGTAAGGAATTGAGTCAAAGAATAAATATTAGAACAAAAGATGCTTCTACTATTTTATCACTTAGAAAATTACAAGGGTTTTAGAAGGTCTCTGCCACAAACCAGGGAAAGATACATATACATTTTCTATGATCTCACAATGTCTCACTTGGACTATCCAAACACTGTCAGCTACTACATTATTTCCTTAATAAGAAAGGGGAGTTTATTAGTATACCAAAATAGGAAAATCTTTCTTTCTTCTTTCTTTCTTTCTTTCTTTCTTTCTTTCTTTCTTTCTTTCTTTCTCTTTCTATGAGAGAGAGAGAGAGAGAGAGAGAGAGAGAGAGAGAGAGAGAGAGAGAGAGAGAGAAGGGGAGAAGGGCAGTGGAAGAGAGAGAGAATCATAAGCAGGTCCCATGCTAAGCATGGAGCCCAACACAGGGCTTGATCTCATGACCCTGGGATTACAACCTGAGCCAAAATCAAAAGTCAGATGCTCAACCAACTGAGCCATCAAGCCCATCCTAGGAAACTCTTTTTAAAGCTCACACTTGATGTGTTATGAATAGTTGTACAGAGTTAGGCCAGTATAAAAGGAATTCTGGTAGGTATGTAACAAGCCCCTATTAAGTTTCAGTCCAAGTAGCCATGATGAGATGTAGTCAGTTGGAGGATAAACCTAACAGGAATGAGTGCAGCCTGACTATTAGGAAGGAAGGAAATGAAGAGATTAGCACCCAATACCATTTTTAGAAAGAAATGAAAGAGAAGCCTCAGGAGTAAAATTCCTAAGATTTGAGGAGTAGCTAAGCTGAATGATATTGGTGGCACTGAGTGCAAAGTCATCCTGGATGGGGGCACAGTGGCCTGGCCTGTGTCCCTGATGATTCAGGCAAGATTTTCTCCAGTGTTGATGCTGGTATAGACACTTTTAGTTGGCCCTTGAGAAGTAGGCTTGGAATGTATCTGCTTCCATTACAGCAGCTTTCTAATATGAGTCACTTTGTGCTATTACTAGCTATCCATGTGCACCTCTTATTTTGTTCCCCTAACGAGAAGGGCTTTATAAGTGTGACCGCAGGAACATTTTCCAATTTACCTTGGAATTCCTTCCACCTGATCCAGTCATGATTTGAAAATAGTGCCTGAAAAAGAAATATTTAAGAAATGAAGGGTGGAGAAGGAAGAGAGGAAGGTGAGATCATGGGGGAAGCAAACACTATTATTCCAATAGTGCCCTGGCTTCTCTTTCAAACTTGACTAAAGATTCTCTCAGAAGGAAAGTTTCTTTTGAGTCTGTTCCTATTTCCAACTTACATCATCTAATATGTGCAATATTAACTGTTACCCTAAGGGTCTATCCATTTAGTCAACAAATATTTATTGCTCTTATTTTGTGTTCTACACACATTTCTACATACTGGTCATAATTAATAAACACAAGAGTTAAGGTCCCTGTTCTCTTGAGGATTACATTCTAATGGAAGAAGACATCAGTCAATCAATCAAGAAAAAAAAAAAAAGATCTGCAGAAATTTAACTAAGGGAGTATGATAGAAGGTGACCTGGGATCAGAGAAGACCTCTCTCCGAGGATATAGGAGATGGGCATTCCAGAAAAGGCAGTGCTAAAGCCTTAAGGCAAGAACAGCTTTGAGGTGTTCAAAAAAGGACATCCAAAACAGGCCAATATGGCTGGAGAGAAGTCAAGAATGTAGAGAGTAGAACAAGATGCACCAGCAGAGTAAGATGGAATGGTTTACAAGGAGCTTTAAAAGATCGTTTGAGGCATTTGGATTTTATTCCAAGCTTACAACAGGAAAAGGCACAATAAATTATGTTTTTAACAATTAATGTGAGGGGCGCCTGGGTGGCTCAGTCGGTTAAGCAGCTGACTTCGGCTCAGGTCATGATCTCGAGGTCAGCGAGTTCGAGCCCCGCATCAGGCTCTGTGCTGACAGCTCAGAGCCTGGAGCCTGTTTCGGATTCTGTGTCTCCCTCTTTCTCTGACCCTCCCCTGTTCATGCTCTCTCCCTCTGTCTCAAAAATAAATAAATGTTGAAAAAAAAAATTAAAAAAAAAAAAAAACAATTAATGTGAGCCGACTGTAAGGGAAAGATAAAGTCAAAGACACCAATTACAGGATCATTTCAGTAGATGAGGGGAGAGACGGTCGTGGCATGGAGGTTGTGGAGGTAGAGCAGAGGTGGGAAGCAGTGGAGAACATGTGTTGGATGTCATGCTTCTAGGACTTGGCAATGGTTGGGACGGGGAGATGTAGAAAAAAGAGGATGAGGGAGAGCTCTAATGATTTGTTTGTTTGCTTACTTGCTTGTTTGATTGTAGCCAGTTGTACATAGTGGTTTCTGTTTACAGATATGAGCAAGAGTCAGGGAGATTAAATCTGAGAGGGAAAATTAAGGGCTTTCCATTTGGTTAACTTAAAGCCCATTGACAGATGCTAATGAGTCAGCTGATATCAATATAACAAAAAGTGTGTTTCAGAATTAGAAAATCTATTTAGAGGAGCTAAAGGGGATTTTAAAAAAGAAAAAAAAAACATTTTAGACTGTGAGCTCACCCACTGCCACCCATACCACACTGTATTGACACCAATCTTTAAACCAAATTTAATGGGTCAGGGTAAAATGATGAATTGTAAATATTTCCTGGAGGCCAGAGAAGTCCTGGTATTTATCCTGAGAGAAGGAGATTTAAAAAAAGAAAGAAAAATAGTTTACACATGGAATACATAGTAGGCTAGTACCTTAAAGCTACCTGCATATTTCATTATTTAATTCTTATAAGACATAGGTATGTTCCATTCCACTGTATCAGAACATATAGAACATAGTAAGTCTTAAGTGAACTAGACTGAGTAAGTGTTAAAACCTGTCTTCAGAACTTGAACAAAATTGCATTTACATAGCACAAAAACAAAAAGAAATGGGAGCACAAATCCGCTTCATAATACTCTGAGGAATAGGTTAATGATAAATGATAGCTGGTAGTAACATTAGCTGTGAGTTTTAGGAAAACAGATTTAAAATTTTTGAAATAGGAGCGCCTGGGTGGCTCAGGTCATGATCTCATGGTTCGTGTGTTGGAGCCCGCAGAGCCTGCTTTGGGTCCTCTGTTTCCCTCTCTCTCTGCCCCTCCCACACATTCTCTCTCTCTCTCAAAAATAAACTAAAAAATTAAAAAAAAATTTTTTTTTAAATTTAAAAATTTTGAAATATTCGCTTTGCACAAAAACATAATAAATTAATTTAGATTATGACTTGTGTCATTAGTAGTTAAAGCAGATAAGCCACGTGCACACTTGAAGGTCTTTTTCAAAGTTCTTGTTCTTAAATATATGTATGTTTTTCTGAACAGTTTAAGTGCTTTGGCTTCTTTGTAAACAGAAAGATCTGCTTAGACTGCCTCACGTCTTCACCCATGGCTTCAACTAGCACCAGCCAGATGGATGAGTTTGCCCAGTCACTACAAGGGACAGTTGGAACACCCGTCTTGACTGATGTTATGCAAAATGTCAGAGACTTTTCAATCTGATCTTGGCAAGACATGATGGAAACTTTCCAAATCCAAAGATTGTAGACAGCTATACAATCACTACATAAAGGGACTGATATGTTGCATACTGAATTCAGGCAATGATTACATATAATTGTATCATTACCATCATTACCTAAAGTGAGATTAATGGAAGCAACTATTCAGAAAAAACAAGAAAGAAATTAGCTTTGAAGTAGCATAATGAAAGACTTTAAATGTAGCAAGAATTCAGGCACATTTTAAAATTACTGGTTGTGATTCCATCAAACTCACTAACCCCAAATCTTATTCACTGCTTCAATGCATGTGCTTTATTTCATTTGGCCACACAATGATTAAAAAAGGTCAGATATCTGTGGAATATAACCTCACAGAAAGCTAATAAACTACACTGTCCAAGATGTTTATTTTTAATAAATGGGAAGAGGGAATTAGAAGAACACTATTAACAAAGCAAATAAATGAAATGCTTGTTTTGTTTTGAGCACCATCAAAATCAACACATCAGTGGCATAATCTCTGTTAGAAGCAAAGCAACATGGTAGAGGTGAGGACCATAATGTTTCATCTCAAGTTGGAGGTTAGAGATTTCTAACATCTAAAGTAAGTTGGCAGCCCAATTGTATTCAAATGAATTCATATAATCTATAAACAAGATTTCCATTAGTTGTTTTTTTTTTTTTTTCCCATTAGGGGTTGTGTGAATGTTCCAGCTGTAAATATATACAAGACAAAGGCTTTTGTGAGTTCCTGACTCAGAGTAAGGAGATGTTCTGAACCACGGGTTCTGCAAAGGGATGGTACTGGGATTCTAAACCAGGGGAGTCTTGACATCCCTTCTTGTTTCCCCCCTTCTTGTTACAGACATTTTTTTGAGATTCTCAAAAGGGTGCTCCTAGAGGGTTATGCACAAGCTCAGCAATCTGACATCAGAAAGAATGAAATCTTGACATTTGCAACGACGTGGATGGAGCTAGAATATAATTTGCTAAGAGAAATAAGTCAATCAGAGAAAGAAAAATACATGATTTCACTTATATGTGGAACTTAAGAAACAAAAGAGATGAACATATGGGGAGGGGGCAAAAAGAGAGGGAAACAAAACATAAGAGACTCTGAATGATAGAGAACAAACTGAGGGTTGATGAAGGGAGTTGGGTGGAGGATGGGCTAGATGGGTGATGGGTACTAAGGAGGGCACTTGTTATGATGAGCACTGGGTGTTTTACGTAAGTGATGAATCACTGAATTCTACTTCTGAAACCAATATTGCACTGCATATGAACTAGTTAAATTTTAAATTAAAAAAAGAGTGACCTGGGAATGAATCCAAACACTTAGCTCTATACATAAACTTAAATTTGGACAAGGACCATGGTTTAGAAATTTTTGCAATATAGACATTTTGTCAGTTGAGTTCAATCAATATGTCAATTAATATTAAGTCATATGCATATACTATCTAAATTGCAATATTCATAATTTATATGGTGGGTTTCTTTGTATCACCTTTGTGTTCACTCTGGAAACTCAAAACAATAAACAGCTGTATATCTGTCAGTCTAAAAAAAACCAGTATTTATAGCATTATAGTATTTATAGTGAATAACTGCTTACCCCTTGATGGTATAGCACTTTGCACATTTTAAGCCTCTCTTATGTATCTATTCTTTATAAAAGCTTAAGAGCTAGAACAACCAAGCATCATTACCTTCTTTTATAGAGAAGGTATAAAACAGGAAAGTAGCTCAAGGTGAATCAGTTAAAGACTTAAAATCATTTCTTCCTACTCCTAGCTCAGAACTCTTTTCAAAGACAGCACTGTCCCTTAGAACGACATGGAATTAAGAACGAACTCCAGTGATGAAAGTTGTCCACATTCAGCCATATCCCTTACACCTAGATGGTCTGAACCACTATCACTTCCTTCCAGGCAACTGCAATATTTCTCTTACAGTCCTCTGCTTCTATTCTTTCCCATTCTCATCATTTCTGTAGCCTACTGCAAGGTTGATCCTTCTAGAATGCTATTCTGATCACGTCACCTCTCTACTTAAAACCGTTCATGCCATTTGCAACTACGCGGATAGAACAAGAGGGTATTATGCTAAGTGAAATTAGTCAGTCAGAGAAAGACAAATATCATATGACTTCACTCAGATGAGGACTTTAAGACACAGAACAGATGAACATAAGGGAAAGGAAGCAAAAATAATATAAAAACAGGGAGGGGGACAAAACATAAGAGACTCTTAAGTATGGAGAACAAACAGAGGGCTCCTGGAAGGGTTGTGGGAGGAGGGATTGTCTTAATGGGTAAGGGGCATTAAGGAATCTACTCCTGAAATCATTGTTGCACTATATGCTAACTAATTTGGATGTAAATTTAAAAAAATTAAAAAAAAAAAAACAACAACATCAGGACAGTCAGGAATTCCCTAAGAGAGGTCATTTTTGGAAAAGGCACAGTGGTGGGGTTTAAAATGGGTGGTGCTGTGGAAAGTTTCTGTTTGGTTCATTTATTATAGCTAAAGAAACTCTTCGGGGGAGTTTCTCTCCCATGCCAGTGATAGGGTCTTCAGAACTTTCCCCAGTTAAGGGAAATTTCTTTCATTCCTGTAGCCAGTAGAGGTCTTGTGACAGCTACTATACAGTGTGACAACTCAGAGATAGAAGCCATTATGCTTTCCTCAGATATGAATTTATAAACAAAGAAATGCAGCCACCTTCCAGAAGATCACAAATATTATTAAAAGCACATTTCTCCTCATTTCCCCAAGTGACAGTATTCATTGTTATCAGAAAAACAGAGTGAACAAATGTACATCTTTCCATTTCTACACTATGAAGCTCACTATCTTAACACTGTTAAAGAAAAGGAATTCTAACCCAAATTTAGCATGTTTTCTATTCACCAAAAATTGACAAGTTGTACAAAGCACTGTCATTGTAAAGATTATTTGACCCCATAATTATAGGGATGAATGTTGGAGTGCAATGGTTTTTTATTAATGTTGATTCTGATAGGTTTACAGACTTTGCCATAACCGTTCTGGAAAATAATACGTAGTTGCTCATGGGGAAATTATAACAAATGAAAAGCATTCCAAATTCCGGATTTTGTCAAAAGATGTATATTGTCACAATCATCTTCCAAAATGTAGAAAGCTATATGCGGACTCAGAAGACCTAAATTCAAATTCTGGTTCTGCCACAAAATTGTCACACAATACTGGAAGCCACTTGACTTCTCTAAGTCTCTGTTTCCTCCCGTCTAAAATGAGATGATCTTAAACGAGGGGTTAGCATAACAAGGTTCTGTTTTTCCCCACTGTAGCTCCTGAGTCTGATGGAGTGAGTGGTCTGTGCTTATAATTTAATAAATATTTATTACCTGAAAACAAAACAAACAAACAAACAAACAAACAACATTTGATGACTTAGCACTTGTTCTTAGAAAGACTAAAATCCTTAGTATGGCCTACTTTCTTTAGATCCTCTATCCCAATGCCAACTTATTCTTCCAGCTGATCTTTACAAACTAGTAACTCTTCTCCCGGCCCCCCAATGCAACTCTCTGCCCCCCTCACTTGCTTAATTTTCTTCATAATATTTCCTATCCAACAGATTCTCTATTTATGAGTTTGGTTGTTAGTTATGTCTTCTTGGGGATTCATCAGTTTTATTCACTTCTTTATCCCCAGAATAGCACTTCATAGTGGATGCTTGGTGTTAATTGAAAAAAATAAAATAAATGCATAAATTCTGTCTTAGTTCATTTGGGCTGCTATAACAAAATACTAAAGATTGGTGGCTTATAAACAACAGAAATTTACTTCCTATAGTTCTGGAGGCTGGAAATGCAAGATCAGATTGCTGACATGTTTGAGTTCTGGTGAAGAACCTCTTCCAGGTTGTTAGACTGCTGACTTCTTACTGTGGTGGAAGGGGCTAGGGAGCTCTGTACTCTCTTTTATTAAGAGCACTAACCCCACTCATGAGGGCTTCACCCTCATGACATGAGCATCTCTCAAGGACCTCTACCTCTACCTTCTCCTAATATGACCATGTTGAGCATTAGGACTTCAACATATGAATTTGGGGAGGGGGACACAAACAGTCAGACTGAAGCAATTCCTGCAATGTCCTGCATGATCCAGCTCCTGCTTACCTTCCAGCCTCAACTCCCACAGCATACCCTCTTGCCCGTGGTTCTCTAAGACTCATTATCCTTCTTCATGTTCCTTGAATTAACACTGGTTTCTCCTGAAAGATGATGTGTTTCATCATAGTCAGACTTGTTGCTCTGCTCACTCTTGTGTCACCAGTAACTGGTCTACAGAGTGAATGTCACTTTGATATGATGTCCCTATTTATTTATATCTAAATAGGTAAGTGTTTTATTGAATTAAAAGCCATTCAATGTTTCACATCGACTGGTTCATATTTGGAAGTGCCTTGGTGAGTAAACTGGGTAGCTAGTCGATAAACTGCCACAAATGGAACCCCATTAGCAAATTGTCCTCTCTATTTGTGCAGTTAGTAATGGCAAGTTTGGTATGGCTTTCACAAAATTAAGTGCTTTTAGTGCAAATTAAGTTACCAGATTCTCAAAGCTCCTATTATAAACCATATTGAAAACATTTATTAACTCCCTAGATTTAAGTGAGATATACCTAGGCTTGAAATATTTAAAGTATATAATTACAGTGTTTTCTTAGAAGAAAAAGGATGCTATTTACAAATTGTGAGGGGTTGAACTTTTCATGTTTTAAGCTACAAAAAAGAGGCACTTAACCCTACATTTTTGTCGTGGAGGGAACATTCTCACATTGTTCCTCATATTGTCCACCATTCACATTGCTAAACAAGCACACTGAAAAGACAACTCGATTCTTTTTATTTTTTTAATTTTTTTTTCAACGTTTATTTATTTTTGGGACAGAGAGATACAGAGCATGAACGGGGGAGGGGCAGAGAGAGAGGGAGACACAGAATCGGAAACAGGCTCCTGGCTCTGAGCCATCAGCCCAGAGCCTGACGCGGAGCTCGAACTCACGGACCGCGAGATCGTGACCTGGCTGAAGTCAGACGCTTAACCAACTGCGCCACCCAGGTGCCCCAAAGACAACTTGATTCTAATTCAACCCAGTAGGGTATTCACTGTGGACCCACCTGACAGTCCCTGAACTAAGTCAAAGTTAGCACCAACTCCTCAATATTTAACATATGCTGACAAAGGAAAAATTGAAAAGGTTCCTTGACTTAAAGAGGCAAAAACAGAGGGGGGGGGGCACAAAAGAGAGGCAAACCAAGAAAGAGACTCTTAACTGTAAGGAAAGTGATGGCCAACAGAGGCGAAATGGGTGGGGGTATGGTTAAATAGGTGTTGGGGGTTAAGGAGTGTACTTGTTGTGATGAGCACTGGGTGATATATGGAATTGTTGAATCACTAAATTTTACACCTGAAACTAATATTACACAATATGTTAACTAACTGGAATTTAAATAAAAGCTTTAAAAACACAAAGAGGCAAGAAAGCATGATTTCTCATAAGTGAATAACAATTTTTCTACTTCTGAAAAATTTTACCTAATGAAAAATTTTCCTATTGAGAGCTTGAATTCTGAAAATTGTGTGTGTGTGTGTGGAGAGAGAGAGAGAGAGAAAGAGGGTTCTCAGGATTCAGATACTAAAGACTAATGGCAAAAAGAGTAGGAAGTAATGAAAAGAAAATAGCTTTAGGGTCAAACTGACCTGGAGTTGACATTCAGTTCTCTTATTTGTTTACTGTGAGCTTAGGAAATACCATTTAACTTGTCTAGACTTCAGAGTCCTTCTATGTACAATGGGGTTAACAAAATATCTAAATCATATGGTGGCTGGGGATATGTTCCAAAACCCCCAGCGAACGCCTGAAACTATGGATAGTACTGAACCCATATATACTATGTTTTTTCCTATACATGCATACTCTGATAAAGTTTAATTTATATACTAGGCATAGTAAGAGATTAGTAATAAAAATAAAACAGAACATTTACAGCAATATACATTGATAAAAGTTATGTGAATGTAGTCTCTCAAAACATCTTGCTGTATTGTACTTGGCCTTCTTCCTGTGATGATGTGAGATGATAAAATGGCTACACGATGGCATGGAATGAGGCGAATGATGTAGGCACTGTGACACAGTGTCAGACCACGGATAGGCTTCTCATGTATTGTCAGGATGATCTGCTTCCAGACCATGGTTGACTGCGGGTAACTGAAATCAGGGAAAATGAAAGTGTGGATAATGGGGGACTACTGTATAGACTGAGGGAATAATCTGAGGTCTGACATAAAGTGAGTACTTAGCAAATGTTAATCCTCACTCCCATCCCCACCCCCCAACAGTAATTTATTAATGGACTCTGGGGGGGATTACTGTAGATACTGTAGTTGGGACAATGAAGAACTGACCAGTATTTTTTTTTTTTTTACCTGTATTTGAAGTATCTGTAGAATTCATCTAAAAGTGTTCTCCTTCATGTTTTTTTTTTTTAATTTTTTTTTCAACGTTTATTTATTTTTGGGACAGAGAGAGACAGAGCATGAATGGGGGAGGGGCAGAGAGAGAGGGACACACAGAATCGGAAACAGGCTCCAGGCTCTGAGCCATCAGCCCAGAGCCCGACGCGGGGCTCGAACTCACGGACCGCGAGATCATGACCTGGCTGAAGTCGGACGCTTAACCGACTGCGCCACCCAGGGGCCCCTCCTTCATGTTTTATATACTAGGCAAAAGGCTAAAGCTATGGAATGTATTTAGTAGATTTAGCTTTACGAAAGAATATATAGAGTACACTTAAGAAAAGTTGTGTAGTAACAATAGTTTTTTTCTTTTTTCTTTTTGGAATATCAAAGACAGGGAGTATGAGCTTGGCCACTCAAACCATTAAACCAGGGAAGACAGCTACCTAAATGACATGATTTGTGAGTCTGCCTACTCATTCATTCAACATTCATTATGTTCTACTATATGCAAGGCACTGTGATATTCCATGGGGATAATGTAAGGAAACAGCTATGTCCCTTTCCTTTATGGAGAAAGGTAATAATCTCCATTAAAGTATTAAATAATACTGTTCAATATATAATTAAAACCTGAGATAAGCCCACTCAAGAAAGGGAGGAAGAAGCTGAGAGAGTATATGATGAATGAATCCCATGTGGATAAAGAAATCGAGGAAGGCATCCCTATGTAATAGTGTTTTGTATTGATGGATGAGTGTCCTAAGAAAGCCAGGAAAGGTCACTTGCCTTTTTCTCTCTGGGAAACCTCTCATCTTTCAAGACACAGTTCCTTGAAGCCTCTTGACTCCCCAAAGCCTAGCTGATTGCTGCTGCTTCTGTCCTCCTAAAATCCTCTTATGCCCTGCTTTGAAGTTTCCCACAATGTGATTATCTGTGTATATCTCTCCCCACATATATGCAGAGGCCAGGATGCTGTCTCATTTTCTGTAATATTAGTGTTCAGCTCATAAGCACACAGTGGGCACCCAGGAACCCAAGAATGAACTGACCCTAGGGGCACCTGCGTGGCTCAGTCAGTTGAGCATCTAACTCTTGATTTTGGCTCAGGTCATGATCTCATGGTCATGGGATTGAGTCTCGAGTCGGGCTCCCGTGTTGAGTGTGGAGCCTGTTTAAGATTCTCTCCTCTCCTTCTGCCCCTCCCCTGTTCTTTCTCTCTCTGTCACTCTCTTCCTCTGTCTCTCTCAAACAAAAACAAAATGAACTGACCCATCCCTGAACCCATGGGTTCCATGTAACCCATTTGTTTTAATTGAGAATTAAGGTTTTAGAAGAGGAGTTTTTATTTTTCTTTCAGACAGGGGGGGAATTCTGAGCAATTTTCCCCAATTGTATGACTTTATATCCTAGCTACAGTTTTGTTTATACAAGATATAAGGACTTTCTTAAAATTCTATTAGAATGGAAGACATTGGAAACTAGCAAGTCAATTCAAGTACCCAGTGACAGAACTTTAATAACCTAGAGGGAACCAAAGGGAACAGGAATGTGGACAAGAAAGCTGTGACTCAGTAAGCTTACCATATAGTCTTAGAGAAATAACCAAGCAAGACTTATGGATTCTTCACAGCAATGATTAAACTGAAACTGCCAGGAAGTTTCATAAGGCTAAGTGGTACTTTGTCATGCAATAATAATTCTGTCTGGTTCAGCAAAAATGCAAGGAAATGCAGAAAACTTCCCTCCTGTGGTGGTTTCTGCATTTCTGCTAGATCAGAGATACACACTATGAGCCCTGCTTCTCTCATAGTATTCTGTTACCTAGCAACCAACATGTCTAGGCATTGCAAGCATGGGGGTTATATGAATATACACCCTCACTCTCTTTTAACAATAGATAGGAGGAAATGCAGTGGAGAAAAACAGCTACACATCATCATCAACAACAACAAAAAGATAACTTTTAAAAGTTTCCTTGAGAATGAGGACATTATCAAAAATGTAATGCTTATTTGCATGTCATTTAAATATCTTCCTCAGTGCTTCCTTGTTTATGGAGTCTATTTTAATATCTAAAACTCAAAACAAAAAATGTAAAATTAGTAAAATTAAGATAATTATAATGATAAATTCCTTCATATAGCATTCAATAAATGGTCTGTGTGTGTGGGAGTGTGTGTTTGGAGTGGATTTCCTTTGATTTTATTTCCATAAATGACATTCATTTAAGACAAATTGTTATGCCTTGTGGGAAAAATAATATTTCAAAGCTTTATTCCTTGTAGACTGTCAAACTCTTCAGCTGACCTTATACTCCTGGGTTGGTATGGCTGTTTCAATTAAAAAATTGAGAAAGAGGAGAGGATGTAATAAAGCAGGTAACCACAAAAGCTCAAGTATGGAAGTAAGGTTGTTCAAGTAGGAAATGGAGAGGAATAAGGGACTCCAACACCAGCTGGCAGATATAACAATGGGATCATTGATGAAAGAATGGGCCAAAGGATAGGGGGAATAAAAGAAGAGGAAAGAAATAAAGTGTGAGAGCCATGGGGTAGAAGCAGAAGGAAGGGATAATGAAGGCAGCAAGCAAAATTGGTTTCCTAGTGAAAAGGTTAATTAAATCTTTCGTGGCATGGAATTCTTAAAGAACTACTTTTTTGACTATGTGTGTATATATTCATGTGTGTTCTTTGTAAACACACAGAGTTGATAATGATTCCTTCCTAACATCCTTTCACACTTATGCTTGAGCACACTTTTTTTTAAAGGACAATATATTTTTAAAGCTTCTTACATGTTGAATGGAAAGAAATTTAACATTACTGACCTGCAAATACATTTTAGGAGCCAGAGGGTTTTTTTTTTTTTGTTTTGTTTTGTTTTGTTTTGTTTTTGTTTGTTTTTCCCTTTTCACTGTTTGCTTTATTTTCTCCAAAATTTAAACCTGATAATGAAAAAACAAACCTTATGCCTCTATTAAAATTAATGGCAAAATGAATGAACTCTTATAAACAATAGAAGAGACAAAACCCACAGAGCTTGAGAGCTTCAATAATACTCCAAAGACCACAAGGCTGATTTCTAAGCTGAAGAAATGATTACAGATCATCCCAGGAGCACGCCAGCCAATAAGATAGCAGCAGCACTATTTGTTTTCTGCCTTTTGTATGTTTCTTAACGTTAATCTTGCCAGACTGTCACACAGATTCCAGCAGCCCGGGGCAGGTTGGGGGTGGAGTTTCTGATGTCAATGAAAAGGGCAAATGCTGATCAGTATAATCAAGAACACACAGCCCATTCAAGGTGTGACATGGTGTTTCCATCACTGTTACTCTTTTATGTCTGTCTGTGTAGTTTATAAACACTTACGTGGGCAGGGAATGCATGCAGTAAACACCTTCCTATTGTTTGTACTGTATTTAGCCTTAGTGTTGACTTTAAAAAGCATTTCATGTATTCGTTTTCAGAATCCTGGGTTATTCTGGCTACTGAAATAATTGCAGTTGATCAGGCTACAAGTTGTAGGAGGAAAAGTATTAATATATTTGTTCAACAAGAAGCCAGCCTTCCTAGACCCTCCTGTGCTTAAATAGAATCCTTTCATGTGGAAAATCAAAAACAACAGAGTGCAGCAGTTTCTCGAGAAGGGCATCTTTTTTCTTTTCTATTTTGTCAGAAAGCAAATAACAGAGAGAGAGAAACAGAAAGAGAGAGTCTGTCATAGACATTTCATGCTGCCCTGAAGTCTTAGGAGAAGTTGCCGATGGTTTCGTCTCTAAAAAAAGAAGGCATTTCCTCCTTCACCAATGAGAGAGGAGTTCAATTTACCACAACTGGGCAGGATGGATGTTTTTACCAACTGAACTATTTTGTAATTATTATCTTTGTAAAATTAATTATTATTAACAACAACAACAGGAACAGTAACAACAGTCACAGAGCCAGCAATAGCAGAGCAATGCAATAACGTTTGCCACCGTGTGGCTCAGGAAGACTCTTCCAAGTACATTGAGCCTCACTCAACACAAGCTCACACATAGGCATTTTAAGTCTTTACTTCCTCTTCTTCAATGTATGCATGCTTACCCTCTCATAATTATAGGGCAAAGATAGTTTCAAAATTAATGAAATAGGTCTAGTGATACTCATGTATGCCACCTGGTTGAAAGGATGGACAATACTTGTGATTAAAGAATTTATTCAGGGGTGCCTGGGTGGCACAGTCGGTTAAGCGTCCGACTTCAGCCAGGTCACAATCTCGCGGTCCGTGAGTTCGAGCCCCGCGTCGGGCTCTGGACTGATGGCTCAGAGCCTGGAGCCTGTTTCCGATTCTGTGTCTCCCTCTCTCTCTGCCCCTCCCCCGTTCATGCTCTGTCTCTCTCTGTCCCAAAAATAAATAAAAACGTTGAAAAAAATTAAAAAAAAAAAGAATTTATTCAAACACAAAAAATTTAAAACCCTGGTAAGAATTAAAGAAACTCGCCTAAGAATTAAAGCCTATCCCATAAATTAAATGCATTATATTCTATCACAGAACATTGGCTGAACTTATTTGCTATTGAATTTCACTGCTTTTCAGAGCTCTTTGGGTTACGTTAAAAACCTATTAGAGGATGTATGATGTTCATGTTTCTGTATTAAGTGCATGGGGAAAAACAAAGATATCCAAAATGCTTCCTCTACCCTCAAGGCATCCACAATCTAGTTCAGAAGATAAAATTTATAACCCCAAAATGACTTCAATTCAAGGCAGAAGGAAATCAACCTCTACAAAAAGATCATTGAGTGAGAAAATAGGTCAGTTTCTATATCCTGAGCTGTGTGAATTAAGGCCTAACACCTCCTAAAAGAAAACAAACGCAAGACAAGAAAGAAAGAAAGAAAGAAAGAAAGAAAGAAAGAAAGAAAGAAAG
>NW_024412397.1:22782569-22815238 GCF_014898765.1 Herpailurus yagouaroundi
AAGAAAGAAAGAAAGAAAGAAAGAAAGAAAGAAAGAAAGAAAGAAAGAAAGAAACTAAAAAGACAAAACAAAACAAAAACAACCTGCCACTACATCTAACATTAGACTTTGGACAGAGCCCTGGGGGTGTCTAATTTGACTCTGTCTCTAGGTGCCCACCACAGAAATAAGACACCATAGAAAGACTTGGCCTCAGTTCAATCATCTGTAAAATGGACTAAAAACCCCTGCACAAATCCATCTGCCAGGAGCAAAGTCTGGTTTGTGAAAATTTTCTCAGATACAATTCAGGCGCTTTGGGTACTAGTCATTTACACATATATATTGGTTAGTAGAGGACAAAATTTAACATACTGTAAGATAAAACCTTGTCTGATTTGCTATTACTATCAATAGTAGTTATCCTAAAAATAGTGGTAGACACCATTTCTTGAGCACTTACTATATGACACATGACTTAATGAATTACTGAGTGTCTAACTCAATGTAACTAACTCAGTGTAATCCTCTCAAAACTGTATGAGGTAAATATAACTATTACCACTTATAGTCAAACTCTTAATGGTTAAACCCAAGAACTTAAAGTTTACAAGTGATAGAATCTGGATTTGAAACTATTTCTGCCTCTATGAAGGTCCCCTGCTGTTAATCACCAACCTAGACTATGTCTGCTAACTATTCCATTCCTGGACCTAGCTAGACTTAGGTGTCTAACTTGGTCTAATAAACAATAAGAGTTAAAGAAGGAAAATGTATGAATTAAAAATAAAGAACACATCACAGGACTTTCTAGAGCTGAATAATCTTTAAAGGCTATTGAACATCCTCATTTTACAGATAATTAAACTAAGGCCATAAAAGGGTAAATCATTTGTTAAAGGTTACCCACCTACATACTCAAAACTAGATATGGCCCACCAGCTATTTGATTTCTATTATAGCCCTCTTTCAGTGCCTTAAAATAGTAAAAATGCCGAGGAAAGAATATGGCCCACCCAATGTGCTAATTATCTAAAAGGTTAAACAGAAAGCTCTCTGTCAACCTTTATTACTGAAAACCTAAAGTATGAGCTGGATTCCCTGCTTTAATAAACATAATAGAAGAGCAAAATATATTTCTTGACTTCATTATGCGACAGTGGAGATGGGTGCTGAGGTAGGACTGATTTGGGTTCTATTCTCAACTAGTTATTTGCTACACAAATGTGTAGATTGTTATATGAAGGCTTCCCATTGAATCACACTGATAGGTGTTCACCCCACTGTATGGTGCCTCCAGAATCATCTCTGGACTTGGTCACGTGATAGAGTGACACAGCAAGGCTTGCACAGGTGTGTTAGTAATGTCAAAAAGCACATTCTAATCTCCTTGAACATGAAAGACTGTAGAAGAGAGATGCCCAGCCAGTTCAGCCATTGCAACTGAGCTCAGTTCTCAGAAGTGGGCCCAGAACCTAATGGATGCACTACCAGTTATAACTAATATTAATAACCTAAGGTAGAATAGTTTGCCCCATCATGGTCTATCCACTTCAAGAGGAGAGTGTGCCCTCTTGCATGCCTTGAGTCTTCAGGGAAAGATTAACAATGAGATCCGAACCTACCAATAGTTTTTATCCATCCATTCCATTCCACCCCATCAGAGGGCATATCCCATGTTTCAAAAAGGGCCTTCTTTCCTCTATTCTTTGAGTATGAGCTAGACTTAGTGAATCACTCCCCAAAAAAGTAGAGTATGGAAAGAAGAAGCTTGGCAAATACTATCTTATCCAAGTTGTGAAGGTAATATCATCAATGAAAAGTCATATGGATCAATATATCTTCCTACATGAAGTTATAGGAAGGACACTTTATATCTATGACATCCTTCAGAAAACATAACATCAGTCTACACATACGATAAATACCAGACAATCCCAAACTATGAGATATTCTACAAAATCCCCAACTAGCACTCCTGAAGAGTGCCAAGATCATGACAACTTTAAAGAAGAATGAGAAAAACAAAAATAAATAAAGAAGAATGCGAAACCATTACTGACCAGAGAAGACCAAAGAGAAAGAGACATAAGAACTGAATACAAGGTGGGTTTCTAGATTGCATTTTTAAAAAATAGTTCTTTATTTCTGAGAGAGGGAGAGAGAGAGAGCGTGCGAGCATGAGCGGGGAAGGGGCAGAGAGAGTGGAGTGGACACAGGATCCAAAGAAGGCTCTGGGCTGACAGCAGCAAGCTGGAGGTGGGCTCAAACTCACAAACTGTGAGATCATGACCTGAGCTGAAGTCAGGTGCTTAACCAACGAGCCACCCAGGCACCCCTAGATTGCATTTTAAACAGGGAGAGAACAATAATGAAAAAAAAACCTGGTGAAATCCAAATGAAGTTTGCAGTTTAGTCTAAAAATGATAGAGACATATATCATAACAAATGCCACTACCTCCTTCCAACCCACGGGAGAAATTAAAAAATAAAAGATATTATCTACTTAGAGGAGTATTTCTTTTCATTGCCCACACTAAATAGCAAGATTTCATTATGTATCCAGACACAGAATACACTAGGTTCAGTGGAATTGTTACAAAATCTAAGGTCTTCAAAGCTAAGGCAAAAAAGTAAAAAGGTAAGGAAACAAGGAAGGAAACAAGGAAGGAAGGAAGGAAGGAAGGAAGGAAGGAAGGAAGGAAAGGAGGAAGGGAGGGAGGGAGGGAGGAAGGAAACAGGGAGAATGGGAAGAAATAAAGTGATTTTGTGGTTATATCATCTTGTTCTATCTTCCCCCTGTGCTATATATCTTCCATAAAAATTGTAGTACCCAGAAAAAAAAGTACTGAATAGTTGAAAGATTCAGAATCGGATTTTAGTTAATTGAATTCACCCACTGACATCTTTTAAGTTACTAGCCTATTAAAAAGTATATACATGCATATATCACTTTTAATAAAACTGTTTTAAATAAATATTAATTTTTAAATGTTCTTATTAAATATGCTTAGGTCAGTTTTTAGAAGTCACAGGTCTTCTTATATCAATATTCTGTACTTTTTGTTACCCTGCAGCACAATCTTAATTGAATTGTAAGTTTTCTTTTGTACACAGACTAACATAGGTTAGTGGACACTATTCTTACTGGTTTATGTAAACTGATTTTGTATGACAATATGGTCTATGATGGAGATGAGGAGAATCTAAAAATGTGTACAGGTCTACATAAATAAAAGCTTACACTTTGACAAAAGTGCATCTGGCTCCTTAAATATTCATGAAAATAATACTATAAGACCTCTGCTCTGTGGGGTGTTTACTCCCTTTTGAGGAGTTTAGTTCTGCAAATGTGATGGTAAAAAGGTTGGCATATGATGTTGAGTCATGCTATTGTGATGGGGGAAAAAAGATTCTGATGGAAAACGACATCATCTGTGCCTTTTGATTTTTTTTTAAAGCATATTGGAAACAGATCAAAAAGTGCCACTTGGTGAATAAAATAAAATAGACCTAGCAACGTGAGGGAACAGAGACAGACAATCTGGAAGAATGTGCTAATTTCAAATGTGTCACTTTTAGAATTGGTCACACTCTCAGTTATACGACAAGGGATAGTCCCTTCACTGAATGATCAGCTTTCAGGGATAGGCATAATGATCAATTTGCAAAATCAGTTATCCTGGATTATAAAGAACTCATGTTTGAGGTCCAAGTACCTATGTTGCTGAGAACCCAACTTTGAATTTCAGCAAGGCTATCTTAAGACTCCCAGCAGGGGTCACTAAGCTAATGATAAATATAAGCTCTATTATAATATAAAACAACCGTTTCCATTGATAATATGAGAAAAATATATACATGATATCAAAGAACCAGCCAGGGAAGTTTTGGATAAAAACATAAAATATTTGTCAGCAATATTTGGTATATATTCCTTGATGCTTAAAGAACACATCAAGCACAATTCCTCAGAGACTTGGGGCTTCCTCATTCCTCTATGGAATCTCTCTTCCACCAGACATTTGGGTAGGTGGTGCCTTCACCTCATTTAATTGTGTCTCCAACTGCTATTTTCTCAGAGAGGCCCTGTCCTTCTTGACTGCTAAAGAGCACACACATCACTCTCTACTTCCTTATCATAATTGTTTCTTCAAAGCACTTTGAATACTTCTGTTATCTTCTTGGTTTATGTATCCGCTATATATCATCTGGCATGCCCCACTCCCCTCACTAGAATAATGAGCCCCTGGAGGTGGAACTTTTATCTATTTTTTTTTCCTCCTAAATGACCAACATCGGGTCATGTACTGACTGGTACAGTAGGAACTTAATCAATATTTCCAAATACATGGATAACATAAAAACCAACATATGTACCATGTAGTTCCCACCTTGGAACACTACAAAAGACAGATGAGACACAAATCAGGACTATAAGACTGTAGAAGAGACAAGAGTTGACTACAAAATAATCGGTCGCAGTTCTACATCTGATTCAAACCAAACTGACAGATAGCAGAAAGACAAGATGTTCTTCATTTACAGAAACATAAGCGTTTAGTAGGAAACTTCAGTGAATTGATCAGATACTGGAAATATTAGTTGTTTTTTTTTTTTAATTTTTTTTTTCAACGTTTATTTATTTTTGGGACAGAGAGAGACAGAGCATGAATGGGGGAGGGGCAGAGAGAGAGGGAGACACAGAATCGGAAACAGGCTCCAGGCTCTGAGCCATCAGCCCAGAGCCTGACGCGGGGCTCGAACTCACGGACCACGAGATCGTGACCTGGCTGAAGTCGGACGCTTAACCGACTGCGCCACCCAGGCGCCCCTGGAAATATTAGTTTTAATCAAATCTCCCATTATTTGAGAAGTCCCCAAGGAAAAAGTCATACTGTGCTCCACTGTCAAAGACAGAATGTGAGGCTGAGTAGCTCACTGTCACAAACTCATATGGAATTTCTAGAGGCTGATGGTCTTATTACATTTTGATATTTATTCCTTCATCTCTAAATTCAGAGCATAGACTAGCACATCAGACACTTTCAAGATGAGAAATCATTTGTGAACTAACAGCACTTAATTAAATTTTTATTTTGCTCTTTTTTTTCTTTTCCAATTATCACAAAAACATGGATGTGAAAATGCCCCGTTTTTTCTTTGCCTCCTGTTCATGAATCATAGCTTTAAAATCTGAAATCTCCTTATGTTTTTAATTCTCCCAAACTTCAAATTAAGCATTTGATCTTGTTTTATTTTGTATATAGCTGAAAATAAAAACAAGCTGGGCAGGCGGGGGGACCTTACTCTCTAAAATTTTCAAACGTGTGAGATTACTTGAAATCATCAAGAATTTTACCTGTTTTCCATTTTCTACACAACCTCTATCCTAATAATAAATATTTAATTAATTCAAATATTTCTGCTTGACTTTCCAGAAAGTTGGTAACCATACATCTCCCTCCTGCTTTGACAGAATCATTCATTTTTTTCCACCTGCTTGGGAAGGAGAAATAGTGGGAAAAACTAAAGAGTTAAAAAAAAAAAAGGACACCCTTTAATGAATGTGTTCAATAGCTGACATGTCTTCTTTCTTTTTGTTCGATTAAACTGGCACATACCCAGCATGGCATTGTTCACTTTGAAGTGGCTTTCCATTGTTCCAGCCTCTATCAAGGCCTACTGACAGATGACCTATCAAATGCTTCCTCTTTTGTCTTCCAACCTCCTTACCACCCCTAATTTCTTTCTTTCTTTTTTTTCTTTTTCTTTTCTTTTTTTTTTTTTTTTTTTTTTTGAAAAGGCACAATCTGTTCACCCTGTGGCTCTTCCTCATGAGGAGTAGCAGTTGGTAAGCCAGGGCCCTCCCCAAGCCAGGGGCTGTTATGCAGAACATGTCTGGATCCCAATTATCCAAGGAGAAGTACTGCATAAATTAGTAGACAGTGTTTCTAAAGCTGTCAGGGATAAATTGTTCTTATTTCCTGACACTGTCATAGGAAAGAAGGGCGATTCTAAGATGAGCTCTGACACCCCTGTTGCTCTTGAAGACGAAGAGACCCTCAAGTCTCCTGTGAGGTCTGAGCCAGGAATAGGCTTACAACAGACTTACAATAGAGCTTTAGGAAACTGAACTGTCTATGTGGTTGGAAGGCAAGTCTCAGTTCAAAACTCCTAAGACGACACCTGTCAGTAATAACAATTATTTCATTAATCGCCGGTAATATTGAAGCTGAAGCTGCCTGAATGACATTATAAGTCTACCTGGCAGGATCTCCACTAGGGGGTGGTAGCAGGGGTGAACTAACCCCTACTACCACTAAGTTACCTTTAGCGCTGGGAAGGCTGGTAGGCTGTAGCGACTTAACCAGGACTTCAGATCTTCCTGCTCACAAGCCTTCTGAAGGTCCCTGTCTTCATTCAGCTTGACCTTCAGTCTGGACAGGTAACTGCTCTCTTCCACACTCTACCTTGTGACTGTAATCTTTCTTTTTGCCCCCCACCCCCAATTTGAGCCTCATCTTATACCTTTTGGTCTAATTAACACAAACAATTTATACAGAATTCCGTGATTTTCCTATTAGATGATCCACCACAACACCACATTCCTACACACCTATCTGTACATAATTATTTGAGATATAAAGACTTCCCATCAAAATACTTAAGGGGTATCTTAAAAAAAAGTTTTCTTTTACATGTTAGCTCTTTAAATTATAAGCATAGGTCATCCTGAAAATGAACTTCTGTGGAAAAGATCCTCTCGAAAGACAGTGGAAATGATGTGTCACAATTGGAAACTGGTGTGGTACTAATGAGTTATTTTCTTTTCCCAAATTTTGTGAAGTTTTGTTAAAATATGTTGAATGAGTAAAGGTACTATTTTTTTAATGTTTATTTTTTGAGAGAGAGAGAGAGAGAGAGAGAGAGACAGAGTGCTAGTGGGAGACGGGCAGAGAGAGAGGGAGACATGGAATCTGAAGCAGGCTCCAGGCTGTGAGCTGTCAGCACAGAGCCTAATGCGGGGCTAGAACCCACGAGCTGTGAGATCATGACCTGAGCCGAAGTCAGATGCTCAACCGACTAAGCCACCCAGGCGCCCCACGAGTAAAGGTACTACTATTAACAGCAGACAGTATCTGCATAGACAAAAATAAAATAAAATTTTGAATTGTACTAAATATTCAATTGGCAGAAACACAAGTCATAAATAATATTTCCTTTCTGCATGTCTCTTTAAAGGCTGCTTCTCTGCTTTGTCATATTCCAAATGGATGTAATAGGAAAGCAAGCCCCTTAAAAGAGCAAATTCCAGGACTGCTGTGTGTTTACCAACACTGAAGATCAATCATTTCATTTAGTATCAGATCTAATAAGTACCAGTCACATACTGGGAAAGCAAAACCTATTGTTAGTTTCTATGACTGTTCTTTTATTCTCCTTTTATGGAAACTTCACCATGCTTTCAAACAAATTGGAGAATTGAATATAAGTGCAGTATATAAATATTTTCAAATACTAATGCTGGATTAATTTGAGTAAGTCAATGTCTGAGGAACAAAGTATGTGATTTAATTCTTCTTTTGATAATTTTGGCATCCTAAATCAAATGTCAGTTTCATAGCAGGGTAAGGAATGGCTCTCTCCCAATATAAACAAGAAATGCTTGTTTGGTTGCTGTTGATTTACACGAGAAATTAGACTTGTGACTTCCTTATATTTGGCTGACTAAACTTCGAGTTTGTACTGAGCTCTAATTATCAAATATCACCTAGGCATAAGTTACTTTATCCTTACCCCTGATATTGCCACATCACTGAAAATACGTAGCTATTGTTTTTCAGTGGCTGGTATAAATCAGGCTCTGATTATCTAAACAGTTACAATTCACTAACTTCTGGATGACATCCAAACTCTTCAAACACATCTGCTCCACACACCAGAAAAAATGTACAGCAACTAGTGCAGCACAATTCAACATAACAATTTAAATATTTTATATAATTAATGATATGTAATTAAACCTAATGTAATTACATTTGGGTTCTCTGAGGTAACTATTTTACAATTAGTGTTTCATCAACAAATAGCTTTCTGAGGCATAGCACAGCTCCTCCTATAGCAGAAAACCATGCCCAGAAGTGTCCCTGTTATAGTAAATAAATTGTGAAGAAATACAAAACACTGAAGCTCATCAGCCACCAGCTTTTGATGACGTTAGAAACAAGAGGGCTTTGCATGCCAAAACCACATATCAACCTAAATGTTAACAGCCTGGCCTTCAGGTTTCTGGCAGTTGGAAAAGGGACAGAAAGGTCCAACCACTAGCTGGCCTTTCTCTAACTTTACATGCACAGTCAATTACCTAGAGGCCCATAAAGAGAAGTCAACATCCTACAGTCATGTCCCAAGAGCTCCAATAAAACTTGCCACTGGTCTGCCTTACTTACTTGGGTCAGGAATTTGATGGGTCAGGAATTTGTGGAAGAGCAGCATCTGAGAGGCTGTCCTGCCTTCTGTGATGGAGGAAGGACACTTGCAGAGCATTCGGGTAAGGGGACTATCTGAATGGAGTCACTCCATGTCCCTGGCTCAATCATACTCATGCCCACATCTTACGGCCATGATGACAAGGAGATAGTGCCCTTAGGATTTTTGCTTTGAAACATTTGAACCACTGAACTGATTTATAGAGCATATATATGACTTTAAAATACATCCTTTCCCCAAATTTGTTTGAGTTCAAAGAATACTAACAAATAGGCTCTTTCTCTTATATAGAGGGCTCGAGTCTGTAGCAGTCTAGAATAGCCCCCCAGACTTCCTCCTCTGAGACCCACTGCATCTCTGGGAGGAACTGATTTCTCTTCCACCCACTACTTCTTCCCAGTCTTCTCTGGCTTGTCCATGCTCAAGATTGAGTTTCTTTTATTTCTTTCCTTTAAGAATTTTTATTAACAGCAAAACAATACGTGTCTATAGCAAGAATGCCAAATTAAACTTCCAGGCTGTAATGATAAAATAACCATCTACTGACAGCCCTACTCAGATAAAAATTATACTTTCAGGAGTGACCACATTCAACTTTTATTGGTTCTTCTCTTATTCTAAATAAAATTATGATTTCTTGATTTTTCCTCCATTTTAAATATTTAATGACTTTCTACTATGGAAAGTAAGAATGTAGTTGTAGTTTTATGAATATTGTGTCCCCCCCACCTAAAACATACTTCCCCTCTTACTTTCTTGCAAGATTAATGTAGCATAATAAAAAATACATTAACTAATATGATTATGCCCATTGTAGGGTCCCATAGTATGCAATGATTAAATATGCTTTCTTACACAAATTTTAATTTTAGCCAGGACTAATGTACTTTTCGTTTGCCTAATTTCCTATGAAATGTTCATTAATTAACCCTCTAAACTCTTCTAGAGAACTAGAGCCTTATTTTCCAATAAAGGTAAACACATCAGGCTCCATTCAGGGGTGCCACCACTATCTACTCCAGCCTTAACTGCCTGCCACTCAGCCGCCACCTGAAAGCTCTCCTTCTAGCATCATCCAGAGAATTCCCTTTGCCTCTTTCCTGGATCCTGAGGCTTCTTTATTGTCTCCCCACCCCCACCCTCACTCCCACCCCAGCACACACACCACCCCCTTTTGGTAGAAGCACATTCTCAAGTAGCTTCATGAGGAACAATATAGAGGAGGTAAATTTTTTGAGAAATGAATGTTAAAAAACACCTTAAGTCTATTTGAAATTTGGTTGTACATAGAATTCTAGTTTGAAAATCATTTCTCCTAATACATTGAATGCATTCCTTCAGTGTTTTATCAGTGTTGCTATTGAGAAGTATGAGTCCACTTTGATTTCTTATTCTTGGTATGTGAACATTTTTTTCTTTCTCTCTGGACATTTTTATCTCTGAGATATCTATCCCCAAAGTTCTGAAATGTCCCTCGGAGTGACTCTTTTCTCATTTATTGTGCTAGGCACTCAATGTGCCCTTTCAATCTGGAAATTCATGTCCTTCTTGAATTACTTATTTTATCATTTCCTCCCCCTCTGCTCTCTGGATTTCTTTGTCTAGAACTGCTGTTGTTTAGATGTTGACTCTCCTAGAACAGGGGTTCTCAAACTCTAGTCCACAGACCACTGCATCTGCATCAACTGGGAACTTGGTTGAAATGTGCCTTCTCAGGCAGCACTCCAGACCTGAATCAGAAACTCTATGGGAGGGACCCAGCAATCTGTTTTATTAAATCCTTCAGGTGATTCTCATGCAAGTTATAGAATCAGTGTTTCAGACTGATTCCCTAGTATTTTTATTGTTGTTCCTACCTTCCATCTTTTTTGGTCTTTTTATCTGTTGGTGAGGGACATCTTCAACATCCTCCTCTAATTCTTCCATTGTTTTTCATCCCTTATTTTTTTAATGTTTACGTATTTTGGAGAGAACGAGTGAACATGAGTGGAGGAGGGACGGGGTGGGGCAGAGAATCTGAAGCAGGCTCTTCATTGACAGCCACGAGCCCAAAGTGGGTCTCGAACTCACAAACCGTGAGATCATGACCTGAGCCGAAGTCGGATGCTCAACTGACTCAGCCACCCAGGTGCCCAGCATTTTTTATCCCTTCTATCAGGAAGACCAGGTTTTAATTTCTGAGCATTTTGTCTTATTGTTTCAAAGTTTCCCTTCTTATTTTATAGCTGGGGGTTCTTGTTTTATGGTTGCTTTATATATAACCTCTCTCAGAATATTAATTTAAATTGTATTGCAGTCATTTTAAGGATTCTTCTGCTTCCTCAATGGTTCCTGATTCTTTTGGATTCCTCTCCATTTGCTGCTTTTGCATTCTTTATTTTAGAAGATTTTACAAGTATTTGGTGATCCTTAGATGTCCATATCTATTTAAAAGTGAATAACTGGATCAATCAGTCGATCACACTTCTGAAAATCTTGTGCACAAATGGGGCTTTTTGACTGCATGCTTCTCACTTCCTGTTTGGTAGGCAATTCCTAAGGTCAACACTGTGGGTCCTTTCCTTTGGGCAGAGCAATTTCTCAGACAGGAATTCTCCAATCTCCTGGGTGGGGACTGAGAAAACATTGCCAGCATGAGAAGAGCCAACAGGATGGAGAGAGTTGTGGGATATCAGCATCCACTTTGCACACCTTTCACTTAGTTCTCCATTTTCTGTACAATCTCCCATCCTCACTCCATCTGTTTTGGGGGTCCCTAAATGTTGATCCCCTCTTATTTAAATCTCTCTAGAAACTGTGTATTCTCTCTTTTGCTGCACTTGAGGAAATATGATTGCTCACCTCTGTGGGATTATGGAATCTGTAGGTCTAATGTTCAATATTTAGTCCCACTCATTCTACTTGTGTTCTGTTTTCTTCTGCATCTCCACCATCAAAACAACCTGTTGCCTTGATTCCTGAGCCTTCCTGAGGTTCTGAGGCCACTCTGCCTTGTTTAGCATTAAGTTGCTATTTGCTCCCCAACAAGACTTGTTCCAATAATGTTGGCCTGATGGTCAAAGGAGACAGCCTTGCTCCCTCAGCCTGAGTGAATGCCCAGTACAGAAACTTACATCTGAAATTTGATGGTTAAGAAAGACCCTATAGATAATGCTATTTTTTTTCTCATTTATTGTGTGACTGCAGTCACAAGTTTGGCCACCTTGAACCCAGGTGATCCTCAGATTCACTTTAGTCTCTTTTAGTTTGATTCCAAGGTGCTGTAAACTTGAACCAGAAAAATGCAGTAACATGGGTGATTTGACAGTCAATATTGGTTCAGGTGCCTCCCAGAAGCAGGCACTCATATAGTGTTTCTGCTTAACCTTTCTGTCCTGGGGACTTGATTACCACTTAGTCCTTTCATGGAGTCTCCCTTTCACATTTAGTTACAGAGGGAAAGACATAAAGAGGGAATAGGATAGAAGCATGTTTGTAAAAGCAATATATTTATGGAACTCTCTTTTGTTGCCAGGCAAATGTATATTAATTGAGCAACAGTGGGGAGAGATAGGGCAAAATAATTGGTGAGAACCTCCTTCATTTCTTCTTTCAAACACAAGTCTACCAATAGATTTTCCAATCAAGTAAAGGTGTGATATGGTGGAGTAGAAAGAACACTGAGGTGGGACTCAGGAGATGTGGGTCCCAGATCTTCTCTGCCACTGACTGGCTAGCCAAGATTTAGCAGGCAAGAACTTCTGGATCACTTCCAAGTTCTAATACAACCTGAAAAGGTTAGACTCAGGCAAATAATCTGTGGATCTCAGGGATCAAACCTGTAAAATTGGAATGACAGACTATAAAGCACCAAATAAGTGTTCCATATAGTCTTTATAACCTTATGTCAAAATTTCTTAGTATATACATACATTTATTATCAGCGGTTCTGTTGGTTGGGATGAAACTGTATTGTAAGTCTTGGGGTATCCCTTCCCATTCCATTTTTGTCTTTTTAGATTATAATTTAACTTTAAGAAATTTATTCTAAAACAAGAAATATATTGGGTTCAGTGGTTCAAAAGCATGTGTGGAGTTTTAGTGAAAGCGTAAGTGGAACGTAATTGGGAAGCTAAATTATTTAATGCATTCCAAAGCTCAGGGCATCTGCACATGTTCAACGGTTGCACTTGTTTTGGCCTGCTTCATTTGGTCCCTGACCATATGAGTTCTTATCAGAATGACTTTTTGGATTAAGAATTTAAATAGTTTCAGTCAGGGGCGCCTGGGTGGCGCAGTCGGTTAAGCGTCCGACTTCAGCCAGGTCACGATCTCGCGGTCCGTGAGTTTGAGCCCCGCGTCAGGCTCTGGGCTGATGGCTCGGAGCCTGGAGCCTGTTTCCAATTCTGTGTCTCCCTCTCTCTCTGCCCCTCCCCCGTTCATGCTCTGTCTCTCTCTGTCCCAAAAATAAATAAAAAACGTTGAAAAAAAATTAAAAAATAAATAAATAGTTTCAGTCAGTGATGCACTGCATAAACACAAATAATAAGAGGTGCATTAGAGGATGCAAGGGAGCTTTGCCACCACTAGGCTAAGACATTCACTTAGAGTCACTGATGGAATATTCTATAGGCCTGATCTAGGGAAGGTAATGAGCAGCTTCCTCCAGGCAGTAAACATTTTTGGGTTACTTGGTCCCATTTCTTTTCTTTATGCAGTATCCTGGAGGATAACATTATGGTATTTTAGACTGTCATTCACTCCATAAGTGGGAGGCTTATTTCCACACCTTGAACATAAGTTCATTAATTTGTAGTTACTCTATGGAAAAAGCTAGTATCTGGCTATGGTCTAAACCAGAGATTCATTTTTTCTAGCTTTATCTGCTTGTCCTGGCAGTAAAGGTAGATAGAAAGGTAGATTCTGGCAAATATTAAAATGCCAGGAAGTTTATCATGTGTGGACAATTGCCAAAGGATAAAACTTTCTTCGTTTCAGAGAGAGCTCTTTTAGTTTGTAGATCATCATCAAGGTACTTTTGAAGAACCAGTAATGCATTATATTGAATAATTAATGCTGATTTAACCTCCATAATGATTAAAGCTGTTGGTGAAAACAATTTGTAGGACCGTCGAGTCAATAAACTTCACTTGAGTGTTCAAATACAAACAGAAATATACTCTGAAGCAATAATTAGTCTTGTCCAGAATGGATGACCCAGGTAACCTTTTTTCACCTTTTCCACTCTCAATTACTATACAGAAAAACATGTGTAAAGATAAAACAAAAACAAAAACAAACTCTGCTACATTTACTTCTCGTTGAATGGAGTCTGCTGACTTTAAGTTGTGCAGCACTGAAGTGATGGGAAGTGACCTTTTAACCATGTCATGCTTCTCAGACTAATTAGAAAACAGCATTTTGTAATCATGATAGTGTAGAATGGGAAGGTGAGAAGAAGATCACCTTCAAGTTCTGGGTCACTGACACAAATGGAAAATATTTAACCTTTAGGTGTGACCACTTATATGCTTCTGAATCGGAAATGGTGAATGGGGTCCCCGATGTGCCAGGGTCATTGAGTTAAAAGGTTTTATGTAAAGATAAAAAGTGTTTTGTACAAGGGTTTGGTTATTGGATCCTCTCCTCAAAAACATAAGCCAATGACTTTGCATGAACCAAAGCCCTTTTGAGAATTAATTGCAACTTGAATGAAAACTCTGAGGATGAACCTTGTCACTGTGTCTACCTCTGAGTGAGGAGAGGAGACACACACTGGCAGGGAAGACAATCACCGGTGTCTCAGCTGAATTAATACTCCTACCTCACCCGTAAATCTGTTTTGTGGCACTGAAGAACATTCAGTTTCACTTTCCTCTGTAATGGATAACTCAAAATCACACTCATCACATCCTGAATATAGGAACCATGCAGTGACTGGGTGCTCTCTTTTTTGGCTGAGAGACAGAACCACCTCTAGTCAAAGAGAATCAGAAGCACAGAATTATGGGATGATGGCGCTGGAAGTGTGATAATTAATCAATTCATCATTTTACACTGTAAACATTAAGACCTGGAGAATTTATGTGATATGCAAGGGATTACAGCTAGTACAATCCAGTTCATCAAACATAATATTTATGATTCCTGGCAATAAGGAAAAAGAAGACACAGTCCCTGCCCATGAGGTGGTCTCTATACCATGCAGAAATAGGTGTATAAACATAGAATTACAATGCAATCTCTCCAGCCAACATGGGATTAGGACATGCATCTCTTGGCTTATCAGTGGCATTTACATCTACCCAGCTGTCTTTAACACACTGAAACTTGGCCTTAAGTGAAACAGATCTGTTTGAAGCAAGGCAGGCGGACTGTAGGGAAGGAAAACTTAACATCACTTCAGGCACATTGCAGGTATCCGCGAAAAATGCTGGAGCCCTGCTGGTTAAAATCAAATCCAGACTATTAATGTAAGATAGCGATCATCTGCACTGAGAAAACCTTGACCTTTGCCTAGGGGGCCCTCAGAAAATTCTTTCTAGTACAGAATGCCAGGAAATGATTCCAGTTCACACTGAAATGTAGCCACTGCCATGTGGTGAAGTCCAGCAGCATCATCTCGGTGAGCGATCCTCAGACCAAAAGAAGCCAGGAGGAAAAAGGATGCGGCCAATTGGAGCCTTCATGCAGAATGGGAAACTGCATTTGGCACTTGCTTCACGGACACTGTGGGGAACATCAGAGAGACTGTGGCACAGGGAATCGAGTGCTAGTCTCAGAACAGGTTGGTTTTTGTCTGAGCACAGACTTGATCCTGCTCCATAATGCCGGGTCACTCATTTTATTCTGCTCCACTACATCTTCTCTGTCAGTACATAAGGGAAAAAAACAAAAACAAATTCTGATGGCTCTCAGATCCAGCCAGCCTGCATCAACTGCATTTTACCTTCTACAAGTGTGTTGGGCACAGAGTACAGAGTTTCCAGGTATCTCCTCAGAACACAGTCACCATAGGACAGTGTGCTGAGAGATCTGAAGAGGACATTTCTGACTCATCATGGGTAGGGACATGCATTTTGAAATTTATTTTTTCTAGTAGTAAGGATGGATTTTTACTTAATATGTTACTCTCTTAATACCATCCTCTTGGGGTAAATGATGGTGTTTACAATTAATAACAGGAATAAAAGAAAAGACGAAGGAAAAATAACAGACTATATGTGTAACAAAGTGTAACAAAGGCCTTTACCTTATTCTTAGTGTGTTCTTATCACAAAGATTCTACTGAGCAAGTGTCTCGACACCAGGATCACGATAAGTCTCCTTGCAGACCCAAGTTAGAGGGTAGTACTGGAAACCACTTCTGCTTCTCTTTTCATAGGCATGGAAGCTGTGTTTGGCAAGGGGCAGCAGGAGAATCAAGACAGAGACAGTGCTCTCTGTGGGGACAATGTATGGGGCCATTTATGGGGGAGGGCCTTTCAACTGTTATGTCTTTGAGGCCCTAGAGGATGGAAGTATAGCAGTGATACTATCTTCTCTGAATAGTAGTCTCACTAGGTGAGGAAAGATCACAGTAGGCACCACGGAAGATGGTGGAGAGATGCCTCCCTCCAATGGTCTGGGCATGTCTAGGAGAAAGCCACACCACAAGGACATGAAGGACTCTGTTTCTGAAGGTCTATGAGGTCTTTCTTGGGAACGACAAAAACTGGTGTCTTAAGATCCTTCAGTTATTATTATTAAGGAACTGTGTGCTCCTAGAAACACAAATGTCCCAGAGGTATAAAATGAGATATGATAAAGTGGAATTTTGCCCTGACATCATTTGTACCACCCTGGAGGTATGGCCATATCCCTCTGTATTACATTAGTAAACATGCAAATGCCCGGGTGCATGTGAGGGATGACATTGTGTTAGAATGTTTAAACTGAGATAGTCTGAGAAAGCCTCATGGAGAAAGTGGTTCTTGAATCACAGCTTACGTTTGAATATAGTTTAAACAAATGGGAGAGAAGAAAGGAATTTCAGAACAACAAAAACAGAGTAAGTAAAGACACAGATGTGTCTGAAAGAAAGGGAATTAAATGTGTGGATATATCTGTCCTGAGTAAAGGCTACATACCAGATAACTGGGGGATGACACTACACTGTTAGAATAATAGAATACTTAAAGCTGCTCAGCGGGGCACACCCTAACTGCACTCCTGCCCTCCTGGGTGTCTAATGTATTGTTTATACAGAAATCCCTAATAGCATCCCTGTAGACATGAGTGGAGACAGCACATATTTATTCTATTTTGTGAGTGGGAAATTTCAGATACAAAGAAAATCATTCACCTATAAGGACTAGGACAAGACACAACTCAAGATTAGAACCCAAGTCACTCACCTGACATTTTTACAATAAATTCTTGCCACCTGTGTATGAGAAATGTACCCTGTCTCAAAGTCTGTTGTAAAGAATTGTGTGGCTTGATATCCACTTAATTGTTCACTTCATTATCTTATGAAAGTAAGCTACTAATTGTATTAACTTTAAACATTATATTTTACTATGTATATGTAAATTGTATAATATGTAATACATAATGCATTGTATATATAATTATATATTGATATAATTGATATATATATTAAGACCCTCTGTGCTGGGCATGGAGCCTGCTTGAGATTCTCTCTTTCCCCCTCTGCTCACTCTGTTTCTAAAAAAATTATATGTATGTATGTGTGTGTGTGTATATATATATTTATATTTATACACACATACACACATGTGTATAACTAAAATGTCTAAAATAGCACATTATATTGAAATATTATATATATTAACATATTATATAACAATGTATTGTATGTTCTATATATTTTCTATATGTATTCTTCAAATTTACATATATTATAAAATATATAATATATTGATACATAATGTTTTATACAGATAAAATACATAATACATTGATATATATAAAATTAAATACAAATGTATATATATTTAATGGAGGGAACAGGAGGGGAAGAAGTCTATTTAGCACTTCCAAAAAGTCTATTTATGGAAAGAATTTCAGGAATATAGCCTATTCACATTGGAATTTAAGGGACTAAGTAGAGGTGTATCACCGAAATTTAGATAATTAAGTTCTCATTGGAGAAAAAAATGTACTGCTTTTATTTGTAATACAGTGCCTATGCTTTTGAAAAATAATCATTATTTAATGAATCTGTATATAAAACAGAGTCTATAGGCTCTTTTTAACACTGCCTTAAATAAAGATAAACATTTTTTTGGTTATATTTGGAATGTTATCAGTAACAGGCAAGGTAAAACAATATCATTCCTTCCATGGCTCAGAGAAAACACTGAATCAAACTGTAGAAACTATTGTCCATTTTTTCAAGGTCACAGGAAAGGAAACTTAATCTTTTTTGTTTCAAAGTTTCCACTTGGATCCTGCCATTTTCAATGAAGGTAAGAAACACTACAGCTCAATTGTTCATTTGCCAATGCATTAAATAAGTTAGGTTTCACCTCCTCTTAAGACTGCCTGACTCAATGTTCACTCATGACAGGTAGGCTCGCCAAGTCTCTTGTGTCTCACTTCAACCAAGCAGAACTGTGCTTTTCATCCACAACAACTGTGCTTGAATAAATTTTAATTTACTGTTCTCGGTATATGTTTCCCACCTTCTCTTTAAAAATATTATATATAAACAAAGGCAGGGTGGTTGTTTAAAGGTGCAGGTGATTAATGAGTTAATGTGAAAAGATACAGACTCAACAATCCAATATGCCACAGTCACCTTTAGGAACACTTCAGTTCCATAACTCAGTAGGGACAAATTTATTTTTGTAGTATTATATGGAGCATTGAAGGCAGGGTGGTTTGTATTTATAGCAGCTGCAGATAAACAATAAAAGCAATTGAGTGAAGCAGGTGGAACAGACTCCATTGCTAAAAAGATGGGTTCCTAGTCTTAACACAATATGAAACATGTTCAAGTTATTGCAGAAACTTTCATGCCTGGAGCGTAAAGCTTGGAGTCTCTCACAATTTAGGTTCACGATTTTACCCCGAAGAGACAAGGAAGTATGTTATGGGTTGCATTGTGTCCCCCCTTCCCAAATTCCTATGTTGAAGTCCTAGCCTCTAGAATCTCAGAATATGACTCTATTTGGAGACAGGTATTTAAACAGGTATTAAGTAAAAATGGGTTGCTTGGGGTGGGCCCTAATTAGATCTGGTGTCTGTATAAGATAAAATTTTGACACCAAGACGTGTGAGTTTGTGTAGGGTTGTGTGGGCACAGAGAAAAGACCATGTAAGGCATTCCAAGAAGGAAGCCGGAGCAAGGAGAGGGCACTCAAAAGAAACCACACTGCCAATACATTGTTCTTGGACTTCTAGCCTTGAGAACCATGAGAGAATGGATCTTGCTGTTTGAGGCATCCAGTGCATGGTATTTTGTCATGGGGGACCTTGCACAGTATGATGGGGTGAAATGTGATGCTTCCTGCTCAGCCATGCACTGCTGTTTCCTAGTCTATGCTTCACTAGTCCTTTGTGTATATTTCAAATATGATATTTGTCACATTGTGTCATACTTTCCATTCTATTTAAATGAAAAACATTAACTTAAGATGGTAACAATTTTATATAACACTAAGAGAGAGAGATAATTGAACCATGGCACAATCCTTTCCTGTCACATAGAGTTTTAGTTTATACTTACTCAGGAGTTCTTTTGGACTTGTTTAAATATAAATGTTTGTATCACATGTCACTCTGGTCATACATAAAAAGGAAAATACAAGCAAAAGTATGAGTAAATTATTCCTAAAACTTCTTTATATTTGAAGTCTGACAATCACTTTTTGAGTCAGAATTGTGGATACCTGTGATTTTTCCATATAGTTGTACTACTCTCTGACATTAGAAAAATCGGTGATATTATATTCCTTAAAACAGTGCTTCTGTATTCTGTCCAGAGCTGTTCTCCATATCTCTGAAGTTAATCACTAAGGCTGTGTGCATGTGCATAGGCTATCATCATTATGCCATACCTTCTTCCTGCCCAACAATGACTGTATTTAAAGATGGCAAAATATGAAAATCTGTGTGCCTTAGAAGCAATGAAATATGATAACTCTATTCACTTTCCTCTTCTTCATTATCTTTCTATTTTATTATTCTTTGTGTCATCAGAACCTAGGCTAGGTCTTCGCTGGAGGAAAGTTCTGGATATTTGTGGATCACAGCCCCCTGGGGAAGTTTGCCTATGCTCCCATAATCAGTGCCCTAATGATCATTTTCTAAAAGGAGGACATGAAACAAATTCAAAAGAATTGTCCCACCACAAATTTTCATACCACCTTCTAACCAAACTATTATTGCTGTGGCTGGTGCTGCTAACACACACACACACACACACACACACACACACACACACACACACACATTCTTTACTGATCTTGTTGTAAGTCATTCTGGTTCCCTGTGACTCACTAAGGTAAGTAGGTATAAGACAAATGGCACAGCCAAACCCAGTGTTATGGACTCAATATCTCTCTCCGCCCAAATTCCTATGCTGAAACTCTAACCCTCAATGGAATAGTAATAAGATGTGGAGTCTTTGCAGGTGATGGAGTCATGAGAGTGGAGCCCTCATGAGTGGAACTAGTACCCTTATAAAAGAGGTCCCAGAGAGTTCCCTCACATCTGCCATGCAGGAACAGTCAGAAGATGGCCATCCATGAGCCAGGAAGCGGGTTCTCACTAGACAGTAATCTGCTGGCACCCTGCTCTTACATTTCCCAGCCTCAAGCCTGGTGAGAAATACATCTCTGTTGTTTAAGTCACCCAGTCTATGGTATTTTTTATATAACAGCCTAAATGAACGAAGACACACAGTGACGGGGAAGTGCAGTGAGGTGAAACACTCCCGTAGGAAGAGCCATGCAGAGCCGCACAAGTACCTTTGTTCCACTGTCCCACATTCCCAAAATCTTGCTTGACTCACTGTGACTGTGTCCAAAAGACAGCATGACATGGTTGGGTTCTTGAACCAATGAAAGGAACTACAGTGAGTGTACTGGAAAATCCAGAGAAATGAAAATACCCAGAAACAGGATCCTTCCTGGAACAAAATGGAGCGGGAGAAGGGCTGAGATTTTTGTTCTTTGCATTTGGAGGGAGATGAAAGGCATTTCTTTATCCTGATAAGACACCTGCCCTCAACCTGTACACAGCAACCTTGTCACACAGCTGCTCACGTGTCTGTCCACTTTTGCTCCAGTGTGGATGCTGTTAGCACCCTCCCTCCAGCTTTCTTCTGAGGGCTTTTCTTTCTTGGGCAATGAACATATGACTGTAAGGATAAAACCTGCACTGACTGACAAATTAGGTCTAAGACTCAGCCAGGTGTGTCAGGACATCCTCCTTGCCTCTTTTGCACTTCCCCACTCTTCTTAATTGAGTCAACTGAAGCACTTGTCTCCTGTGGTTCCACCGCACCTTCCAACCCAACCTTGCGCATACTGTGACCCCTCCTCCAATTCTTTTGAGTGCCATTTTCCAGGCTTCCTTCTCTGCAAAGCCTTTATTTCTCTCCCCATTTCAGTTCTCCCAATGTGAAGCCAGCTAATTCCTCCACCTCTTCTTGATGTCTCTACCTCATAGAACAGTGGTAGGGAGTGTCCATGTATCTTGTCATCCCTGATACTATAGTCAGTTACTGGGTCAGCTTCGTCGTTGCATTTCACACCAGCCAAGGGCTGGAACAGAATGGACACTCGATAAGCACTAACTGAATGCTGCTGAAATGAATAAATAATGTATTTCCTTCACCATTTAGGAGTGGATAAATAACATGTATATGATATGATTTAGGAGCACACAACAGATAAAAGAAGTAAACAGACTTCAAATACTTATGATATAAATATAATATCTATTGAATAAATGAAACATTATATTGACCCTCCTGTGTATCTAAGCAACCTTTTAAAGATATTATCTAATCAATATAGCATTGGGAATTAAATTAATCTTTAGTCAAAGTGCCTTCACTTATTTTATTATGAACAGATTACAAATGCATTCCTGGAATTACATGCAGATTTGTTGTGTAGACAGAAATGTACATTTTTCTGCATAGAGAAGTGGAAACAATAAAAAGGGTGCTGAGAACTGGAGATGGTGACATTTTTTCAGAGGATGCTGGTAATGGCTGGGACGAGGAAACAGGACAAACAGATAAGGTAATAGAAGGCAGGGGAGAGAAAAAGGGAGGGTAGAAGGGAGGAAGGTAGGGGGTCTGGACAGACAACTGAGAGAGGCAAGGGAGCTCATCATGATGATGATCATGTTTATTATCACCAAACATTAATTCTAGAACCCTAACTATTGCCATTTAGTAAATATTTCTAAGAGTCAAGAACGGTGCTGGATACTTTACATATGGTAACTCCTTTTTATCTTAGTCCTTATATCAATAAATACCCTAATACCATTCTTGTGCATAAACCTCAGAGGGATCTTTTACTTAAGATTAGAGAGTGTTGGGGTAGCTCAGTTGATTAAGCATCTAACTTCAGCTCAGGTCATGATCTCATGGTTCTTGAGTTGGAGCCCTGTGTTGGGCTCTGAGCTGACAGCTCGGAACCTAGAGCCTGCTTCAAACTCTGTGTCTCCCTCTGTCTCTGCTCCTCCCCCACTTGCACCCTGTGCCTCTCTCTCCAAAATAAACAGACATTAAAAAAATTAAAAAAAAAAAAAGTTTAGAGAGCATCAAACCGTGATCTGTTGCCCTCCAGAGTCCCAATTCTGAGCCACTGTGTGACTATTACATTTAAATGTCTTTTCCTTCTCTCTGATCATCAGGAACATTTCAGTGATGCTTTACTCCATCAGCTTTATTGGATTCTCACAGCCAAATTTATAGAGCTAAAGATGTAGAGGGTCAGTGGGGTCTTACTGGTCAATATTCTTTCATTGTGATATATGACCAGACATTCATTTGCATTTAACAGTCTACCCCAGACCAACTACTATTTTGTTTTGTTTTGTTTTTCCAGAAGCTTTGTGGAAGATGCAGTTCTGAGGAGGCAGTACACTTTCCTAAGTGCCTACAAGAGTTGTGTTACTACCAGGAAAAGTCTTCCTACTGTGGATTAAAAACCCAAGCTGGTAATCTTGAACCTTCCTTTGGGAGTGTTATTAAGAATTCATCCCCCTCCCTCCCCATGACACACTCCATTCCCCACCTCACTGATTGTTAAGCTATTATCCACATTCCAACAATGCCAGAAACAATCAACACAGAGATAAAAGGTATACATTTCCAGGACTTGGAATAGAGTTTCATTTACATGTATAAGCTGAAGTTTCTATTTTGGCAACTTCAGGTATAGAGAGAAGTCAATTGGTCTATCCCTCCCTCCCCAGTGTCTCTGCTTTATTACTAATGTCTTGCTCATTATAAATCAAAATCAAAATATAACAAAAACAGAGGAAAGTAAACAAATAACAAGAAAAGAAAAACAGGAAGTAAGGTCTTCATGAATTCTGCCATGTCTGTGAGGATTTCTACAACGAGAACCCCTTGTGGGATGAAGTGGCATCATCCCTCATCTAATAAAGAAAGATACTTTAAAAAAAGGAAATTTGAGGGGCGCCTGGGTGGCTCAGTCTGCTGAGCGTCCAACTGCGGCTCAGGTCATGATCTCATGGTCTGTGAGTTCGAGCCCCCATCGGGCTCTGTGCTGACAGCTCAGAGCCTTCTTCAAATTCTGTGTCTCCCTCTCTCTGCTCCTCCCCCACTCATGCTCTGTGTCTCTGTCAAAAATAAACATTAAAAAAAAGGAAACTTGATTGTTTTCCAGATTGAAACAGATACAAATCCATTAGTTTGTTCCCTTTGTCATTTTGTTGTTGTTGTTGTTGTTTTATTTCATTTTTTAATTAAAAGGCCATATCCAACACATGAAATACTTAGGAAAGATACAGAATCAGAAAAGGAATGCTTCAAAGCAACTACCTAGACACCCGCTCCTTTTCAGGACACTGAATTCTAGACAGGATAACAACTGTATGCTAAAGGTCTCCCAATCCCAAGGCATTTTTGTAATTATAGACTCTTGAAGTAATCTTCCCAGATGTTTTTCTTTTTCTTTTTTTTTTTCTATTAAAGTGTCCTTATTTTTGTCCTTAGTGTTATTAATTTCCAAATTTTCCCCCTCTTCTTTCTTGTTTCCTTTCCTTCAACTCTAGGAAAAGCCAGAAACAGACATGAGAGGCTGGGGACACAATTCAGTCTCAAGTGCAGGTATATGAATGGAAACTTGAGACAACCAGATTTTGACACAGCCACTAAGAATTTTAGGATATGATGTCTTCCTTCTCTAGCATCTGTACAAAGTGGTACATATGTAGAATCACAAAGCTCACTGGTATTAAATTCCTACAGAAAAATGTTATTTGCATAGGTTCCAGGTCTGCCTCTATACTTAGCTATGTGATACTGGGCAGGTCATTGAACCGAACTGAGCCACAGAGTTCTCAACTACTAAATGACAGAAACTGCAGTTTTATCTGAGTGTTTCTTTGAGGAAAAGGTCATTCTAGTCAAAGGTTTAACGACTGATTCTCTTGGGAGAAAGAGCCTTGATTGGCAGCGCTTACCAATTTCTGGGGTGTAAATACTCCATCAAATCTGTTGTCAAGCTACAAACATGATGTCACCGAACACCAAGTCAGAGGACATGTGCACAGCTGAGTCTTGAGTGCTCGCAGGAGCTATTCCAGCACACCCTAACTCCCATCTATCTGTAAATAACACCACAGATGTTCTTGCCTTTAAACTTTTACTCACATATTTTACTTAAGCTGGAAAGTCTTTTTTTTTTCTTTTCTCTGCACATCTAATTCCTACTCATAATTCAAGATTCAGCCTGAATACCAACTCTTCCATAAACATTTCCAGGATCTTTTACATCAGAATCAATTCTCTATGATATCTCTAATTAGCTCGTACTCCATATTTTCTTGTAGTTATTAATTGCTTATAAGGCTATGTTTGTCCCATTTCCCTTTTCCCTGCACATGTTATCCTCTCCAGTGCACAGCAAAATCCCCTGAACATAGCAGGGGTTCAATCAGTGTCCATTGAATAAAATACTGACTAAAAGTACTTTGAAAAACATTACAAAGTCTTATCGAAAAGTACTCCCCCCAACCCCTAAACTGAGATCTTTTTAAAGACAGAACACTAGTTTAATTCACATTTATATTCTTAGTGTTCTGTTTGTGCTGGATAAAAGTTTAGAACTAGAGAAAACCGAACCAAAGAAATGATGTTTCCAAAGTGGCTGATTCAGGTGTTAATGGTGGAATCTCTGTGGGAGAGGCCCAGGTAGCATCGGGTTCTAGACCTACCCAAAGGATTTCAGTGTGGTGTGATTCTCCTGCTTCAGGCCTGCCCATGAAAGCAGGCTGGCCACGGAATATTAGATCAGCAACACCAATGAGCCTTAGTTATCACTAGATGGCAAGACAGGACTAACAACACAGCTGTGAGATACACCTAGTCTCCTAGCAGGGAAGCTAGACACAAGGGAACAAGGGGCAACATCTTTCCTCAGCACCGTAGTTGTGAACAGAAGTAATCAGGCTGCAAGCTGGACCAGCAGAAGGAGTCCCCAACACACACATGAAATGTTAGCCTAGATGCAAAAGGCTGAAAAGGTGCAGCTGAAGCCTATAAGCCTGAGAGAATTAGGACTGAGGCCTGACATTCCCAGGAGGCAGAGAAGTAAAGCAGAAAAAGAGTCTGGCCTTATCATAAATGACAAACTCTCTACCAGCATGTTCAAGAGAGAAGGTCAATATTGAAGTTGCTATTTTTGACTATATATGGAATAACATTTTTTTTAAACAAGCACTTGTAAAATGTTAATGTAAATGATAATTTCATGAAAACTTCAAAGGCACTTCAGAATGAATACAAAGCTCATTTATGATTGTACTACAGGGATAAAACAGTACCTGCCACTTTACTATGTGCTCAGTTAGGAAACTGAGGCTCAGAGAGGTTAATGACTTGCCCAAGGCCATTATAGTTAGTGCATGACAGATCAAACCCATGACTGTCTGAATCCAAACCCTTTGCTCCTTTCCACTATGTCAGCCTGTGAGCTGAAGCAGAATTATAGCTCCAAAACAAAGTTTTACCCTTTTCATACATGGCTTACCTAAATCTCAAAGCAATTCCAAAAGCAAAAATACCTAGCTTCCAAATATTAATACTTTGAATAACATTCATGTGGAAGTAGAAGCACTTGATTAATTAAGATAAAAAGGAAGGTCTGTTGTAGTCAAGCCTCATATATTTTAAAATAGTGTTGTTCTGTCAGTCAAGTCCAAAATGGTGAATTTAGGTAAGTTTTCCTCGTTAGAGGCTCATTCTCTGTCAGGAACTCACTGAACATTTGATCTGCCTGCTATAAATCTCCTAAGGCCACCTGGTAGATATAAACTTAGGACTGGGGCACCTGGGTGGCTCAGTTGGTTAAGCATCCGACTTCGGCTCGGTCATGATCTCGCGGTTTGTGCTGACAGCTCAGAGCCTGGAGCCTGCTTCAGATTCTGTGTCTCCCTCTGTCTCTGCCCGCCCCCCACCCCAACTCACACTCTGTCTCTCTCTCCTTCAAAAATAGATATAAACTTAGGATAGAAGAATTAAAACATGCCAATATGCTTTTGTTTTTATTCTTTGTGAGTCCCATGATGCACCTGGAATTCGCCTTTCAGGTTCTTTGAAATGGAGTGTGGTAGAAACGTTATCCCATGAAGACAACCTTTTACTCCATAACTTTCCCATTTCTTTCGCTTATATGTTTGTTGGCTTGTTGTTTTTTTTTTTTTTTTAATTTTTAAATCCAGTAAATATATCATTATGCCATCTTTGAGAAATAGTTAAACTTTATAGCACTCTTCTGGGCATAATAATTGTGGAAGTAAAAATTTGTCATGAAAACAGAACTAGTTGATTAATTTATGTGAATGGGAGAAGACAATTTAATAACCTAGAACATTTCACATCCTTTCTAGGGTGAGAGTTATTGTGATTTCTTCCACAGAAATCTAGGTTATTTGCATGTTCCTGTCTTATTGGCTGCAATGAACTACTCAGGTTTAAAGCACTCTGTTTTTCGGCACACCAGTGCCCATTTGAATCTTGCCCATTTGAATCTAAGTCAAAACCTGATCGACCCAGGTTTCAGTGGTGCATACCAGAAAGCAAAACTCAAATACAAGGTCTCAAGAAAATGCAAGTGTAAAATTGATGGGTAAATCGTCTTCTTACAAAAACAAACACACAAACAACAGCCACAACAATGCACTAAAGGACGTGTATTCTTTTGTTTGTTTGTTTTTCCTAAATGGAAGATAAAATAGCATTCAAAGGAGATGCAGCCTCCTATGCAAATCTTCCGCGGGGGGGGGAGGGTCAATGCTCCAGAGTGTGGTTTTCAGAGCAGACTGTCAACCAACTCTCAACCAAATTCCACTAACATTTATACTAATTTTCAGTTGACATGGCCACTTAACCAGTTCACTGCCTCTAGCTGTACATACAAGCCCATGGAATTGATATTGATTGAACCCAAAGGGGTTCAGGGATGCTTATATGTTCAGTTGTGTAACAGATAGAAGGCTTGGGGCTTCTACTCCTGTTTTCTTATATCTCCAAACCTCAACCAGCTACTAAACTAAGGAGTGGACATCCCTCTGTAGGAGGACTGGGAAACCAGGGACCACAATTAACTGCTGATGAGGAGTTTAGCAATTATCACTTCAGGAAGAAAAAAAAAAAAATAGAACAAAAATCATGTAAGCTGGTTTTAATTAATGTTGCCAAGGATGATGAATTATTGCAAACTCTAATATTCCACGATTTCTCCTACCTTTCTTCTCTAACTCTTTGAGAATAGAAATACAACGAGAATGTAAGTGTGGCATTTTCAGACTAAAACCCATGAAAATGTCCTTAAGAAGGTCAGCTATAAAGCATCCCAGGGCACCTGTGGTAACTGGGTCAACGGCTTGAAAATTTGGCAGGTAGAAAATCTTCCTGTCTAATCCTTTTCAGCGCAGGCATTCCTTCCTCAGATCACAACCCAACACTGGGACTGTATCAAATGGTCTGGAGACATTGATTCCCCCCACCTTTTAAGTGGCTTTCTGTCCATCCATAAAACATGTCTCTTTCTCTTTACATTGAGGTTTCCTTCGGCTCTTTATAAAACACACTAATGTGAGGAGTTTGCCATTTTCCATTTCTGACTGAATAATCCAACTTCCCTTTTTCTCAGAGGAAAATAGTTTGAGGAGGAAAACACCCAGAAATTTTCTTAAAATTCAGAATTTTTTTTACAGCGAATACAAAAATTGAGAACAAAAAGAACAAGAAATATTTGGTAAGTGTTATATTTGTACCTAGTGTATTACTTTGAGTTTGAGGGAAAGCAGCATAGGATAGAAATGGTCTTTGCCCAGAGGGAGTTTAATTCTAGTTAAGAATTAGCACATGAAACATGGGAGCAGCAAGGTCAAGGTCTCATTGATTTTTTTTTTTTTTTTTTTTTTTTTTGTCATCAGAATGGGACATGAGTCAAGAAGGAGGATCTATGTAGAAATATAGAAGAAGAATTTGCACTGGTTCTGCTGCTGTGAATGGCATGGAATGAAAACTCAAGTCTTATGGTCTACAGAAATGTGGATAACTCCGTTATATTTAAAAACAGAATAACTGCCCTTTTAAATGTGTTAAGTCTCTGCTTAAAAAGAATTAATTTTTCTTCTAATTTAAATCATAGCAATTTTATATTATGCTGAAGAGTGGGTGCATATTATCTGTCTATTGAAATAGGATGCCTTTGGGTTTCTATTTCCAGAGGGTAAATTGGGTTTTCTTTCAGTCACTTGTTGCCTAGCACAGTGCTGTGTTGGGAGATAATTGTTCATTTTTTTTTTTTTCAACGTTTATTTATTTTTGGGACAGAGAGAGACAGAGCATGAACGGGCGAGGGGCAGAGAGAGAGGGAGACACAGAATCGGAAACAGGCTCCAGGCTCTGAGCCATCAGCCCAGAGCCCGACGCGGGGCTCGAACTCACGGACCGTGAGATCGTGACCTGGCTGAAGTCGGACGCCCAACCGACTGCGCCACCCAGGCGCCCCTGATTGTTCATTTTTTTAATAGCAGTGAGAACAAATTGCCCTACATCAAAGGGTTCATGGGTTGTTGGGAAGCATTGGAAAGCAATACTTGCAGAGATTTTTGAGCTTCTTGGAGAGAGGTGTTATCTGAATCAAAACCTGTGAAAAGAAGAATAGCTATAACATTTTCTGTCAGTGAGAAACTATTGTGATGTAAAGTAGTTTCTAAAGGGAAGAGTGCTCTAGACATTATTTGTCAAATTTAGAGGAACAAGACAAATCAAGGTGCTAGGAACCACTGGAAATAATATAATCTCCAGCAATGTAGAGAAAATAATTTATCACTAATTTCTATGGCCCCATCTTATAAGAATAGTAAGAGTAACGCCAGGAGACATTTAATAGAGCTAAATCCTACACTTCACTGGAGAATTGAATTACTGGGGTAGCTTCCAGTCCAGACAGATAATTTTACCACGGTGTATGTTTTCCCATTCTAAGCATATGGCAAGAAAAAGAGTTAAACAAGTTTCAAAGCCCCTAATGCCCTCCACAGTGCAGGGAAGGCTAGAAACAGGAGGGAAGAGAAGAGAGAAAACATTATTTAGCAGATCAGGATATCAAAGAAATAAGACATGGAGAAGTTAAATAAATTTTCCAGGTCTCCACCACTAAATCATGCTGTTAAATAAAACTAATCCCTCACTATAATTTAATCTGTAATAATGACTGTCATTACAATTCTGAAATTGAGCATTCAGTCTTCAAGGAACCATCAAAGCCATTCAGGTTTTTAATTTTTTTTATGTTTGCTGTGTACCTTCATAAGTTATTTTTCCTATACACATGCTAATATTTTTTTCTGAAATTCAAATGATAATAGATTTTTCCCATTTCCCCATTCTATGATGCACACTCACTATGAATATTAATATTTTTCTAATACTTTCTTAACCAGAGTCATTAATATGATAATACTTTGGTAATGAATTTACAAAAATTCCATACAAATACTACATGTGCTAATACAATGAAATACTGTGGAAATAATATGCATAATGCATTAGGCTTTGTTACAGATGCCTGCCAAAAATAGTGTTTGGCAAACAGTAGCATGCTCGAAGAGTGCCTAACCGATTAAAATTTATTGCTGCTGATAGACCCAGGGCAAACACGGAACAATCTATGCTATTCATGCCCTGGCAGACACATCAGTTCACTGACTGCTCAGATTATCTCTGAAAGCTTCTGGACATCACTAAAATTAAGGAAGACACTTAATGAGATGTTTAATGCCGGGAGGAGTGACTCCTCCAAACAAAGGAATCCCCCTTATACCACAGTTCCATCTCCATGGATGTCGTGCCTGGCAAAGGGTCACAGCTCCATCGAGCTGCCATAGCCAGGAGTGCTCTGTGTACTCTCTCTGCCTCAGTCTAATCCTTGCATAGTTTCTTTGAATGTGAGGGGCTATACTAGCATTTAAGCACCTTCTTCCCTCCATACTATTCCCAGGTTGATATCACCTAATGCTTTATTGTTTTGTGATTTCACTTTCCAACACATGTGGAATTTTCATCCCTGTGAGAAGAGGAGAGTGAGAACTATTCCATTCCCTGGAGCCATGTGGAAAGGAGATGGGGGGAGGGGGGCAACTTTCTAAAGACAGACTTTATCTTCTTGGGAAACTAGAATGTTTTCACTTTGACAGTGAAACCATTGAATATTATTGCAAGTGAACCAAGATTCATTGGAAAATGTCAAAGTTTGCTAGTTTTCTTAGACCTTTAACTGTTGTGGGTCTTTGGAGGAATTTAATTTAGTCCCATCAATTTTGCAGATGGACAAATTAAGGTGCATAGAGCGGAACAGACTTGGCCCAGGACACAAGCTAATGAGTGGCAGGATCAAGAGACAATTCCTTATGCCCAGCTCAAGTTCTTCCACCAGCAACACTGGCTTTTCTGAAGGAGGAAAAGAAAAGAAAACCTTGGTCATCTTATGTGCCGCTTACCTCCTACTGCCACATCTCACCTTCCTGACCACGGGTGCTGGTTATGCCTTCAATGGCTGGAAAGAGAGAAGCTTCAGATTGAGAATAAACAGAAAGAATGGATGCTACTGATGAGCCCCAAATGGGGTAGGTTCCCAAATATGTACTTGGACAGATAAACAGACAGACTGAAAGACACACAAATTTGGAACAAAATAAAACTTTAAGTCCTAAAGTCCATAAATGCTTTTTTTTAAATTAGTTACTTACTTACTTAATTTTTACTGGCAGAAAGATTTCTAATTTCCAATTATTTGAAAAATTTAAACTGTCCCTGAGGAAGGTCCTGGTCAGAAATAAAGAAAGCTCCAGAGATCAGGAATGGTTCCTGAAAGTGAAATTGAAATTCATCTCAGTTAAAATTTAGAAATGAAAAGGGCAACAGAGACCATTAAGTTTAGCAGGAATGCAAGGAGAAGTGCAATCAATCAGATGCTTTTAGAAATATAAACAACCTAGTAAAGAAGATTGGGCAATCTATAAAAATAAGCAGAACACAGTTATAAAGATCATTAGCAGAAGAGAAGAACAGACCGGAACGTGAAACCATAGGCATGCTCACAATCAGAGTACAGAAATTTAAGTCCTGAGAAGGCAGGATGAATCCATTATCAAGGGTAACAGAAGGAAGGAACAGCCAATAATGAAATGACTAATGAGTTCAATTTTAGTTTATTTTAAATTTGTTGAAAGCTACCTGAGTAGAACAGGAATTTCAACTTTGAAGCAGTGGATACAGAGGTGCTCTCTAAATAGCAAAGCAGAGAAATTTCACTCTCAGCCACTGGATTAACACTGATCCTGTAAGGGTCCAGCTTTATACCCTGGCTCCTTATTCTGCCCCATGCAAGTCAATTTTCAATAAAAAATCTAGTAGGCTGTGCACTTACAGAACTTTAGTTTCACTCATTCAACATGTTTGTTGATTGCATACTATGGGCCAAGCATTGTGTTAACTACTGGGGATACAGCAATAAATGAACAAAAACTGATGTAGTTCCTATTTTCTTGGATTTACAGTGTAGTTAAAGCAGTAACAAAGAAGACAGTATCATCCTGATGAATGTATACTCAAAAACTGAATTGTTCTCAGAGAGAAACAGCTCTATCACAAGGTGTGATAAAGACGAGCAGCATAGACTAGGAAGTAGAGAAGGACTTTTCCGAAGGAATGATGCTGATGTCTGCATTGGAAAGGTGAATGGGAGTTACCTGAAGGAACTGGCATGGAACATCCTTCTGGGAGAAACTGTACATGCAAAGGCCTCACACTGGAGTAAATGACTGCCCAGAGGGAGACAAGACCCCATAGGGCTGTTTCCTCTATCTTAATGCTGTTGCCACAACACCCCACTTTCTAAGAAGAGATGATTGAGGACAATCTAGGAAGCATCCAAAATGCACTTGACCTGGCTGAGTCCTTCGTTTGGTTAATCAATATTGTCAGACATTTTTCCAATTGAGGTGAGGAGATCAGCAAATTTTAAAGCATAAACTAATTTGCATTGAGTTGAAAAACAAGTCACCCAACATACCTCATTTTCAGACCAATGGTGACAAAATTAGTTAAACCCAGCGTGAAACTGGAAGCCACAGCACAGCACAGCACAGACAAGCCTGACATATCAAAACCCTGGGAAGTCTTCCCATTCTGAGGAAATCAGCCAGACACCAAATTGTGAGAACAGGAAAAAAGGGATAGCCTCATAATAAAATGAGTATAAAATTTTTTCCTAAGATTTCTTTGGTGAGTAAGGCTGAAAATGAAAAGAACAATCCATTAACCGGAAACCCAGAAAGAGCCCCTAGCTGTACAAGGTGATGCCTTTCTCTGGACACTATCCATTTTGGAGACCTCTTGTTCAAATAACCAATTTTCTTTCTTTTCTTTCTTTTCTTCCTTCCTTCCTTCCTTCCTTCCTTCCTTCCTTCCTTCCTTCCTT
>NW_024412397.1:22815248-22886464 GCF_014898765.1 Herpailurus yagouaroundi
CTTCCTTCCTTCCTTCCTTCCTTCCTTCCTTCCTTCCTTCCTTCCTTCCTTCCTCTCTCTCTCTCTCTCTCTCTCTCTTTCTTTCTTTCTTCCTTTCTTTTACATTCTCCCCCTTATGCTTTGTATTCCTTAAAGAATATAAAGTCAAGCCTGTGGCTATCATGTTGGCATAAGAAACATTTAACATAAACATATAAATAACAGCTGCATATTAGCAACAACAAGTGACAGAAAACGATGCACCAAATGCATTCATTTTTAAGCCATTCCATTAGAACAAGTATAGTGCACTCTCTCCCCACCCCATTCCACTCCAATCCCCTCCCTTCAAGCCAAATTTGCATAGAAAAACAGGCCTCCAAATGGCCAAGATACCTGGCAGTTATTAGGAGAAAGGAGGTCTTGGTGTGAGGGGCCTTTTCTCTAGGGTGCAATACTAAGGGGGATCAATTAAAAATGAACAGCTAGAAACAGCACAAGGGCACAGCACCCAAATCTGCATAAGTTTCTAGATCTCAGTTACTTCCTCCAGGTAAGTGTTTCTAGAACACTGGCATTGGTAAGAAGGCACTGCTCAAAGGTCACATGGAACAGTAAGTAAATGGCCTTTTAAAGTCACAGGTGCTCAGCTCATGTGCATGTCATGTACTATGCACATGGTAGTTAGCTCACGTGACACAGAGGATAATGCCTGAATGTCACTTCCTGCAATCCTATTATCGTCTGTGCCAAGTCTCAGCTTCTCGCTGCTCTTCTTTCCCAAGAAGGGAAAATAGCAACTGTCCTCAGAGATTTCCCAGAAACCAATAAACATCAGCTTTATTTTATTTCAGCTAAGCAGCAGTGCCTTGATTTCATTCAGCTTCTGACAGTATGGCGCCCACCGTGTGCCTTCCTATGTGCCAGGCACTGTTGCTTCATGATTTCATAAACATTATCTTAATTAAACTTCACACCAACACTATTGTTATATCTATTTACAAATGAAGAAGTTGAGGCTCACTAAAATAAAGTCAGTTAATTAAGACTGCATAAGTACAGTCCAGAACTGAAGTGGAAAGAATGAGATTTTGATTCCTAATACCTCACATTCTGAGAAATCTGTCAAGTTCTAAAGAATCTGATTCCCAGAATTCACAACCTTTCCCTATCTTAGTCAGTATAGAAGCCTCTTGAAGAATGAACACCTAAAACTGTCTAAACACTCACTACATGTCTCCATTCAATTATAACTGATTACGTTTCTAAGAGTGTATTTGGGTAAGTATGTTGTTTTTCTTCCTGCATAGGTTTCATTCACATATCCTCTCTTAGTTGTTAAATTTGAAATATTTCATATGTGATCCTGCCTCACATTATTTGTGAATCTCCCATGCCAAGAATCTGGGTATAGTGTTCCAGTGGACCCAAGTTTGGGTAATGTTCACGTTTCTATTTTCTTAGCTAAAAATAAAAATTAAAAAAAAGCAAGAAGATCAAGGGCAATGTCAGAAACCCACTTGGCAAAGCCAAAAGATTTGAGGATTGCCTCTTCCATTTTTAATCAAGAACTCTACAATGAATAGAAAGGGCAAGGCTAGGAGAAAATACTGAACATAATATCCCAATGGACAAATTGGTAGATTAGGTGTTGCTCTACTGTGAGACTCTTGCAAAGTCCCGTTACTTCAAATTCCTTCCAGATCTTGAAGAGACAGAATTATTTGAAACTGAGCAGACACATTTCCTCCTTGATCTCCTTTTTCTCACAGTAATATCAGTCTGGTGGCACCAATTTAAATATATTTGTTCAGTGACACAACTGAAAAAGAATGGCTTCAGAGAATGGAAGGAAACCTGTGTTTGGGTGGTCAGACACTGCCTGCGCGTTGGCGCTAACACACAACAGACACCTGTCATCCAGTTCTCACAGAAGCCCACTTTAGGTACGATCAACTACACCCACAGTGTCAGGGGCACCGTGCAATGAAGTGACACTGAATGTGAGGCAAAGAGGCTATCGCTGAGACCAGCTCTACCAATGCAAGATTAGATTCCACTTGTAACATGGCTGTCTCTCTCCTCCTCCTGCTACCTGTAAATCTGCCAGGCCAACTTCTTCCAGGTGGACCTCTGTTCCTGCAGGACTCTGAAGCTTTATTTTGGTGAACTGGGGGATGGGGGTGGGAGCGGTTATCACTTGGAGGAAAGGCACATTCACCCTCTGTAATTGACCTACAAGCCCACATTACCAACAGTCTGTGGTGGTAAATGACTACATGAAGTGGTTGCACACAGATAAAGGCAAGCTTATAACAGGCACAGCTGCCTCGTTTATTGAAAAACAAACACTATATATCAAAATATGGCTGGTAAGGCAATGACATATTTAAAATAACACTTTGCTTACAGTGCACAAGGCATTAGATGGTGTCCTCTTGAACTGGTTTGCATAATATCACCCTAATAATGATCATAATTGTGTTTGGAATTTCATCATAAAAAAGTTTACAAGTATGTTAAATTTTTAATAAGCACAGAACAAATATTTCTGATGATTTTGTTATTGGGAAAGAAAAAATAAAATAAAACAGTCTCCAAAGTCACCCTAACTGAAATGCTCTCATTTAAGAAGAATTCACAGCAAAGGAAAGATGTGATCCCCTTCCACAGTTGATACATTCTTAAACATGGAAATAGATTATGAGAAGTGGAAAGGTTACAGGCAAATGCTTTTTCCTCAGAACGTTATATACACACATCAAATATCTCACAAGGCACAGCCATCATATTACACAGAATGCCAGTTTCCTGAAAGAAAAAGAGGGTCTGAGGGAACTAGGTATGTATGAGACACCAGGGAGGATGCTGGGACACAGAGAAAAGCAGGGAATGACTGATACAGGACACTTGAGTGTCCCTGGTCAAAGTGACACCAGAGAGTAAGTGAATTATGTAGAGTGGTAGCACTTAACCAGTGATCAGATGCACTTCCAAACTCAGGCTCAAAGGCCAGAAAAATATAAACATGTGTGAAAACTGCCTTCTGTTCACTTGGAAATTAGCATTGCTTTTCTTCTCTGCCCCTCAAGAAGCAGCCTGTGGAATGGGTTTTGATGTCCGCAGAGAGAAGGAGATTGTTCTCTGTAGGACCAAACTGGGGAAGCTCAAGTAAACAGGACTGACTTTATACAACAAAATAATTGTGGTTATGTTCTCTTTTCATACACACACGTTATAATCCTACTATGCTCATTTCACATGTAAGAAATCTGAGGCCCAAGGAGAAGTAGTAAATTCTTTGTCTGACTATCAGCAGTTTTGCTGTCTCAGTCTCACCTATGCCCATGTCCCTAGTACTGCAAAGGCATCTTATCCATCCCCAGAATGAAATGAGCAGCTGCCTCATTCCAGGCGCTGTTCTGGGTGCTGGGAATACAGCAGTGACCAAGACAGCCCCCATCCTTACCCTTGCGAACCTCATTTCTGGAGGAAGGGGGTGGCCAACAGTCAAATAAAACCACAAAATAATTGCAAATGGCGAAATCGCTGTGATGGTCACAGAGATGGTGCGACCAAGAATAAGTGAGGCTCTACTTCAGATCACATATGTTGACAGAGAAAACCTCTCTGAGGAGGCAAGTTTTAAAACAGGAACTCAAAGACAGGAAGGCATATGAAAAGCTCTCCCAGGGGCTCCTGGGTGGCTTAGACAGTTGAGCATCTGACTCTGGATTTCGGCTCAAGTCGTGATCCCATGGGGGAGCCTGCTGGGATTCTCTCTCCCTCTCTCTCTGCCCTCCTCTGCTAGTGCATGCACATAGCTTTCTTTCTCTCTCTCAAAATAAATAAATAAATAAACTTAAAAAAAAAAAGAAAAGAAAAGCTGTCTCAACACAAGGACCCTGAAATGTATAAAACAAACAAACAAACAAAAAACAAAAAACAAAAACCTCGTGCATTAGAGGATTAAGAAACAAGTCAGTGTGAGGGGTATGGTACGCCCTGCACTGAGAAAGAAATGGCTCATACTTGCCTAGAGGAGCAAGGGAGGCACCAGGCTCTATAAGGTCCTGGTGCAGAGTTCACCTTGCAGATGTAGTAGACAGGAACTAAAAGGTTTTAAGAGGGAAATAATCTGATTTAAATCTTATAAAGCTTGTTCTGGTTGTTGTATGGAGAAAAAATTGGGCGTGGCCAAGATGGGGTCCAAAAAGAAAAGCAATTGATGAGGCTGTTCCAGTATTCCAGTAGGAAGACTAAATAGCTTGGACCAGGGAGGTAGGTGCCAGCAAGGGGGGAGGTGGAGAGACTAGAGATAGGTTTTGGTGGTAGAATTGGGAGGATCTGCTTGTGAACTGGATGTGGGGAACACAGAGGTTAAGAAGAAAGTTATGTTTTTGGTTTTCCAACTGTGTGAAACCCATAGGAAGAACAGATTGTGGTGAGAAAACAAAAGTTGCATTGTGGACAGAGCTGGGGATATTTATTAGGCATGTGGAGAGGTCATGGTTCAGTTGGGTAATTTCGGGACTGTGAGGAAACAGGCAGCACTGGAGAGAAACATGCTGGCTGTCACTGGCTTCTAAGTGTTGTTCAATACCTTGATGCCAATTAAGATCACACAAGGGAAGCTGTATATATGGAGAAAAGAGGGTCCAGACCAAGCTCTCTTGGCAGCAAATATGAGAAATCAGGTGTAAGGAAAGAAATGAAGAGAGAAGACAGAGCAGGAACTGCCGATGAAATGAGAGACAGGAGGGTACCTTCAAAGTAAGTTTGGCAAGAATGTGATCACCTGTATTAAAAGATGCTGGTCTACGAGGCAGGATGGGGAGAATAGACAGTGATTCAATGCGCCAAGGTCCCTGACAACCCTAAGAAGAACCAGGCTGAAACATATGAAGGGTGGGGCTGAGCAGGTATGGGAAATGAGGAAATGCAGGCTGCTTGAAGACTACTCCATCAAGAGGCTTTGCTGTGAACCGGAGGATAGATCCTGGCCATGTCTGTGGTGGGGTGTAGAATCAAGAGGCGGTTTGCTTGTTCCCTTTTTTCAGTTTAAGATGGGAGATACCAAAGCATGTGAGTATAGACATGCAGTAGAGAGACACAAATTAATGAACTAGGAAAGGGAGAGTGGAAATTAACAGGGTGAAGTCAATGGAAAAGGTAAGAGGGTTAGGACCGTCGCTTCCAAGCTGTAAACTGACCTTGTAAACTGCTCAGTAGCAGGGCACATATTTGTAACAGAAAGAAAGGCAGGGAATTTGGGAAGAGCACATGGAGGATACTCCACAGTTGTTAAATTAATAAATGAATATATCTGCTTCTCTCCCACGATCTAAATAATTTAGGAGATTTATTAATTTTATATCACTCAAAAAAATTGCTACAGCTCATAGCTCTCCCTTTTCTGAGCTCACACAGTACTCTCTACATGTACCAACTGTCACTTTGCATGGATCTCTTTGTTCGCCTAGTTATGGTTTTCTTGTCTACTTGATGAGATGTAAAGGCCATCTATACTTCTGTGCCTCCTGACATAGTCATCATTGAATCTATCTATCTATATCTATATATCTATAGATATCTAATATCTAGATATAAGTATTAGATATAGATAGATATCTAGATATCGATATATCAGTATCTATAGATATATAGATATAGATAGATGTAGATAGATCTATCTATATATATAGATATAGATAGATAGACAAATTGAAGTCAGTTTTCCAAGGTCCTGTCCTATAACACCATTAATAATATTAATGTTGCTTCTAGCTCTAATATTCTTTCATTCTCAGGCACTGTAAACATGTCTTATGGTCATGAAACCAATAAATGTGATTAGAATGCCTTGAAGCTTCTAGCTTCTGATCCTCAATCTACTCATAAGAGTGTTCCAACAACAACAAAAAAAAGGGCCTCAAATAAAAATGACAAAACCCCACTTTAGTTTCAGTGAGAAAAACAAACTCCCACCCAATAGTAAGATTTTTTTTTCTCCATAGCTAAATTTCTACAGCCTTTATTATAAAACTGAAGCACTAGACATTTTTCAGTATCACGACTGAAAGGTAATGAGTCTGCCCATCCTACACTAAACTAAGTAACAAAAAGAGACACTGTTTTACTCATACTTTCATCAAAGGTAAGTGCAAAAATGGAAGAGAAGGATTAATTTATATTTGGATATTTTTATTTGAATTAATTTATATATGCAATTTTAATTACTGGATGCAAGCCTATGATTAATTTAATTTTGTTTCAATTTATGGGATGCACTTGGTTAATAGCTTGCCTTTGGAAAAAAATGCTTTATTGAGGGACTTCATCTGTGTGATTTACTGTCTGAGGATATGTTAAATTCCTTTCATTACATAAGAAATCATTATTTGCCCTTGAAGTTGAATGCATTGCCTGTGTGGGGAGATGATGCCAATCCTATCGTATAACCTACTATTTCTGAGGAAAGCAGCAGATTTAAAAGAAGCCTTGTTTGGCTTTCTTGCCATAAACCTCTTTCTCTGTGTATTCAATATACACATGTGCATTGTTGATTAATGCTCAAATCCTTGCTGACATTATGATAAGCTTTAAAGCAATCCTGCCTTAGAGAGAGAGAGAGAGAGAGAGAATGAGAGTGAGCAAGCACACCTTTTTCTACACTGAAGGTTAGAGGCAAAGGGAAGAAGAACTGTGAAGTAAGAATTGAAAGGGAAGACCTGAATATTGAAAAAGAAAACAGAACATAAAGGGAAAGAATACAACCCAAGGAAGCATCCTTGAATAACCTTGTTTAGAAAATTGTGGAAAATAAGCCAATCTATGTAATCCCGTTATGAACTGTTAGCTTAAGGCTTTAGTCACAGAGAAACTGTGTAATGAGATTAAACCACATAAGAAAACATGGTTGTCTGTTGCTTGTTGGAAGAATAAAACAAAGAAAGCAATAAATGGACAATTATAATCCTGTGCCTCTCTCTCCCCACCATTCAGAAACAAAACAATTAGGAAGGAAGATCTCCTGATAATGCAAATGCCAAACTCCAGCCTCTCCCAGCTGTGCAGTTTTGAAGAGAATGCATCTGCTTTCATTATTCACTTCCTAATGCTCTTTTTATTATGACGAAAGAATGATGTGATTTTAAAGGGAAAGACAAGTTCTGCTGATGATTCCCTCTTACCTGGAGTTCCCACGATCGGTACCTAAGAAAAAGTGTGATGAAAATATTCTACTATTTCCTCCTCATCCCTTAACTCCAAACCCTACAAAGTTTTCATCTTCTTTTTTAGGTGCAACTACGTGGCTCTGCCATTGTATTGTAGCCATAGGCATGAGAAATAAATGTAAGTGTGGGTGTGTGCCAATAAAACTTTATTAAAAAAAAACAAAAACAAATGGCCAGCTTTCAGGGTGTAGTTTGAAGATCCCTGGGTTAAAAGATGAGAGAAGGGGAAACAACTGGTAGGACATCTTACAGTAAATTAGGGCCCCTATATATTATTCATGAATTTATTTTCTTTACATGTCTTGTGAATTTAAAACATGGATCTGTCACTAAGGATGCTGGATACATGAAAATGAGAGTAATCATGAACAAATATTCCTGTTATGATCACCTTTTGTTATCTAATCAGAGGTGTGCTACTGGAGGAAGTGTGATAATAAGGGGTGATGATGGAAAGAGAAGGCTTCTAATCCTCCAAATGACCCACAAGGCCTATGAATCTATTAATAGAGATGATATTCATAGAGAATACTTGCTCTTATAGTTGGACCCTGGATCAGTAGCATAAGAATCACCTGTGATCTTGTTAGAAAATTAAGTTCTCAGGGCCACCCCTACCAAGTCCCACTGAAAAATTGTAAGAGTGGGGCCGAGAAATCTATTTTAACAGGCCCTCCAGATGATCTTGATACTCAAGTTTTAGAATCAGTAACTAGTCTAGAAAATCTCTTTTTCAGCTGCTGAGTACATGTGTTTAAATAGAATAATGTTATCAGGATTTAGTACATTCCTGTGGAGAATTTTTGGATTTTAGTAAAGGAAGGAAAAAAAAAAAAAAAGGAGTAACTCAAAAAGGTGGTAAAAAGTAAAGTGTTATTCTGAATCCTGGATTACAGCTTATCTGTATTTGAAGACAAATTTTACATTCCATATGTGTTTAGCTTCTGACCTCTTTCTTTTTGCTGCTAATCTACTTTTAATCTTTCTCTTCTGTGAGTGTGTTCATAAGATACAAATAGATTTTTATTATTAACCAAGAATAGCAGAATGTAGAGAGTAAACCCATTATACTGTATAAAGTACATTCAACTCTAAGTCAAAACCCAGCAAGCTTAGAATTGAGTACTGTTCTGGATGAGCTATTTTTCACCTTTATGGCAATGCAAGTAATTCTGGCTACATGACATGAAGCATGAGTACCTCTTCAAAAGAAAGGTGTGAGAAAGCCTCAGGTATCATAATTATCAGCTCCAAGACAACCCTGGTCAAAAGCAGAGAGATCTGTAAACATCCAAGTTCACACTCTGAATTGTGTCCAGATGGGAATCAATTGCCACATAGTACCTAGAGACATAATAAACAGAAGTGTGTGCACAATGGCAAGTGTCCTTACTCCCTCCAAGCTGATCAGATGGTCAGTACGATTGCCTTCATGCTAAAATGCACTCTGCTTTGCAATTACTCAACTGCTCTGTCTGTGGCCAAATCCTGAAGTACAGAAAGTGCATCAGAGTGAGGTAGGAAGCTTTGGGTAGGAAGGAATAAGGTATTCTGGGTAAGTGAAGGAAGGGAGGGGAGAAAGACAGGACCTTCTCACTTAATTTTCATATAATGAGCCCTCCAGAGACCCCAACTCTGCTGTAGACTTCCTCCTTCGGCAGCCTTCAGAAACAGAGGTCTAATCCCCTCTTCAAACTCAAGTTCCTCGCCAGTGCAGCTATTTTAGCCATGTGACTAAGCATCTCACATTTCTACATCCATTTCTACAGGACAATTGTGTTAGAGGAAAATAGATTAATTCAGTTTGCTGGATTGTCAGCATTTGGAGCCAAGCAGGATCTAAACATATTAATCAAAGTTAAACAAAAAAAGCCATAGTGAACATTCACACCGTAAATGTGGAAGTAGCTCTTAGCAGCCACAAGCCATGCTTTATAAATTCCATTCACAGAAGAACTATCCTGAAGCATGGCAAGGTAGTCTCCATCCAGAGCGATTGTTTCCCCACCACTTCACCCAGCCTTCTTCTGATCAGTACTGGATGGAAAAAACAGGAGAGAGAACCAAAAGTTCTGGGGAGCATCACCTTTTTTTGGAAAATTCTGCTTTGAAATTTAAAATAAATAATTGGCCTTCAGCATACAGTAAAACCTCGGTTTGTGAACATAATTCATTCTGGAAACATGCTTATAACCCAAAGCACTTGTGTATAAAGGAGAATTTCTCCATAAGAAATGATGGAAACTCAGATGATTCATTCCACAACCCAAAAATATTCATATGAAAATGATTACAATACTGTAATATGATACAAAATAATAAAATACAAAATATAAAGAAAAATAAACAAAAGAAACTGCACTTACCTTTGAAAACCTAAGTGGCTGGTGTGAGGGAGTCAAGAGAGAGGAGGGTTATTGTGTAGAATGACTCACTATCACTAACGGAATCACTATCACTGCTATCGATTGGTTCAATGGAATCTTTTTCTTTTCTTGCAACTTTAAAAAGGAACTACCCAATGACCTAGAATGAAGCAAAGCATTCCTAAGCTGACTCTTGTATGGAAAAACAAAGGACTGTCCATAGATGCTTTGAAAGTGACCACAAACACACTAGTGCCAGTTGTGGGCACCTTGCATCTGAAAAATCACTGATTTCTGCTAAACACCAGGGCCTGAGACCAAACATCCGAGCATGGGACATGATCACCCACAATCCCGCGGCAAGAAAGAGAGAGAGAAGAACCAATGGCTCAGTTGTGATCATGTGACCTTTGGAGTCACATACTACTTGTGTTACAAGACATCGCTCATTTATCAAGTTAAAATTTATTAGAAATGTTTGCTTGTATTGTGGAACACTCGCAGAACAAGTTACTCAAAATCCAAGGTTTTACTGTAAATGCAGAGGCCGAGGCAAATCCCATGCTTGCATACATTTTTGACTAGGTCATTTCCTATGTAACGCTTTCCACAGCACAGAAAATGATGGCTCATTCTATTTGTACATATTAAGGTAAAATAACATAGCTATCTATTTTTTTCTCAAATTATCTACTTAAGACAGAGGGAAAATACTGCAAAGAGGGGCCAAAAAATGTAATATGACCTTAAATTAGTTCAGGTTTACCCTGAAGAGAAATTCAAAAGGTTAAAACAAATAAACAAAACCCTAAAAATAAAATTTAAATGAAGGTCAAAACAACCTAGGAACAAAAATTTTAAAAAGGGAATTTTCTTCACAGAATTATGCCAGCTATTGTGTATATATAACCTTAAATAGGCCTTATGGAGAGTGTTAGCTAAGTAGGAATTGTATCACAGAACCCCTTGAAGACGGGTTAATTTGAACATAGTCAAGACATTGTCTATGACTATCATTCGGTAGTTATTGAGCCAATGTCTAGAGCTTGTAATTATAAGCTATCCTGTGAAGCACCACGGAGAGTTTCAACAAGTCAAACTCCAGTTACTGTAGCTTTCTCCTCCCCTCCCCCAGTAGTAGGAAGCTGGACTTGTAAGCTTTGTTCATAATTATCTAATCCCTACATTTCATAGACATGGAAAGTAAGTGAGAAGTACAGAATTTGTCCAAAATTAGACAAGAGGCAAGAATAAATTCAGTTTCCAAATCCAAGGCTTTTCCAGAAAAGCATTAGACCAGGAGCTGGGAGACAGTTCCAGACCTGCCTTAGCCATTTAACTGACTGGCAAATCCAAAAATCAATGGGGATCATAGTTTCTTCATATATGTTAAGGGGTTGAGAGTAGGGAGGACTCCTTGGCCTTTCTAGTTATACCTACAATTGTGGTGAGAAATAGCCATTTAATCCAAGCATCCTAGTTTCTGGTATCTTTTCTTCTCACATAGTAGGTGGGAGTATTAATAATGCAGTCCTCGGCATTAATTTATGACTGGGGTCTATGCTGGTTCCCACTGGGGGGCAGTTGCCTTTTCAAAGAAAAAAGTTATCAGAAAGTGTTGTGGCAGGAGTCTTAGATTTTGTGTGGAGAAAATTAATCCATGTGCCATTGCTGGCTTTCATGACACAAAATGCCTTATTCTTAGCAAGGACAAGAATTTATATAAAAAAATTTATATAAAAAATCTTGATTTTTTATTTTTGAAAGGTTTTTGACAATGTCTCATTTTATAGCCTAATATTGGTGAAGTGAAAGTAAAGTTAGTTGGATTTGTAATAAGTTGAGTTACTGCATCCAGAAAATATTGGCTAATGGAATCACTCATACTCAAGTGAAGTGTTTCAAGCATTATGAACTCCAAACGTTACCACTATCTAGCTAGCTAGCTAGATAAACTAAAATATTTTTTAAATAAAAATCCAGAAGCAATTGTCTAGTGAAGTGAAGGGGAGCTCTCTCCTTGTTTGTGTTTAAATGCAAATATTTTTATGAAGAACACAGTCAAATTTGTAGATGGCCAAAAAACAAAACAAAACAAAACAACCATCTGGGATCTCAAGCACCTATACCTGTAGCACATCTAGGACGGACTGTTTTGTTTAGCTATCTGTCCCAAACAAAATTGCCAAACATACTTATACGAACAAAATTGTCAAGAATCTCCCTCAATAGATTAAAACAATGGATAAAAAAGATGAAATGTAGCAGAGATAAATGTAAAGACTTATTTTTAGAGTAAGGAAGAAAAAATCAATTGGATAAATATAACCAAGAGAATCCTATCTTGACAAGTAGTTGAAGTGAAAGCTATCTAGGGAATTTGTTGACCAAATGCATTAAAAGTCTAAGGGGCTTCTTTGAAGAAGCTAAAACAATAGCTGGTATTAACAAAACACAACCTAGAGAATAAAAGATATTAGAACATAGCTGGGGAATTAAATTCTGAGCATTAAATTCTTACATGGCACCCGAGAGATTAAAGATTGTTCTAAGGAAGATGACAGGGATAGTGAGAACAAGCAAAGCTATATTGTTTGAGAAATGGTTGAAGTAAATGGTATTGTGTACTTTGCAAAGATGGCCCAGTAAATGAATAAAAGCATTTTTATAAAATTTGATGAGGAACTTTGGGATGATGATTACATTTATTGGTATATATCCAAAAGATTGCTTGGGACCAATGGGTTGAAGTTAAAGAGGTGCATTTTTCTTAGCTATATACAAAGATGTTGCTATTGAGTCTTCAACCAGGGAAGAGGTTATACATAACAAGCAGTTTATTCTGCATCATCTAATGTATAATCATGAAGGCTGTGATCATGATTCAATAAAATAATAAAATAAAATAAAATAAAATAAAATAAAATAAAATAAAATAAGTTTCATTAATTTACCAGGAGGTTGGACCCAGTGGTATGTAAAGTTTCGTCTATTGCATTTTTTTATGATTCTGTGAACAACTCTTTCTGCTCTAAAGAATGGTAACAGTGATGAGGCATTTTATTTCTAATAGGAATCAGATCAATAATGATATTAGCTTACACATTTGTAGTAATCGCAAGCCTCCTACTCTAATGACTAAGGGATCTCTAATGTAAATTATTTACACAATTTTATACTTAACATAGTTACTGCAATTATTTCCCTGTAATTCTTTGCCCAATACCCTGAATGGATTTACTGTCATAAAATTAGATTTCTCATATTAGGTCTTTTGTCATACCTTTGAGCCTGGCCTTAGGCTATATAGCAACAGATCAAATGAATGAGAAGTTGCCTGATCTGGCAGTCCGCTTTTCAAAACCAAGTCCATTAAATCCTAGATTGGAGACTGCCTCACATAGTAAGCAAAATAAGCTTCCCTTCATGCTTCACTGACAAACTATAGCACTACTTATGTTTATTCTTTTCTTATTATTTTTTTAGAAAAAAATTAACTCACATTTCTTAGTAGTAGAGTTATGTTTTGTTTTCTTTTGATGCAACTTTGGAAAGCAAAGACAAGACAATAAAAAAGCAAACAAGCACCCCACTCCCTGGCCTTCTCTGAACCTAAGTTAGGGGAAAAGGAGCTATAGAAAGGGGTCTTCGAGGTAAACAGGAAGAAGCAAGCCAAGGTTCACCTTGGGAACCATAAACTCAAAAGACGGTTGACAGTCAAAAACTACTCTGATTGGGTTTCTTAAATGTCATGTATCTTTATTTCAAATGGACTTTCAATGTATACTAGTAGTCTTTATATTTAAACTCAGATTAACTAAGCCCCTGTCCTGTTCCTCACAGTGATTATTCTAAACACAGATTCAGTAACCCCCCATTCCCACCTTCTACAGATGTTATCTCCTCAATAATGAGAAAATGAGGACTATTAAGAATGGGCTCCCTCAACTTCATTTTCTTTTTAATGTCTCCCCTCCAACTCCTTATGTTTCCCCAAGTCATACTCTACCCTCCCACCATACCTGCCTCCCAAGACAAGCTCTGACCATGATATCCACCTAAACTAAGACCCTTAAGGCCAACCCACTATCTATGGAAAAGGCCACGAGCCCAGACTGGTATTTAGAACCCTTATTTCAACATCTTATCAATTTATTTTTTTGGACTCTCTTACAAATCATCTTTCTGTTTCTTACTCTGCAACACCCTTCCTACATCCAAAAATAAGCCAAAACTCCCATGCTTCAAATAACATTCCACACCCTACCCCAGGCCAATTTTCACCAAAAATACTTTCTCATCATCTTCAACTTTTCAAATTCTTGCCTCTCTTTTAAGGGCAAATAACAGTTCTTTCTCAACTGCCTCAATATTTATCTGCTCGTACGTTGAATTAGATGGTATGTGTTTTATATCCCCTACTAGATTATAAACTCCTTAAGGAATGGGCTCTTTTTGAATGTCCCACAGTATCTAGTTCTAATGTTTGAGATGACTATCATTTTTCTCCTCTCTCTAAAACAAATGGAATTAACTTATCCAGTGGGCTGAACCCAATGAAGGTATCTGCAGGAAAAGGCTTTATTTTCTTCATAACACTACCTTCTAACATACTCTGTCACACCTCTGTCAATCTTTTGGTGACATCTCTGCCACCTGTGTCTTTCCAGTAATTTTCAATTTCAAGACAATATCATTTAGATAAAAAACTATGATTAATTTACAGGTATGAGAATATGACAGTCCAGTCTAATCACACTGAGACCTTATACCTGGCCAGTATTCCTGTATGGTCATGAAAAACAAGGAAAGAATGAGAAACTGTCATAGATCATTAGAGACTGGAATATCTGACAATGAAATGAAATGTGGTGCTCCAGTTTGATCTCCAAATAGAAAGAAAAAGCTGGTGAAATCCAAATAAAGTCTAAAATTTCGTTATTAATAATACACCAATGTCACTTAGTTTTGACGAATGTATCAGGTAATGCAAGATGTTAACAATGGGGGAATCAGGGTGAGGGGTATATGGGAATCCTCTGTTGTATCTTTGCAACTTTTCTATAAATCTAAATTTTACGTGTGTGTGTGTGTGTTTAATTAAGAAAAAAGAATGTGTTCTTACATGCAGTTCTAAGCTTCTCCCAGCCCACTCCCATGCCTGCCCTGACCACTTTTGCTATCTTTCACTAAGGTTTAAGGGATTCTCACTGGATCTTAATAATCTAGGGGAATTCACCCATGACTGTCCTCAAATTTCCTTGACAATCAATTAAAAGCCCAATTCACCATCTTGTTATATATGGAGTATATTGGCACATATTGCAGTTCGGGATCATCAGCGGAAGAGAGACTTTCTGATAGCAAACTTCACATAATAAGATCCTGTGTTATACAAAAAGGTCAAAAAACAGACACAGGGATCTTTAAAGTGTGAGTAGATACTGATTTGCATGACATGAGACCTGTCTGCCTAAAGCCAGAGAGCAGACTTAACAGCTTCTCAAGATGGCCCATTCTTCCCATGTATTCTGTGTGAATGTCAGTTTCAAAGGGGGAATTCCCACCACTTTGAATCTTCAAAAGAGAATTACAAGTATGTGTAAATGGCAGAGAAACAGGAATGAATGGAGCTCTCAAAGGATGTGATCTGAGGGCAGGACGGAAAGAGAGTTACATAAATCTGTCAGTGAGGACATAAATCTATCAGAACCTAACCATCTGTCATGGAATTTCAGTGGTTCCAGGTAACACTTTATTTGGAAGCACCTTTCCAAAGCTTCATAGCCAGCTCACCTCTCTTGGAAGTGATGCTCTTACTCAGAATTAATATTTCCAAATACAGTTAGTGTTTCAGTGATTTGCAGCTATCGACTTTTAAGAGAGATGTGATCATACAGAAGGAACTCTGACATTTCCATGACATTTTCTGCTGAAAGGGGAAAAAAAAATTATTTCCCTTTCTTTCTTTTTAATTCAGTGCTGAGTTAGACATGGAGAGAAAAAAGCTAGGGAGAGCTTTTTGCCCACAAATAGTCTTCTCTGATTTGCCACTATAGGTGACATGCCCCAATGTTCGTTTGTATGTTGCTATTTTCTCAGATGTCTTAGGTTCCCCTGATACCATCAACTGGGGATACATTATAGAAACACTTATGTCATCATGCTGTTGAAATTTGAGACTTTTCAGATATAACGTGCGTTATATACAAGATTTTTATTCACCATGGGACTGTCTTTCTGGTCTTGTTTTCATCGTTGACAGGGAAAATGTTTGTCAATTTTCCTTTTTCAACTCCTCCCTGCCCCCCAACATATTTAAAGGGGGAAAACGGGGGAGACACAACTTCAGGTTCTGTGAAGGAATGCAGGGCTGAGGTATTATCCTCAAGGTAAATGTTAAAATGCATATCTTAGACAAATGGCCAGCACAGCTGTCAATGCTGTCAGAAGTAACTGCTTACTATTTTTAGGTGCAACTGAAAAGACTAGGTTACTAGGTGTCCCTTTCTTTATTTTCAGAAAAGCTGGATGCTAATGGATGTTATACAATCTCCTTCCTTACAGATCTTTGGAGAATGACACTCACCTGTTTTGAAAGGTGTACCCAAGATCAAAGGCCACACAGTGATTAGATCACCTTTGAAAGAGATCTTTCATGTCAGTAATTCATATTCAGTATAGTTTGTCCTCCTGACAATTCGAGAGTCATCATTTTATTTGAATAATCATATTAAATTATACACATTTTTTATTTTTTTAATGTTCATTTATATTTGAGAGACAGAGCATGAGCAGGGGAGGGGCCAAGAGAGAGGGGGAGACACAGAATCCAAAGCAGGCTCCAGGCTCTGAGCTGTCACCACAGAGGCTGATGCAGAGCTGGAACCCATGGACTGTGAGATCATGACCTGAGCTGAAGTCAGATGCTCAACCGACTAAGCCACTGATATTAAATTATATTTTTTAAACATGTAGGAAATTGATTCCACAAACAGGAATTCTGACAGTCAGTGATAGGAGTAAGGGTTGCTACAACTTTTCAATCTGATTCCAAAAGGTTGGCAGAGAAACAAGAGGAACCAATTTGGAAAGTGTTGTTACTGGATAATCTATCCTGGAACAATCTGGAATCCATCTGCTCTGAGCTTAACTTCCTAGCACAAACACAAATGCACACTTCCCAACATTTTTGTTCTAATGAGGATGATGTTTCCATGTGCTGTGAAAGCAACGTGACAATGAAGCAGTGTCAAAGGGTGAGATATAAAGAGACCAGTGTAAGAGCTAACAGGTGTCTCTGCGTTTGCTCTGAGTTGATAGTATTTCCTCTATTGGCATGTGACCCTATAGCTTAATGATTTTAAGGACATTCAAGGAAAATAGGAAAGAAAAAATGATGGGTTTAAATGATTTGAGTAGAAAAGTATTAGACCTAGCTCTTGGGCTACTTGGTTCCTAGTCTGGTGCCTACTATGTAATACCTCTATAAGGATACCTTACAGGTGTCATCTTATGTTTTTAAATATAATATTATAACACCACCACCACCAACAACAACAATATATTTCCTTTACACACATTATAATTTTGTTGGGGTCATCCCATGAGGCATACTACATGAAAACAAAAATAAGCATACAAAACAGAACATTCTTATTACTGGCAATTCCCAGAAAAGGCTTCCTAGAAATATGCTGGACAACACTAAGTCAATTCTGTGTGTAAAACTAGAAGTTGAGAGAAAAGAAGAACAGCTTCCTATCACCCAACACACTTGATAGTATGGAGCCTTTTGTTTCATACTTTTTGTATCTACAGCAATAGCAACAGAATGAATGACAAACATTAAGGAATTTGATGGGAAACACCCCAAAGCAATAGACTATGCTACAGGCAGAATGACTATATAGTTTCTCAGCAACAGAACTGGTCACCACTCCAATCTGGTGCTGTACAAGAGATTCCATGAGCAAGGTGTTTAAGGTGCTGACATGCACTAAGGAGGTGCATTTTCCAAGGGAAAGGAAATTTCCCAAGGTCAAATCCATTTAAGGAACTTCTGGGCATTCATTACAAAAGTAACACAACTGCCAAGGTTCCAGAGAAGTATGGTACATTCAAGCAATCAAATAAGACCAGTGTGCCTAGAGGCAGGGGATCAAGGGAGAGTCTGAGATCAAAAGAGGCTGGTGAGGGAGACAGCAGGGACCAATCCTGTCGGGCCTTTTTAGGCCACACTGAGGAAGTCATTCATCCTAAAAGCCAATAAACTCAGTGAAGGATTTTATTTTTTTTAATTTTTTTTTCAACGTTTATTTATTTTTGGGACAGAGAGAGACAGAGCATGAACGGGGGAGGGGCAGAGAGAGAGGGAGACACAGAATCGGAAACAGGCTCCAGGCTCTGAGCCATCAGCCCAGAGCCTGACGCGGGGCTCGAACTCGCGGACCGCGAGATCGTGACCTGGCTGAAGTCGGACGCTTAACCGACTGTGCCACCCAGGCGCCCCTAGTGAAGGATTTTAAACAGAGAATAACATGATGGGATTTTATTAAAAATTAAAAAAAAGAAAAAAGAAAAAAGAAACTCAAAACCGCATTGGCCATGGTGGGGACAATGAATTGCAGAGTAGACAAGAGTGGATATATGATAGGTGATGACATACATAAAGATGAGAAATATATTTAAGATGTAAATTGCCTGGAAATTCATGATTAATTGGGTATTTGGAAGGGAGAGGATAGGAGCAAGATAGAAGAGGAAAGAAAGACCTTCAGGTTCTGGACTGTAAAGTTGACTTCATGGTGGCACCATCTGATTGAGCTAAAGACACTAGCGTAGGAGGGGGTTTGGAATGAGGATGAATGCAAATTTTAGCAGGCTGATATTGAGGTATCCGAAAAGAAACTGAGTGTTTGGATTTATCACTCTAAAGTAAAAGTCTAAGTAATCACATACATTTGAGAGTCACTAAAGTCACAGAAGCTGACTGACCCTAAAATTAAATCTCATAGGGGAAAAGTGAAACCTAGTTTTGTTTTCTCCTTTATTGTAACACATCATCCACTTACTCTGAAGTTTTCTTCCAAATCACATATATGATCATGCATATTTTTCATATTCCCATGCTACAACATATTGAAGTAAGCTAGTAAAGGCTACCTTTTTTTATGGACCTTATTCTATAGAGCATGTCATATAATTAGCTTCAACTGCGGTATGGCTTTGCAAGGTAAAAATCACTATTCCTATTTTAGAGATGAGAAATGTATGTTTAAAGAATTTACTTAACTCCCTTAAAGCCACAGTGTCAGAACTAGAATCTTAGGTTTGAATAACTGAAACATTTATTACTTTTCACTTTTCAATACCATGCTGCTATTCTCCACAATTCGTTTAAAAAAGCGAATAGAAGACACCCAACATAAGAAACTAACAAAGGGTTTAGTTGGAAGTTTTGAAAAAGGCAATCTATCTCTTCAGCCAATCTGGATGTATTATTACTCACCACTGTATGCTCAGACATATGCTTTGTATCAAGGGATGGCTGAATAAAGGGATGAATTTTCCTAGAGAGAACTGAGAAGTATGTGTGACAGTATGTAAGTATTAGATATTAGACTCTATGTTGTCACTATCAGTATGCTTGGGAATAGCTATGAAGATTTCAAAGAGGTATGAGAAACAAATGCGGTCTGAAGCCCTCGTAAGTGTTCAGTAAAAAGATGATGGCAAGCAGGAAATTCTGCTCCAGTTACAAGCAGCAGCACATGCCTAGAAGATGCATACTGTGAGATGAAACCAGCAGAACTTTATAGTGGTTGATTCTAGATGTGGTTATTAAGAGGAAGGCATCGGGGTGTTATGGGTGGCATAAATAATAGTGAGGATTAAAACAAAAAACACCACCATATATTTAGCATACTTAGAACATTTTACTGATATTTGTTCTAATCACTTCAGCAACAAACATCCCAAAATCGCCATGAAAAGGGGACAATGCTTGAAACAAACGAAAAGAAAGATAAAGAAGAAACTATTTGACAGTGTTAACTTCAGGTTAGTAAATTGCTGCCTGTGGGCAAAACCTAGCCCACTACCTGCTTTTGTATAGCCCATGAGTTAAGAACAGAATTTGGATTGTTACACGGTTTTGGATTTTGTAACACATAAAGAATTTGATGAAACCCAAATTTAAGGGCTCACAAATAAGATCTTATTGAAACACAGTCACATCCATTCCTTTGTATATTGTCTTGCTGTTGTAGCAGAGTAATTGTCACCAAGACTGGATGGTCCACAAATACTTCTAAAATACTTCCTATCTGACCCTTTAAGGAAAAGGTGGCCAGGGGTGCCTGCGTGGCTCAGTCGGTTAAGCATCCGACTTTGGCTCAGGTCATGATCTCAAGCGTTCGTGGGTTCGAGCCCTGCATCGGGCTCTGTGCTGACAGCTCAGAGCCTGGAGCCTGTTTCAGATTCTGTCTCCCTCTCTCTCTGTCCCTCCCCTGCTCAGGCTCTGTCTCCCTCTGTCTCAAAAATAAATAAACATTAAAAAAAAAAAAAGTTGGCCAATCCCTAGGGCAGAAAGGTCCATGTTAATTTCAATTATTCTATACTGCGAAATTCTCCATAGAAAGAAGTGTTTCTATCCTTGGAATCAGTAGGCTTGGATCTAGTTCTTTTGAATAAAATAAAGAATTTGAACTGTGACTTAATACCTTTCTAGGCCTAAAGCTCTATGGTGAACCTTAGCAGGTATATGCTGAATTTCCTCACATTTGTGAATACCTTCTTTTTAAATTTTTAAATGTTTTTGTTTATTTTTGAGAGACAGAGAGAGAGAGAGAGAGAGAGAGAGAGAGAGAGAACGAGTGGCAGATGGGCAGAGAGAGATGGAGACACAGAATTCGAAGCAGGCTCCAGGCTCTGAGCTGTGAGCACAGAGCCCAAAGTGGGGCTCGAACTCATGAGCCGTGAGATCATAACCTGAGCCGAAGTCGAATACTTAACTGACTGAGCCACCCAGGTGCCCCATATTTGTGGACACCTTCTTTAAGGAACAGTGCATTTACAATTTCTCTTCCTTACTGTAAAATTCCTTTTAAAGCCTAGACAAGAAGACTTCTACATTTAATTTATATAATGATAATACTACAAGCATATCGTGACTATGACTCTTGTCCTATAGATTGTATTCTTGAAAGAGATTTCAGTTCATTTGAGCCATCTACATCCTCTAGTATTTTTGTCCTGTTTTCCCAAACAAAATTCAGAACAATTTGACAATTTATTTTCATGTCCCCTTCCAGATATAAGAAGTAATTAGAACTCCATGGCATGTCATATATTGCAAATTCTACAGCAAAGTTGTTTTGGGGGAAACAATCAGGATACCTGGAAAACTAGAATAAAATATCAGTGAAAATTGGTCTTCTAGGCACCAGGAAAAAGTATTTTTGACCCTGTTAACACTAGGCTTCATCAAACGAGCTTCCTGACCTAGACCCAATTCAATATCATAGCCCAACCTGAGGATGTTTAATGAATCTTAGTTACAAATGGAGTGAGTGGTTTGCTTAAGCCATCCAGAAAATCAGATGCTACACTGAAACAAGATCAAGACCTCTCCCCTCCTTAATCTCCAACATTCCTCCAAACCCCTAGACACACATAGAATTATCAACATAGCTAAATTTCCCCCTTGGATAAATCCTATTTAATGTCTGCCTTTTGCCCTCTGACCTGTAGTTCCTATTTCTAAGAAACTTGTCTCTGAAATTCCCCTGTATAATGAATTGCATTCCCTGAGTTTGTTCCCTGCAAAAGAGGCAAAGCATATTAAACATATGAATCAAATATTCCTTCCTGTCAAGAAACAGAAAAACACACCTTTATATTTATTTACATTTGCAAGTAATATGTCTCAATCTGCGCGTGCCTGGATTCATATTTTATTGAAATATGTTGCATTGACTCTGTCTGATATACGTGCTTCAAGCACTCACTGGAATCTGTTGGCCTTGCTCAACTCTCAGGAATTCATATTCAGAGAAAACAGGGACAATTGCTTGGTGGTGGGATTTGATGTAATGAAGTTATGTGAGTTGTAGATACATTTCAGGGCAGACGGTGACACAAAGCAGAGTTTGATTTTTACATATATCATGCTTTAAGTTTTAGAAATTGCCTTCTCCTCAGACAGATTCAAGAATTTAAGTTTGGGCAGGGGGGGAATGTCTGGGTGGCTCAGTCAGTTAAGTGTCTGACTTCGGCTCAGATCATGATCTCCCGGTTCCTGAGTTTGAGCCCCACGTCAGGCTCCGTGGTGACAACTCAGACCCTAGCTCCTGCTTTAGATTCTGCATCTCACTCTCTCTCTGACCCTTCCCCACTTGCACTCTGTATCTCTCTCTCAAAACTAAATAAACATTTAAAAAATTAAAAAAAAAAAAGAATTTAAGTTTGGGGTGCTTGGGTGGTTCCATCAGTTAAGCGTCCAACTCTTGATTGTCATGTCGTGTCATGATCTCACAGTTCATGAGATTGAGTCTGCATCAGGATCTGCACTAATGGCTTGGGATTCCTTCCCTCCCTTTCTCTCTGCCCTTCCCCCATTCATGCTGCCTCTCAAAAAATAAACTATAAAAAAAAGAATTTAAGTTTATCTATGATTGTTCACGAGCACAGAGTTTAAGGATACAAGTGCCCCCAAAGTGCATCTTTCTCCCCTATTAAATTCAAGTTCTGTAAGTTGGCATTTAACACTTTTGAATGATGGTTCCTAACTACTTCTCCTACTTGATTCTTATTTACCTGCTAGTAAACCAAATCACTTATAGGTTAACTTGCAGAGATCTCTTGCACACGCCTATGTCTTTATTCACACAGTCTTCTGTGCTCAGAGTTCTACTCTTCTTTTCAAGTGGCTAAGTCTTCCTGTTTCTTTAGGATTCAGCTCAAAGATCATCTTCTCCATGAGGTCTCTCTGTCCCCCTTGGGAAGGCCAAGCCCTCAGTGAACTCATCTCCCTCTGCTTTGATCTCTCTTCTGGAATCGATATTTATGGCCATAGGTCCAACCTGACTACAAAGAGCTCAGAACAAGGTCTGGCCTATATTCACCTCCAAATCCCCTTGCTTTGCACATGCAAGATGCTCTTAATATTTGTGAGATAGAGCTCCTACTACTCACAACAGACTATTAGCTATCATGACTCCTGATATAGTGAAGAGAATGGTAAACAGTATGATACAGATTAAAAAGTTTAGAGGGAAGGGGATGGGGGCATGGGACAGAGAGAAGAAAGATGGTCATGAGACAGACTATCAGAAAAGTCACTTTCCTATAAAGAGGTTCCCCTCAAAGTATAGGAAAAAATATCCTTGAATGTAGGACCTGGAGGCTCTAAATAGGCTCCTCAATGGAGCATGTCGTAACCATCCCTGTATTTATGCTACAATACACATTGCTTCCCTCGTTTTAAAATACCATCAATCTTTCCCAACGCTCATCCAATTTCAAGGCCAAACTTAAGTTATGTCTCCTCCTGGAAATGCCTCTCCATTTCTCTGATACCTAGAAATCTAATGTTTTGTTTTGTTTTCAATGCTTTTTACATAATTTTTACACATTATTTCACATTGAAGTGATAACCTGTTATAGAGTACAAATCCTCTTTCAGCTATAATATAAATTTAAGAGATGGCTAATTTTATAGTTTCTTTGTATTCCCAGTGATGCTAGGCAAAGTGCAGGGTCCATATAAGCAATTTTGTTAAAATCCAAGAAACAAAAAATCTAAGTGAGATGAGGTCTGAGCAACTTCAGAGAAGACTCTGAAAAGGACATCTCCTTGACCTAAGGATTTGTCTGATTCAGATTTCAGTCTACACTGGCTAAGTAGGTAGTGAAGATTTTATTATCAGAAAATAAAGCTACATGCTTATTTTAAGACTGCTCATTCCTCCTTGCTTTGCCAAATTAGACCTTGGAGATGCAGTCTTTACATGGTAGGATTCCTAGCGTAGGGACTTCGAGTGTTCATTTTACTTAGACATCTTGTGGTATTCCGAGCACAAGAAGAGACATCCTCAACCTTTGCAGACAGGAACCATGTGGCAAGTCCTGACCAGTGGGCTCTGAGTGGAAATGATGGCTGCCACTTCCATTCTGAGTTGGTTCACAGTGGCCTTCTCTTTTCCTGCCACAGTGGCCACAGAATTCCAGTGTCGAGATGACAACATCACAAGTCCTAGAGCCTCTGTTAGCTTGAATCTGTGAGCAATGACTTGGAGCACAGTTCATGCTCATTCATACAAGACACACTGTCATTGCTGTGTTAAGCTACTGAGATGTGGTGTTTATGTGTTACCACAGTATATCCTAGATTGTCCTGATAGAGCAAAAATCACCATTAGCATTTCAACATGCATGCAAATCTATAGATTCATACAAATGTCTATTCTCTCCTTCATTTCCCCAGTTCCCACAGTTTCAAAAGGGGTTGAAAAGGAAGGAAGTTACATGGGGCGCCTGGGTGACTCAGTGAGTTAAGTGTCCAACTCTTAATTTCGGCTCGGGTTATGATCTCACAGTTCATAAGTTTGGCCCAGGTCATGATCTCACAGTTTGTGAATTCGAGTCCTGCATCGGGCTCTGTGTTGACAATGAGGAGCCTGCTTGGGATTTTCCCTCTCCCTCTCTCTCTGCCCTTTGCTGCTCATGTTCTCTCTCTCTCTCTCTCTCTCTCTCTCTCTCTCTCTCTCTCAAGATAAATATATAAACTTAAAAAAAAAGAAAGAAAAGAAAAGGAAGGAAGTTACAAACAACAGCTTTATCACAGGTTGGCCACAACTTGGCTTTTCAAACATTTCCATTGACCTGTGTTAATTCAATATCCTTACTTAATGTGCTATTCCCCATACCCTACTCTGATAACGTATTCCAAAAATCCCACATTAATGGCAAAAAGATTCTAGTATAAAGAGACAAACTAGATAGCCCCCTTAATAATCTATATCAATTACAAAATACCCAAATCCTCCATCTGAATCCTACCCTCCATCAGGGCCTGACTTTAAATCTTAACTCTTCCATGAATCCCTCCTTGACAGAATCCTAGTTAACACTGATCTCTATCCACTGTGAACTATTTTGGCAGCCCTAAAATATACCTACATGCATCTTCCCATCTTATGATGTGCATCTCTTGAACTAGGTTGTCAAATAATTAAGAATCATGATATATGTGTGTATTTTCTTTTTCATAGAAGACCAAATAACAGCGTTTTTGTTTTGTTTTGTTTTGAATACCTACTTTGTGCCAGGTACTGCCTTTGGTCTTTAATTGCATCACTCCTATAAACTGTATACAACCCAACAGGGTAAGTATCATGCTTTATTTTATTATTATTATTTCTTTATGGAGTAGACACCTCATCTGAGAGTTTAAGCAATTTGCTCAAATCTACACAGGTAGTAAATGGTAGAACTATGTGGGGACAACTGATTTGTGTTCATGACAATACATTTTCTTTTCCTCCTGGACACACAGCTTGACTACATTTTCCAGTCTTGCTTAAAGAGGACATGGCAATTTCTTCAAGTTCTTATAGTGGGTCACCTCCAGGCCTGGCTCATCAAAACCACCCACATAATATTCTGCTTTCTCTTTTCCCCTGTCACTCTACTGGAAAGTGACATCTAGGGTGACCTTGAACATTCTGTGTTGAAGTGGCAGAATCTCCTAGAAGTTGGACATACTACATACATTAAGTGACTGAATGGAAGAGATTCTCACCTCATCCATTGCCAAATGGAGTTTATATTGGAGTTTACTTGATCAAGAAATACACTTGTATTGCGTTGTCACTAAAGTTTTATGGGTTTTGGTTTTATAAGGTTTGTTTGTTTGTTGGTTGGTTTAGATATAACATTTAGCCTGTACAAGCTAGGATTACAATTTGATCTTTGACATTAAATGCCTTTCCACTGCTTCCAGATATTTTGAATGTTGCATCAGTAAAAATGCACTGATTTACTGATGAAGTGTTTTAACATCTTAGAAACAAGCAATCTACAAACTTAAATACTTCAGCTGATGTCATGGATTCCAAATTCCCAAGGTTTAAAACATTTTTCCCCACCCCCCATAAATAACAACTTCACGTGGTAAACATATACCATAATATGGTTAACTTATCATAGGGTTAACTACTTTTTAGTTTTACCTTTAAATATCAATTCTTGTAGAAGAGATCCCATTGTTTCTCACTTCTTTGAGTGATAATTCATGCATCACTTAGAAATGATAGGCAGATTTCAAATGATGATATAAGAGGTAATAACATTCATGTTTGACATCCAGTGTGAATATATCTGGACTCCATGGCAAACAAATGAATCCCGAGTGAGAAATAATACACACATTAAAAAAAAGGCAACCAGTGAATTAGAGATTTATCAAGTGATACATATTTAAATCACTAACAGCAGACAATTATAGGCACTGCTACATTCTACAACATCTAGGTCTCTTCAGATAATGGGGCTTCCCTACCGTCTTGAAGTTAGGAATAGCCTTGAATGTAGTTAGGAATTTGTTAGGAATTTGGCAGTGGGCCAAATCTGGGTTGATGTGCATGCACACACACACACACACACACACACACATACATACACACACTTCTCTGCCAAAGAACTTGATGAGAATATTACACTGATTTGACCACCGAGGGATTTATAATACTGTTTCCTGAAAATCAAGTAATCAAGTAAAAGAAATAAAATTTGCAGAACACATCCATGATAAGCAGTATTAACATATTTCCTGGAATCCTTTAATTAGTTTAGGTGAAATATAGTAGTAGTAAACTATAACTGATCTGAATGACATAAGCGATAACATTTTCTTCAATTTCTTTAATTGATAGTACCACTATGCATCTAGCCCCAACTATAACCCCTGCCAGGTTGCATGAGACTAAGTGATTGGGTTTCAGAAGGAAGCAAATGTGGATTGAGTGCTGAATTAATATGCAACTATTCTGGTTTTCCTTAATCAGTGATGCCCTAACTCATTCACTTAACATTCACTCTGATACACCAAGTCTAGTCCAGCCATTAAGTACAGTTGGGTGAAGGAACTACAGTAAGGACAGCAGCACCACCCACTGCAATCAGACAAGGTGTGCTCCTTTGTCTATTTAGTGTCTAAATCAGAACACCGATGTATTGCTGACTGCTACTGTCCACACATAACTGTAAATCTGTCACACTCTGGGTTCTTTATTCCATATTGAGCAGGGCCTCTGATTAGACTATATTTCCTGGAGTTGTACATTTCTTCTAAAGTGCCACATCTTCTTCTGCTACTTGCTACTGCAGTAATATCAGAACAAATGGCAAGTTAATCTTAGCAACTGTAGAAGCAGTCATGAAAGCCTAACAAATTGAATGCAATAGCTTATTAGTTGTAATTGCTGTCTCTTTTCTGGTTTAGTTGTACCACTTTAAAAGAAATGTCATATAACAGTGGGAGAATAACTTCCTCTGCCTTTTGCAAACCTGTCACTTAGCCTATTTTTCTTCTAGAATATTAGAAATATTATATTAACAATGGTGGCTATTTTGTTCTAACCTAGTGTTTAATTGTTTACAATGAGCTAACACATGCATATTCATGTTTCTGTCTCAACAAAGCTAATATAGTAAATTTTAGAGTTTTTCCCATTTTGCAGATAAGGAAATGTGTCTCATGTCATGTTATGTGACAAGGCAATGACTGTGATATAGCTATTAAAAAGGAGATTAATGCCTCGAACTCTACTTTTTATTCTAGAATCTCAGCGTCTTAAACTATTCTGCCTAAAAACAGATAACACTGTTATTAAATTATATTCAAAAATATTTATTAAACGCCTACTTTGGGCTAATTCCCTTGAGGTACTTAAACAAGGAACACTAACCTCTGGTCTTGAAAAGTATGGAACACAATTGAGGAGACAGTTTATACTATGATCATGTGGAACAAATCATAAGACTAATAAAATGTAACAAAATGCCCAAAATATATCAAATGCAACAAAGCAAAAAAGTAACAGTGATCTTAAATGGGCAATCCTGTTGAATGGCTACCTCATCTATCCCCAAACCCTTCTCGGCTGCTTCCTACTGTAAAAGCAGAAGAGCTAATGCTTCACTTTCAAGCTTCCCTTGCGGCTAGAAGTAGTCATACAATGTTTGATTCTGGTTTATGAGATCTAAGTGGAAATCTCAGGAGGAGGATTTCTGGTAAAACCTTTTCCTTCTCAATACAAAGGGACAGATACAGATGGTGCAACCCTCGACCGTTTTCTGTTCTTTCTGCTCTGACTTCAGAAATAATGAGAAGCCTCCATTGCCACTTCAAATTCAGGGGATGGGCCATTGCTTAAATAATTACAGCATCTTCATTCCTCCAGACTTCTCATTGGATGAGAAAAAAAACCAAAAAACACTAATGGTTAAGCCATTGCTGTTTCTTGCAGGGAAATGAAACAGTAACTGATGCACATAAAAACTATCAGATGTTCAGCTCATAATTGTTCCCCCCAAAGCTTTCCGACTAGCTTATCGTCAGAGATAGGACTGACTGCTTTGGGATAATAAAGTTGATGAGGGAGGAGACATTTGGTTGGGCTGATGAGATAAAACAAGATTACTGAAACCTTCAAACCCCAAGATGAGGCTCCTAGCTGTTGAACAGCAGAGTTACACGAAGAAAACACCTTTTAAGAAAATCAATCTGCCAGTAAGAGGAGTGCTTAGCTAAGTAATTAATTAATCAAGGACTTTTCTACTTATCATTTTATACGTATTTTATTTTATTCTACGTTTTACACATTTCCAAGTGCTACGATAAGTCCGGCAATTATTGATAATAAAAAGATAAGTCCTAATATAAATTTTGGTCAAAGTTAAAAATTCAGAAGAAAACACATGTATAAATTTCTTAATAAATATATATAAAATGAAAGTAAAAATGAAAACTAGAGCAGTCTTTGTAAATTAAAGAAAAACTTATATTCTTTTATGTGAAATACCCTAGAAAATATTTTTTTTTAACGTTTATTTATTTTTGAGACAGAGAGAGACAGAGCATGAATGGGGGAGGGTCAGAGAGAGGGAGACACAGAATCCGAAACAGGCTCCAGGCTCTGAGCTGTCAGCACAGAGCCCGACATGGGGCTCGAACTCACAGATCGTGAGATCATGACCTGAGCCGAAGTCGGCCGCCTAACCAACTGAGCTACCCAGGCACCCCCCCATAGAAAATACTTAATTTCTGCCTTTTTAAGGCTTTGCTCTCTATTAAATTAAAACAATCTCATAAAGTCTGGTATTTGTGGTATTGCTTCCTTCTGTTTTTCTTTTCTCTTTTTTTAACTTTAGGTATGTTTTGTAGTTTGTTTTGATGATATATGCTGTGGTTTATCAATTTATGATTTAAGATAAAAGAATCGATAGTCTGTGTGTGTGTGTGTGTTAACTTGACTATCTGTTCAGGGTTTCTCAAAAATTTTCATGGCTGTTAAAAAGTAGGAAAAAAACAACTTTTTAAGTTAAAACTATCTTTACTTTCCTTTTTTTCTCTAAGGCTTTTTTGAAATTTGTATTCTATGTATCTAGTTTTCCCATCTCCATAGATTTCTTATTCTTTTTTTCTCTACTAACTTTCAAAATTCCGCATCTACAGAATTTCAGAGCTGAGAGGGATTTAGGGTCACACTCTCACTTCTTGATCCAATGAATAAGAAAGCAGAGGCCCTAAAGCTAGATAAATAAGCGGCTCAAGGTCCCAATCCTAGGCTAGAATTTGGACTAGAGCCACTAAATTGTTAAAGGTGCTCCCCGCCCCCTCGTTAGACATCTCAAATTTTAGCATGCAATGGTTTACCTACAGTAATCTCACTTTAAATATGGACATTCCAGTCTCCATCCCTGGGGATTCTGATTTTGGAGGTCTGGAGTTAGTCCTTGGAAATTACACTTTAAAAATCCTCTTCAGATGACTTTAGAGCAGTGATTTGCGGGCTACAGGTTGAAAAAGCACTGAATCTGCTTTAACTAAAAGATCCACTCCATAATCTCTTCTTCTCAGTAAATGTATGACTTTCCATAGCTGCTGATTGATAAGTATGAAAAACTTGCCTATCCTCTGGACTATGGATTATGTCAGGCAGCAGGATTTTTAAATTTAGATAAGATTTCAGGGTAACTTCCACAACAAGCCACATCCCCTAATTATGCAAAGCAATCCTAAATGCAAGACTTGTGGAAAGGAGGCATTCCTTTGTCAAGTGCAGTCAAAATAAGTCCAATCATGATAAATGGTGGATAAATAGTAAGTAGCTTGTGTAAAATTTTATTTATGAAAGACTTTTTAATTGCAAACAATGTCCATCTCTTAGCACTAGAGTGTTAATACGAAAAGGTGACTCATCCTTGAACATACATTATTTTAATAAAGACATGTACTTAAAGAAAGAGTTTAAATTGTATTATACACACAATTTATTTAATTTATGAGTTATTCTTGGCAGGTAGAATGTGTATACTGCACCAGGTGTCACTGATTCCTTCATGGCAATGACTCAAATTGTAGGCATAGTGTTGAAAAGGAAAACGAGCACTTAAAAGAAATATTTTTCAAATTGAATCCTCTATTTCCATTTTGACAAAATTATACTTTGCTGGTATGGGAAAGCAGATACAAACATTTGAGAAAATTAACAATGGTAAAAAAGGAAGGTTGAAGACCCTGTATGATTAACAATATAAGTTGCATAGAAATATGCATTTTACAAAAATGCCTCATCCTCTGAAAAAATCAGAGTTTTCTATTTTATCCACAATACCTATAAAAGCATTCTGGTACCAGAAGAGCCTTTCAGCAAAATATCATATATTCAAATTAAGGCACTGTGTCCATCAGAATCGCACCTCCCTTTAGGGTCATAAGTATGAGAATATTTTCATTTTGAGAATGAAAGACAGGTTGGGTAGATTCACATGTGCATAGTTACTGCAACTAGGATGTGAAACCCCCTCACTTTTAATTTCTTTGCAAAACTGCATTGATGAACATTGATCCAAACTAAGGGAAATTCACTGAAGAGCAAGTGTTTAGTGCATGCGGGAAGTCATAAAGCCATCACTTTATTATAAGAAAAGCTGGAAAGAGTGTGGAAGTTAAAGAGAAATGTGTTGATTGACTATTTCAACACTTAGTAAGTACATTTCTGACTGTAGAATATAAAGTTTTTAGAGTTAATTTTGCCTAAGAGGTAAGCAAAAATGGATCAGAACAAGATATGCAAATTTGTGATAATACTGTAATGCAAAAAGATCTAAGAACACAAGTTTTAAAATGCTAACTGATAGATAGTAGAGAAGAGCAGTTTACCTAAAGGACCATGGCATTTTGGGAAACTCTAAATACTAACTGTAAACCTCAGAAGCTGCCAAACATTTAGAGAAGAAAAGTTCACATATATATGACATCAAGAGGAAGGAAAAAGATGAAATGACAAACTCCTTCAATTTGGCATGAGAGGCTTCAGAATAGGAAGTCAAGAAACATTGAAGAAAACTGAATAAACTTGGATACTGACAGCCAAAGGGAGCAAGCTAACAGGAAATTAGATGTTTGCAATGGCAGATAAGAAAGGTAATCTATAAGCACTTCTCCATAGGACAAAGAAAGTGGTAAATGACAAAGTTAGGTCAAAATTTTAGATATATAAATGTCATAAATTTGAGTCTATGATATAATGATAAATTAATAATAAACACAAATGTATAGTAAGAGATTTATGTAGGTATGCAAAAAAGCATTCAATGATATAGACAAAGTGATAGACTGTTTAAAAAATTACTGAATTAACATAGCCAGATAAGATGTCCCCCTGTAGAAAACAGAAACTTAGCCAAATAACTGCCAAGTTATCATGACACTTCTGGGCTTCCTTTTTGAAATTCAGAAGCAGTTTTATGATCCACATGAAGAACTTCTCTGAAAGAATGACACCACCTTAACTACAAACAAAATGGATCTCTTGTTTCATAAGCTTGGCACTGTGCAACTTTTGGTCATATCCAAAGATCAAATTTACTCACTGGGGACAAGAATTTTTAACACGTTGAAATTCAAAGAGTATTTATAAGTTATAGTAAAACTAAAAAGCACGTTACCTAGTTAGAAAAAATAACCATAACCAACAAGGTGCAAGATCTTTATGAAAAAAATTATAAAGCTTTATTAAAAGTGCTTGAAGGGACCCAAGAAAGGAGTGCCTGGGTAGATCAGTTGGTTAAGCTTCTGACTCTGGATTTTGGCTTGCCATGATCTCACGATTCCATAGGTTTGAGCCCCATGTAGGGCTTGCCCACAAGGCGAAGCCTGCTTGGGAGTCTTTCTCTCCCCCTCTCTCTACCCCTCCTGGGCTCAAGCTCAGGCTCTCTCTCAAAATAAATAAACTTAAAAAAAAAAAAAAAAACAAGAAATGAAATAATGCAAACAGTGGTCACCTGTGAGAAGACTCAATATTGTAAAGATGTTAGTTGCCTCCAAATTGACCTATTAGTGAAAAACAATTCTATTAAAATACAATGAGTGTTTTGGTGGAAACTTGATGAGATGATTCTAACATGTCAATTAAAAAAAAAAAATAGAAAGTTAAATAGGCACACACACACACATAAAACATTTTTGAAGAAAAAAGGTTGGAACACTCTCCCAATTATTCAGATTTATAATAAAGCTATACTAACTTAGCATGGTTTTAGCAAAAGAATATGCAAATGACTGATACAAGAGGAAAAGCATCCAGAACCAGGCTCATTTGTTTGTCAAATGTGACATAGGACAGAAGTAGGATTGTGGAACAGTGTGGAAAAGATGGTCCTTTCAATAAAGATGGTTATTAATGTGGGGGGGGGAAAGAAAATCAGATGTAAATTTCACCCTGTATTCAAAACTCTATTTCAGGTTGACTGAAAGCCTAAATGTGAAGAACAAAATTTTGAAGCTTCAAGTTAAAAATAAGCTAAAGGAAAATAATTTAATGGCCATAGGAAAGGCAAGGATTTCATTTAAAAAGCAGAAAAAAAAGCAACAATCATAAAAAGATGGAAAAATATAACTCCATTAAATTATTCAAAAGCTGGGCTTCAAGTAGCATGAAAAGAGAATAGCATGGTTACCAAAGAAAATAGGGAACAACAGATCAATCACGGAGGACAGGGAGGGGGCAGAGATGCACAACACAAAGGCCAAATGCAGCTGCTGCTTATTGTCCTATGGCCTGTGAGCTAGGAATGTTGTTGGTATTTTTAAACTTTTGAAAAAACATCATAAGAAGGATATTGTTTCTAGACATGTGAAAATTTGTGAAATTCAAATTCGGATTACTGGCACACAGCCACACTTACTTTCATATTGTCTATGGCTGCTTTCACGCTACAACAGCAGAGCTGAGTAATTGTGATAGAGACCATACGGCTCACAAAACTAGAAATATTTACTGTCTGGCTCTTCAGAGAAGAAGGTTGCTCACCCATGGTTCATAAAGAATTACACTGCTATATTATGTACTACTCACAACATTTCTGTAGTTACTACCATTTCTAACACACCGGCTCTGGTCTCTTCTAAAGCACCAACTACTCTGCTGCTACTCAACTGTTCAATCCAAACCCAGATTTCATAGACAAAGATGAATGTGATTTTGAGTATAAGACTCCATATTTAAATTGCTACATGGGCTACATATTATCGGAGAAAAGAGTCTTAGCTCTCCTACATCTACCAGAGGCCAGGACATGGCTCCCTAGGCTTATCTTGGGCTCCTACTCACTGCCCACTACCCATTCTACTCTCCTAGAATTAGCTGTCTACAGTTCTGTGTTCACACCTTGTACTGAGTTTCCATACATCTTTGGGCCTCCACACAATTCTGGGATTCTATCTTCTTCTGGGAATGGCTTCCCTAATACATTAATTTACTTAACTCACTCTCAAAACTCAGCTCCCATCTCATTTACATGAGGAAACCATAATGGGGTGCTTGAGCGGAAGTATGTGGTCCTCTTCTCTGCTTCCTTAGCCCTCTTTCATATCTCTTATTTATACTTAGCCTAAGCAGTTAGCATAATACATAGTAATAATAAAGTAAAACAAACTAGATGTTATTACTTCTGTTTTTTTACTTCAAATTTAGAGACATAAATAGGCTCAGAGAAGTTTAATATCTTGCTCAAAAACCACATAATCTAATGAAAGTGACTAAATTGGCATGTGAACCCAGTTTTCACTGGATCCAAAATTGTCACCAACTCCAAAATGTGTGCATTTACCAGTGTCATGCTGCTTAAAATGTAGCTAACAAGGCAGATGTCAAAAGTCAGGATGAAAAAAAAAAAAATGATGAGGAGTTAAACAGATGAATGGAAGGACATCCAAGTAGCTCAGTGCTGTTAGAAACAACTGTAGGAACTCTGGAATATCTACACCATTCCCCAGCCCTTCAATGAAGCCCACAACCATGAAATGGGGAAGAGAATATTGGGAAGACTCTAGGGCATTTGCTCAATGTTCTACTTCAAGATCACTAATGATAATATGCCTTGAGTTCCTGCAAACTGTTTTCAAAGGACTGATTATTCCATTTGCTGCCAGTGTGCAAAGTGGAAAAGGGTGCACACGTTCCTGGGTTCCTGACTTTGATCTTTGCCCTCCTAAAGATTTTCGTATTTCACCAGGGTAATCTTCTTAGCACACTAAGCCAAGATTTGGTCTCTAATAACTCCTTTTCTTCCCTTTCAATTCTGGACCAGTTTTGGCAGCTAAAAGGAAGGCTGGAGAGAAAAGAATAATGCTTAAACCACCTAATTGGTGTGATCGCATATTTTCTACTTTGTGAAGAGTAGTAGAAGCAATATTGACCCATCACTGCTGGTTGACAGTAAAATGTCAAGACAGGGCTGCAACAATATTCTCTGTAATGAACTAACTCTGAATACCAAGTCAAGCAGGCTAGTGGAAATCAAGTGAGAATGAAAAAGTATAAACACTTCTGATTAACAGCCAATAGCACCAGCTGGAGCAGACAATATAACACAAAAGGGTCAGCTCTAGTGCTGACAGGTTTGGCAAAGCAACCTCGTTAACAGCAAGATGAAACTTCATTTGCTCACAATTTCATAGGCTGTTTCAAAGACACCTTCTGCAAATTGACTTTAGGAGATGGAATTGCATTTAGCTTGACTTTTCTGGCAAAAATAGAAAGTATTTCGCCAAGGTTTTCTTGGTGCTTCCGCAAGTTCAGATTCAAAAGGAGAGCATGTGGTGAAACAAAACAGGAAAAAACAAATCACAAAGCTCTTACGCTAAGGAAGACCTGGAGTTTTTTAATAAGTGGCTGAATTTACATAGTTAGATGCTCAACTAAATACCCATGCAAGGAAAGTGAAGTTCAGGGAGAAAATAATCATGGAACCTCGTGCCATTCAGTTTAAGTAGGAAGAGTATTGATGTGGGCTCAAAAAGTGGCCACGAAGGAGGAATTTGGCACTAGCTGTTAAAAATTAAAGGATTTCACCCCTGCATAGGTACAGAGAGCAACCTCACTGGCAATACAGAATAGTTTAAAGAGTATTAGAGTTTGTTCTCAGTCTGTTATTACCACTAGGTAGTTCTATGTATTTCAGCAAGCTATTTTATTGCCCTGGGCTTCAGTTTCTCAACTGTAAAAAAAAAAGTTACATCACTTGTTCCAAGGTATATCAGAATCATGTGGAGGACTAGTTAAAACACACACTGCCTGGGTCCCGCCCCCAAAGTCCCTGATATAGTTCTGGGGCCAGGCCCGAAAATTTGCATTTCTAGCAAGCTCCTAGTGAAACCCAGGCATCACACTGAGAATTACTGGGTTAAATGATTCCTAAGGTCTATCCAGATTCAATGTGCTCCAAGAACACCGTTGAACTCATTAGTGAGGGGATGTAATTTAGATCAACACTTGAAATAGCAAAACACACAGACAAGTTTACTTGAACACATTACATTTGAAATGTGTTTCCTGGGTAAATGTGTCTATAATCCAGTAGCAGAATGTAAGTTCCATTACTTGGAAATTCTTATGAGTAGAAGGCTGCCCTGAAAAGGTCACTATTAGGTGAACACTATAAATAAATGAAGTGAACAAGAGACTGTTACCTTTTAGATCTATTCCAAAAAGAAGGTAAGTGCTGAGTAATTCAAATTGAAGCCAATAGTTGTAAAACATACACCGTTTCATAAAAGCTCTAATCTGCACAGGTTATAACCTTTCTAAAGTGCCTGAGTATGGATCAAAATGCTGGTATTAAATCTGGTGTCTTTAAGAGAAGCATCCAAAAGAAGAATTAAAGGGGAAAACATTTCCTGGCTGATATTTCTTATGGCTGAACTTTGGAACTCAAAACCTATGGTCCTACACCTACCATTTGAGTCTGTATCTTCCCTTGTTCTTGCTAAGAGGTTTGCATGTATGTAGAATCCAGGGCTTTCAGAGATCTACCCCAGAAATCTATGTTTTTCCAATCCAGATGTGTGGATTGGAAAATGATCTCATACCAATCGGGATAGAATCAATAAAATATTATTGTAGGTAGTTATAATGTAAACACACACACCCTGCTAGGTGATGATAAGGGGATGAAATGAGGATTTTACTTTGGGGGAGGCTGAATCCTTAAGAGAAGGGTGACTCAGAAGTATTAAATGGAGAGAGTGGGCATGTTTAGAAAACAGTATGTGATTTTGAACAAAGGAGAAGCACATTTCTTACAGCAACAGGGATATAATCAATGTGTCAGTAATGAGCAAGTTCACTTAAGAAAATCTAATTTCTGAATAGAGAAAATAATTTGGTTTGACAATTATAACACAGATTCTAGGAAAGTTGCTCTAATGAGGATCAGGGTGTTAGCCACCTCAAGCCAAGACAAAGTTTGTAGCACCTCTTGACTAAATGTATCTCCAGGAACTACCAGAAAGTTCAAGAAATACTTCACCAAAGAACTAGGGACATTCCCAAGGGATTCAATTAAGGGAGGTATTCTTCTTGGGCTCTCCTTAGGGATGGAATAAAAAGTCCTCAGAAGAGATGATTAATGTTGAAGCAAAGACTTCCCAGTCAAAAACAGATGTTGGTGAGGATGTGGAGAAACGGGAACCCTCTTACACTGTTGGTGGGAATACAAACTGGTGCAGCCACTCAGGAAAACAGTATGGAGGTTCCTCAAAAAGTTAAAAATAGAACTACCCTACAATCCAGTAACTGCATTATTAGGTATTTACCTCGAAGGATACAAAAATACTGATTTGAAGGGGCATACACACCCCAATGTTTATAGCAGCATTATCAACAATAGACCAATTTATGAAAAGAGCCCAAACGTCCACTGACTAAAGAATGGATAAAGAAGAGGTGGTATATATATACAATTGACTATTACCCAGCCATCAAAAAGAATGAAATCTTGCCATGTGCAACAACATGGATGGAACTAGAGTGTAGTATCCTAAGCGAAGTCAGTCAGAGAAAGACAAATTACCGTATGATTTCACTTACATGTGAAATTTCAGAAACAAAATAGATGAACATAGAGGAAGTTAAAAATAAGTAAGAGAGAGAGAAGCAAACCATAAGAGACTCTTAACTATAGAGACAAACTGAGGGTTGATGGAGGGAGGTGGGTGGGGGATGGGCTAGATGGGTGATAGGCATTAAGGAGGGCACTTGCTGTGATGAGCAGTGGATGTTATATATAAGTGATGAATCACTAAATTCTACACCTGAAACCAATTTTTACCATAAGTGTTAACTAACTGGAGTTTAAATAAAAACTTGAGGAAAAAAAAACCAACATGTGAACTATGTGCCTTTAAGTTTCTGTACTTCAATTTGCTAGTCCTTGCAGGAGATGGACTGTGTCTTATTGGAATGCAAGAGGCAATGGCAGAATTATCTTGCACAAGAATTGGAAGAGGGAAATGGTGCATCCTATAGCTATAGTCCTTGGAATAGAAAATCCTCTCTTTGATCCTTCAGGTGGTCTCAACAAAAAGAAGCACTAGAACAGAAGACCTAAAATCCTGCCTACTGCAGCAGAGGGTGTGGAAGAATAAAGCCAAGGTAAGATCATGGCAGTAACAGGAAAAAGCAATAAGGCCTCAGCAATGGCTCTTGACAGTGCAAAGTTGATACCTGGAGGTCACTAAGATATACATACCTAGATGTGAGGGGGAGTGTCAATAATCCAAATCAAGAGAAGACTTGGGCTCCTGGGCTTGGAAATATAAGCAAAGGAACATGAGACAAGAATGAGTAAATAGCAGCTTGAAGTAGTGATCTGAAAATTTCTGCTGATGGGATCATTATCATTCTGGGCCATTGTTAAAGAACCAGGTACATGTGAGTCAGTTCTGGATCTAAAGCCATCTGGAAGCCACAAACTTTTATCTTATATCCATCCAGGGTGCCTTCTTTCTTAAAGTTTTCCTGGGGCTATGATTTAATATAACCTCACTTTCCTTTGAAGAGGGAAAGTCCTTGGTGAATTAATAAATTAAGGGATGACCCTTTGGGGTCCCCTCCCAGCCAAGTGCCTACTCTCTGTTTTGTCCAGGAACATATTTTGATGTGTAGTCTGACTTGTCTGCTCACATTGAAATATATGACCTTGCAGATCTTCTCTGACTTTCCAAGATCTTTCACATGCACTGGAATATATATTACATGGGGGCAGGAACTTATGTGTATTTATATCCCTCAGGCACTCAATCCAGACTGGAGGAGTGAATTGGTGCCTTACTCCCTGTAGGTCAATGGATTCAACCAGAGAGAGGTGATTTTGCTCCTCAGGGGACATTTGACAATGTCTGGACACACACTCAGCTGCAAAAATGGGTCGGGGGGGGGGCGGTTGCTAACTGTCATCTACTGGGTAGAGGCCAGGAATACTACTAAGTATCCTATAATCACAGGAAGCCCCTACCACAACCCTGCCTTAGTCCTACACATAACAAAGCATTAAGTAGCCTCAAATGTCAGCAGTCTTGAGGTTGAGAAACTGCCATATGTAAGAAGTTTGTGTTATAATTAATGTATTTTTCCCAGGTTATATGTGCACATACTCATTTTTAAATTATTGAAGTAATATTTAATCATGGTTTTAAAAAAACAATGTAAAGCAAAAAGAACCAAAAGATAAAAGCGTTATTAGTTAACAGGTAAAACTACCCATCTCCATTTTAAGAGGGAATTTATTGATAAAACACTTCATCCCAAGTCTTGGCTGTAATGATATGTGTTCTGGGCACAAGTGGGAATTGCTGCTGAGTGAGTTTTGGGTAGGGAAGGGTGCAGACAAATAATCCATTTGTTTACTTCACAAAGTTCTGACTTGGATCTTTTCAAAAAACAGCAGGACATCAGCTTCTGAAAAACTCAATAAATTGGAAAGTAGACTTCAAAGAAAAAGTTTAGACCAATCTCTCAGGTTTGAGAATGTTTTGGATACCACACTAGAGGGAGTGAAAGAAAGATGTATTTTGTTTTTGTTTTCCCATAAGATTTAAATACATAAAACATAATTATAGACCCAGCTACACATCTGTGATTGAGTAAGTCTCTTTGTCAGTAATGAGTCCCTGAGGATTTTGATGAAGGAGTAAACCTAGATAGGACAAACGTTCCTTCACCCTGAATAAATAAAGCCTTGGCAGTTGAGGTAAAATTTCCCTTTATATATGGCACTGCATTAAGCAATTCAAATAATGGTCAAACATGCAAGGGTACCACCTTATTTCCATGTCTATGCTTTCATTTATTTATTTTCAAATTTCTACCAAGGAACCCAAGGATAAAGTTTTAATTCTGCATGCCCATCTAGTTCCTGTGACTGTTCTACTTAAGCCACTGACAAAGTTAGTATTTCTGCAATGTGGCTGGCAGGAAGGGATAATGAGTGAGATTTGCAGGGTGGATTCCACTAGGAACCTAACTGGTAGCATCTGACTTCTATCACACAGCCCCTGAACAGCTCACCAGGTCAAATACATCTCTGTCCTTTTTGAGCTTATTTTGGCGAAGAACCTTGAAGACAAGAAAAGGAAACAGCCAACTAATTACATCAAATCAAACCCTAAGACTTCTGAAAGAGGCTTCCTCTCTTCCTCTGGAACAAGCTCCTACAGTGGTGCCCTAGACAACTATTGATCTGGTTATTTTTAGTGATTATTTCGATTCCAGATGTGAAGTGAAAAGAGTAGTAGAAGAAAAAACTGTAGAAGAAAAATACAAGAAAAAAATTCTTGTATTAAGCATTTCCTTTTGTCACTGCAGATTAAAATAATGGAAAAGTGAAAAAAGGAAAAAAAAAAAAAAAGACCACTGCATGCTTACTTTTAAATTTTGTTCTTTTCCCTGGAGTAACACGTGACTGTGCCCACCAGTCCCAGTGACTGTAGAGCTGCCTAAGAGATGCTTAAGAATTTGAAAGGATTAAAGACCGATAATGCACAGTGAAGACTTTAAAGAGGTGTATACACTTTATTGCATTTTCATGAATTTATTTTAAGAAATAACTAGCCCTGCAGGAAGAAATGCATGAATAATGAGATCTTGTATTTAAAAGTGAGAATTTTGGAATCAGAGGTTGTAATTGAATTTCACGAAGCCAAAAATAATTATGTTTTGGGAACAATGTTCAGTTTGCAAAATGACATTATTTTTAAATTTTGTTTTATTTAAATTTATATTCATACTTTTTAAAAAAGTTTTTTGATGTTTATTTATTTTTGAGAGACAGAGACAGAGCGTGAGCAGGGGAGGGGCAGAGAAAAAGGGAGACACAGAACCTGAGCTGTCAGCACAGAGCCTGAGGCGGGGCTCAAACTGAGGAGTCATGAGATCATGACCTGTCCTGAAGTTGGATGCTTAACCAACTGAGCCACCCAGGCATCCCTTTAAATTTATATACAAAAGCATGCAATGCTACACATCAAAATGTTAGTAGTACTTATATATGCATGGTAGTTAAACAATTTTATTCTGTTCAAATTAAATGCACTTAATTTTTCCTAAAATGAGCATGCATTTTTAAATTGTGAAAATATCAAAAACCAATAGAAACTTTATGACCTGCTCAGGTCATAAAAGCTTAGTACTAACTGCATTCAGTTTTGGATAGAATCAATATATTTTAATACATCCAACTTGAAGTAATGGTAGAAATTTTCCATAAATACAAAAAATGTATTTTGGCAGTTTGGCTAAAACTTCAGTGTTTTAATGTGTTTTAATAATATAATATAACTGCAGATTATTTTTAATTCCATCTGAATTGGGTTCACTATTGATTTTTAAAGGAACAGCTATTTGAACACATTTATCTACTTGTAATCGACAGTGTATAATCCATTACTATAATAGCTTAATGGTGTTTTAACTAAGGGGAAAAAAAGAAACTCAGATTATAAACTCCTCTTTGGTCACCCAGGGATGGTAAAAAGACTTCTCTGTGTATCTTGCTTTATAGAGCTTAATTAAGTACAAGTATTTATCAAGTACTTACTCTGTGCTTATTAGCACAGAAATCAAGGCTATTGCTGGGAAGACCAGGAATCAGGGCACTGGTAAGGCCACATGGACTGCTGATGGCCATGTCAATTCTGATGGCCAGTGCCCCTTGCCGCACCACTGCTTAAGTAGTTTAAGAATCACAGCTGCAAAACTTGATCTCTACACTCTTAGCACTTGCACATCCTGCTCATAGAGACAAAGCTAGGATTCAGGAAACAAGAAGACATGTGCCAACACCAGCGAAGCTCCCCAGAATTACAAAATTACGATCAGCTTGTTAAAGAGGTATTATTCCCTCACATAAACGGCTAACTTCTTGAGAACAGGAAAATTGTGTATATACGTTCTTCACCCCCTACAGTGTCTAGCTTTTGGCTGAACATATATTCATTACCCAAAATCATTTGGAAAGTTGCTGATTATAAAAGGAGTTATGAACATCCCCACTGCATTGCTGTGGCATGGTTAGCCCAACTGATGCTTTTGAGGCGCTGAGATATCCTCTCATGGGAATATGTTAATACATAGTTTACATTTTTAAAAATGGAACCATACTTACTTTTCAAACAAAGTAAAATTAACATACTATATATATATACACACACACACGCACACATATATATTTATATATATGTATATATATGTGTGCATGTGTGTGTGTGTATATATATATACACACACATAAAAATATAAAATATTTTTATAAAATATAAAAATAAAAAAATATAAAAATAAAAATATTTTAGCCAAGGAAGATTGGCAGATAATTTTTTATAAACAGACCCTGGAACAGAATTTCCCATTTCATGTTTCCTTAATAAAGCATGTTCTTCAAAGTGTCCTCAGAGCACTGTTTAATTATATAAAATATCTATGCTGTTTAATTATATAAAATATCTATTTTTAAAAACCTTGGACTTTTTCCAAAAGCATACCTGCAAGCCAGGGGATCAAATCAATAGATCATCAACAAAGAATTAGGCAAGAAATCTCTCTTTTCCCCTTATAAACTATAATTCAAATAATTTTTAGAAATATTAGCAATATCTGTATCAGCTCTGCCAACAGTAGAATTGCATGAAGACAACTTGTTTTAATTCCACATATAAGTCCCTAATAAGTTCTCTGTTTTCCCTAAGATAGCTATTAATTAGTCAATAATTGCTTGAAGGCTCCAATTGATTGGCACTATAAACAGAAGAAGGCTTATAGGGTCCTTTTATTTCTGAGCTGCATTTAAGATTAAGTAAAATGTTAGCAGCATGTTATTAGGCAGAATGGAGAAGAGGATCGTACAAAACCCACTGACGAGGCGTGACTAAACACTGGGTTGGCTGGTCCTTCTCTGTTTTGCAGACTGATAAGAAATAAATTAGGACTGTGGACATAGAGCTTCAGAACAGATCCAAATACTTACTGTACATGGATCGTCTTGCCAGAAAGGATCCAAAGGCTTCAGGGAAATTCAACACATATCCCCAAAAGCTTAGAGGGTTTTCATTCTTGGGAAGATTTATGTTATCTGTGTCATAGAACACCCCATTCATTGTGTAATGGTAGAAATAAGTTTCTGTGACTGTTTTATTTCTGTCATCTCTTTTATTACTCATCAATGTCTAATGAGAAGTGTCTGTAGCCCATATTTTCTCTGGAGTGTCATTCTACCAATATTTGTAAGATTTTTTTTCCAGTCTAGCTGTCTTATTGACCCTTAAATCCCAATAATCCTTACGCAAGTTGCTAAAAAGTATATGATGTTTAAAACAGATACAATTCATCAGTCACAAATACTGGGATCATCCAGTGCCAACACCCACAATTTTTTTCAAAATAATTTAAAGTTAGATCCTTTTAACTAAAAATTTAGGAGATATACAGTCAACCCACCGTCCAATTGCTGTTCTATTTATTTAGATTAACATAAGGATGAGCTGAGAAGTATATTGCCCAGTATTGCCTAATAGGTAACTCAGGAACTTGAGTCTCAGATTAGTAAAAAATAGTATCAAAGAATTATTTTTTAGTATCTTTAATATGAAGCCCTTTAATGACTTTTCACTGTTTTGAAGTTAAAGACTAAGTTTTTGAAAAGGATAGAGTGACACAGTCAATATGGCAGAACAGCAATTTTCTATAAATTCCCCACAAAGAACACTGCTTTTGACAATCACTCATGGATGAGAGTGCCTTTGTGGAAGTCATTGAGTTTAGTGGAGAAGTTCTAGGATACCATTGTAGAAAACAAACAAACAAACATACATACATACATACAAACAAAAACAAAACAAACGAAAAATGAGAGTGGATGTCTATGGCTTTGCATTCTGGTCTTTCTTCACCTGTGCCTGTTCCCACTGGGTCTTTATACATATACATTCTTCCTGCTTGGACCTTCAGTATGGACATCTTTCCTCCCCAAAACGTCCTTGAGGTTTCAGATTAAATATTACCTCAAAAAGCAATCTTTTCCTAACACCCAGAAAAGTTAAGAGGCACCCCTCTTGAATGTACCTTTCCTTTCACCAATAGCATTGTTTGTGTACTTATTAATGGTAGTGATTTGCTTATACTTGTCTTCCCCACTAGACGATTTAAAAATGAAGTTTTGTTCATTAGTGTAAGCTCAGTACTTTAGTTACCATTTTGTAGTCACTCAATAATATTTGTTGAATCATTGAATAAATGTAACTCTCATCTCCCTCTTACAGGCATCCTTAACTGGAGAGGTCAGGTTGAGAGGGAACAAAACCTGTAGACTTCCTTAAGCCATAGAACTTCAACAGACCTACCAAACTGACCACTTCCACAAAGCTGGAGGAATTCACTTAAAGGGATCAGGTACGCAATGAAGTTATAAAAGTGGTGTTTGGTTTTTGTTCGTTTGTTTGTTACTACAGAGTATGGAGAATTGATAGGACACAGCAAGTGAACATTCACTGACTTTGTATCCAAGCCACAGAGAAATATAGACTAGAAAACTCTCAGCATTGTGTAAGCACAATGTAGCAATACAAATTTTCTAGCTAATGACTTCATTTTAAGATGACATCTGTCAGGAAGTAGAGAATACATGATGGTGACGAGATACTACGGAACAGTTACAAATGGAAGAGCCTGAACCAAAGTGGACTGCCGCTCACGTCACTCGTTTTAAGCACAACTGGAAAAGGTCCTCTTAGCCAACTGTTCCATCCGTCTTTCACATATTAATACCCTCTGAAAAAACTTGTAATAGTAGGTCTTTAGGGGTTTCCTTTAAAAAATGCCAGAATGTTGTAGGCAAAATGGTATCACAAAAGTCCCTTGTGTGAGTTGCAAGGGAAAGCAGAAAGAATATAAAGTCCCCAGTAGAAGCAATCATTCATTAATTTTGCACATGACTACTATATTGATAGACAGAGCTTAATTGAGATGTCATAAAGGCCAGAGTGGGAAAATGGAGTGGCCTTGCCATGCCTTGAATTAAGTATTTACTTAACACACATTCATTAGAATTGAATTCCTGCTATAAACTAAGAAAGGCAAAAATTATATATGTGAAAATAGGTTTACTGCCATTGTCTACTAAGAATAAAAGTATAAATCACAATAAAACCAGGGGTTTTATTTCAAATAGAAGTAGGACATTACAATTGAGCATATAAATGAAAATAAGAATACGTAAATCTGTTCATCTTTCTTCATGACTTCATACTTCATACTGGATTATTAAGATTCAATTCAGTATGAATTTATCAATCTACCATGCATCTGACTATACCAGGTATGACCATGTTGGTTTTCTAATTTGGCTACCCTAAAGCTAGTGCATGCTGTGGAAGAATAGAATTCTTACCAAATTATTTGAATCAGCCTTGCTCTCACTTCTAGTATCAACTTTAATTGTTGGGTGAGGGAGGATGGGGTAACCACCCTAAACTTAGACATATATACTTATCAAAGTGTTCATATTCATGGTTAGTGTTTTATATCAAGGGTCCATTTTTAGTGACTATTTCCCATAATGATATCTAACTAAATATCTTCTTCCTAATTTGTATAATTGATAATTATTTTAACTATTATGGACAGCAGCCTTCTTTGGTTACTCTGTCCTAAACCCATCTTACTTATGTGAGTTCTCTTTATCTAAAAGGAATGTTACAGGTGCCAATTTATATCTGAAAGTGAGAGGAGAGATTTATTCTTATCCTTTCTATCTGGCCATGTAAAAATGCTGGGCTTTAGGGAATGGCTACATATACAACAGAGCACTTTAACGCTTTCAGAGCCTTGATTCCTAATGCAACTGTCTGCCCATAGCAAACACTCTTCACCTGGCAGGTTTCTCTATTATGTTGGTTTCCAAGAAGTCCACGGTTAAGGCATGTTTTCAATGCTAAGTTTCAGTACATTCTTTAAGCATTAGAAATGAAGTGAGCACCTTTCCAGTGAGCAGGCACTTTGTAAAAGAATCCACCTTAGTGACAATTTAGCTATTCAAGACATTCTCTGGAAAAGGGACCTACCTATTCTCTAATGTAATTCTGAGTGTTTATTAATTAATGTGTGCCCATGCTAAGTGCAGATGTAAACATTTATAGAGGAATGTGACATATAGGAATATGCCCAGGGTTCATGCCATAGTACCAGTGACACTCAGTAGCAGGTGGTGAAGTGAAATCTGTCCAGCAGGGTGGTTTATCTGGGCACTTTTAAATAAAGCTAACCTCAGTATGTATTTCTGCTCCACAGGTATTAACTATGTAACATTGCTTGAGCATTTATCGTCTGTATCTCAATACGTGCATGTGCAAAAAAGAGTATATGATAATGCCCATTTGAAGGGATTAAGATACTGCATGCAAAGTATTTAGCAAAATGCTTATTGGAAAATAAGGATTCTCTAAAATCATCAACTGATTATATATATATATATATATATATATATATATACTACATTAATAGGCTCCAGTGAACAAAAATTGCTCACCTTCTTTACATTATAAAGGATACCTCCTATACATACAGAGTATTAGGTGACCTTAAGGTAATCTGTGAACTTGTTCTTGTTTTGCTCTAATATATTTGGTATCTATTATTGATGGGGAAAGAAAAAGTGTGGTGGCACAGCCATTTACAGAGCTATGTCCTACAACTAAACATCAGGAGGTCACTTACCTCCTCCCACTTTATAGGATCTATGGGATTTAAGGAATTAAACTTCCCCTTTAATATACCTAGACAATTTAATTTCTGTCTTATGTTTTCTATATAGACACATGTGGGTCAAAATACTAAAAATAGTATCAAATATAGGTGAAAGATTCCAACTATTCCAAAATGAATATCATTTTTTAGGTATCTGCCAAAAATATTTTTTTAATTTAACTGCTATATATACAAGATTATCCTATGACTTAATAAATTTTCACATCTTTAATAGTTTAAGAAATTCTCAGAATCTTTCATTCTGTTGTAATTTTCTTGTTCCTCAGGTGTTGAATACCTTTCCTTAAATAGGAGCAATTGCTCATCAATTGATTTTATTTTTTTAAGTTTTTATTTAAATTCCAGTTAGTTAACTTATGTGTAATATTAGTTTCAGGTGTACCTTATAGAGCATCATCACTTCCATGCAACCCTGGTGCTTATCTCAGCAAGTTCATCCTTTAACTCCCATCACCCAGTTTACCCATTGCCTACCTCCTCTCCTCTGGGAACCATCAGTGTGTTCTCTGTAGTGAAGAGTCTGTTTCTTGGTTAGCCTCCCTCCCTCCTTTTTCCCCCCTCTTTGTTAATTGGTTTTGTTTTTTACATTCCACATATGAGTTAAACAATATGGTATCTGTCTTTCTTTGACTTATTTCACTTAGCATAATACTTTCTAGCTCCATCCATGTCATTACAAACGGCAAGATTTCATTCTTTTTTTTTTTTTTCCCCAGCCGAGTAATATTCCATTGTATACATAAACCACCTCTCCTTTATCCATTCATGAGCTGATGGACACTTAGGGCATTTCCATAATCTTGCTATTATTGATAAGGCTGATATGAATGTTGGGGTGCATGTATTCCTTTCAATCAGTATTTTTATATTTTTTGGGTAAATACCTAGTAGCACAATTGTTGGATTGTAGGGTAGTTCTATTTTTAACTTTTTGAGGAATCTCCATACTGTTTTCCAGAATGGCTGCACCAGTTTGCATTCCCACCAACAGTGCAAGAGGGTTCTCCTTTCTTCACATCTTCACCAATACCTGTTGTTTCTTGTATTATTGATTTTAGCAATTCTGATGGGTGTGAGGTGATACCTCATTGTAGTTTTGATTTGTATTTCCCTGATGATGAGTGATGTTGAGCATCTTTTTATGTGTCTTTTGACCATCTGTAAGTCTTCTTCGGAAAAATGTCTATTCACGTCTACACCAAAAACAGTAAGATGCCTAGGAATAAATCTAACCAAAGATGTGAGGGTGCCTGGTGGCTCAGTTGGTAGAGCGTCTGACTCTTGATTTCAGCTCAGGTCATGATCTCAGGGTCATGAGAATGAGCTCTGCATTGGGCTCCAAAGTGGGTCTGGAGCTTACTTAAGACTCTTCCTCTCTCTCTGCCTTTCCCCTGTATGTGCTCTCTCTCTCTCTCCCCTAAGATAAAAATAAATACATAAGTACATGAGTCAAACTGACCTTAAAACAAAAGAAGTGAAAGACCTGCACTCTGAAAACTATAAAACTGTGGTGAAAACAATTGAAGACACACACAAAAAAATGGGAAAACATTCCATGCTCAAAGATTGGAAGAAGAAATATTATTAAAATGTCCATACTACCCAAAGAAATTTACACAGTTAATGCGATTCCTATCAAAATACCAACAGCATTTTTCACAGAGTTAAAACAAACAGTCCTAAAATTTGTATGGAATCAGGGATGTCATAAACACTATACTGTTCAAAGAACAAACGAATTATGCAAAACTGATGATCAAACAGTTAGTAGGTTTATAATCATTGTTAAAAATAAGACAATGGGTCCAAAATGGAGTCACTTATACGAAGCCCCACATCACCAAGCAAGACTTAATTACAGTTTCAGCTCTCCCAGAAATGAAATCTAAAACCAGTAAATCAGGATTTGCCTGATGAGCACTAGTTAGATAATCTGCCTGACAGACCCATACAATCTCTTAAAGGAAAGTAACTTTGCAACAACCAGCCTATAACTCCCTTGTTTCTTTTCCATTCTGCCTATAAAAGTCTTTCATTTTGTACAGCTCCTTAGAGTCCTTTTCAACCTGCTAGATTGGGTGCTGTCTGGTTTGAATGGACTTTTGCTCACACAAACTCTTCAAATTTGTAATATGCCTCAGTCATATTACAGTTCCCATTTTTAGAAGTGGAAAAACGGAGGATGAAAACTTGCCCAGGATTATGTCACCAGCAAAGAGAAGTAAAATTTGAGTCAAGTTTGTTGGCTCCAGTAGCTATACTCTAATCTAAACCACTGCACTATACTACCTGCTGCAAAGAGGTCCCTAAGAGTCCCTGCAAACTGCTACTTCTCTTTGCTTTTGCTTTAGCCGGCTCAGCCCTCCCTCCCTCCATCTCCCTCCCTATCTCCCCCTCTCGCTCTCCCTCTCTGTCTCTGTCTCAATCAAATTAACTGAATTAATATATTCTTATATAATGCTGGATCTAATACCTTACTTGTAGCCAAATGTCTTTTTAATGAGAAGTTTCCCAAGAGGGACTGGTATGCTGACAAAACTCTGTTCTCCTGGAGAAAAACAAGACTGAAATGCTGGACTGGAAGCCATGTTCCTCACTCCTTTCTGGTATTTGACTGACTTTATACATCTTACATATTGTGGAATTCATCACTGGAAGAAAACTAGCCCACAGCTGATATTTTGGCTGGGCAAATGAAGCTAGATCTCTTTGTCTAGCTTACTGCAACCTTCAGACACCTCAGATGTCTCTAGTTATTACAATTCAGCTACAGGAAAAGGCTGCTTCAAGAAATACACATTTCAAGACATTCGCTATAGGCTTCTAGGCAGTAACAATAGAATCTAGGCAGTCTTGATCAGAAATACACGTTAAAAGAATAATACAGAGATGAGAGGGAGTGGAAAAAAAAGGAAAAAGAGAAAGCAATTAAGGTTATGGAAATGGGGCATTTCTATGCAAGGTAAGTTATATTTAGAGAAACCTTGTCAAGTTAAATTTTTTTTTTTTCAAAATCCTTCTTCACATAAGTCATGTATTATATTGTTAAACCTGAGAAGATCTGTAACAACCATAATTATGCTAACTCTTATTCGGTTTACCTTCCACTTTTCATTCAATTTTGTAACTTATAACTACGATCCTAAATTATCATTCAAAGTATAAGGTGTAATATTCATACTAAACCAAACTGATAATAGTGACACACTTTGCCAAGGAAAGCTCATCATTCAGACAACATTTAGAAGCAGGTCATAATGCAGTTTCTCCTCTGAATACACACACACACACACACACACACACACACACACACACACTTCCAAATTTGTATAAATCTTTACCTTTTATAAATAAATTTTTTAAATTAAAAAACTGTGTTTTGGTAAAATGTCTTTTAGCTTATCTCTGGAATTTTTTGACAGGTCTTCAAAAACTGCTTGATAGGAAGGAGGCAGATTTATTTCTGGGAATTTTACTTCAAGTGCTTTTGAGAAGGAAGGAGGTGAAGTGAGCTTCTTTTCTCCTTGTTTTTACTGCAAACTGATCAACATATATTTTTAAAGTGCCTATTTTATGTTAACTATTATAGGCACTAGAGTAACAAAGGAAGACAAGAGATAAAAAATTCCCATGTTCCCATGAGACTCCCCCCAAACACTAGATCTCATTATAATTGTGTATTTATAAAAGAGGTTGATTCGGGACCACTTTTTGGATATAAGAGAGAGCCAATGGCAAAAGCTACCCTTCTAAATCCTCCACCTCCGATACTCGATGATTACTGCCATAATGTTGATTATATTCTCAAAGCCAGTTGTTTGGAAACATACACACTGGACTTGACAATGATTCTTACAGTGCTTTCTGGAACAGTGCCACATATATCTCATGTGTCCCACCATTAATGAAATTGTAATAAACTCCAAAAGACATCAGCAAGAAGACCTGTCATTCTTTCCATTCCCTTCTTTCCCAGGGCCACTCCTAAAATTCCCTCCTTTTCACTGACTTTCTGACCAGTCTCAATTTCACAGCTGGTGGTTAGCTATAAAAAAAGAGTGTCCCCATTTGGGGAACTCTACACGAAAGCCTGCCTTGTTTTGATATATTGAAGCCATCAAGGGAAGTAATGGCCCTGTCCTGAGTCATCTTTTATCTAGCTGCCACAAAGTGATAGAGAATTAGATAGTAAAAATGCAAGGAAAGCCGGCACTATTCCAAGCACAAGCCCTTTTCTCTGATTTGAAGCTCTACAACTGATGCCCAACACTTCCGTGGTGTGGTCACTTCAAACACAGGCTCATTAGCTTATGGGTTATGCAGCTATATATCAAGTCATTGCCTATTTCAACAAGAACTCCCCTGGCTAAATACCCAGTATAACTGTGAGTAGGGAGATTAACGTTTCTAAATGCCATTAAGCTTCACAATTCATCTACTATTTGCATCAGCATGAAAGAACCATGAGTGGCAAACTGAAAACTAGCTCCCATTTAAAGGAGGAAACCCCAGAGGAGACATCTTCTAATAACACGTGGATGGTAATATTGGGCTGGTATTAAAAACATCCTTCATTAACCGACTACCTTTGAAAAACTCTGCAGATTTGGACGGGGGGAAATTGGGATGCAGAGTTCCAATTAAGCTTATAATATTTAGAGTTCAGAAATGATAATTATACTCTGTGCCCCATCACATGTGTATATTTATGATGAATCAATAGAGCTTTCAGATGTTGCCTTGTCTAGCAGATTATTTATACTGCATTATCCTGATGGACTATAAAAGGAATCATAAAAATCTGCATGTGGAATAAGATAATGGGATGAGGTACCTTGATTTGTATATTGTTCTCCAGTGTATATTAAGTGCACTAATGGCCACCAGTAGTTAATTCACAAACCTAAGTCTAGTGAGAAGTTTCTGGCCACAGGAATATATTCTCTGGGCAAGGGCATCTACCTTACAGATCAGAAAGTGTTTAGGGCAGATTTCAAAGACGGTCTGTCTGTGCATCTTGCAATTGGTAAGAAATAATTTGCAAGCTCTAAGTCCTATCACCAACCTGTTAATCTAGACAATCACTAACATGTCTCTGGCATCTGTAAGGAGCTTGCTAAAGAGTGTAGGAGAAAAGAAAAATAGGGTCATTAATCAGAATGGGAAAGGTGAAGAGTAACAAGAAGGTAAAAGAAAAGTTAATGCGCATGTAGAAGGGGGATGCCATCAAAGCCAACAATAAATGTTTATCTCACTCCTTACTTATTTAGGGGGTCACTCACTCCTCATTGATTTCAGTTTCACAAATATTTATTGTGCTCCAACTACATCCAGAGCTTTAGCGCTGTGGTGGGTAAAAAATAGAGTAATCTCTTATATTGTAGAGAACTTTGCAGGTTGTAAAGTTCTGCCTCAAGTTATCTAATCTTCACAGCAATACTGTGACTTTAGTATTATCTTCACCATATACATTTTTAAATGTTTATGTATTTGAGAGAGACAGAAAGAGTATGAGTGGGGGAGGGGCAGAGGGAGAGAGAGAATCTTAAGGAGGTTCCATGCTCACTGAAGAGCCTGATCTCATGACCTGAGCAGAAATCAAGAGTTGGACGCTTAACTGACTGAGCCACACAGACGCCCCTACGTTCGCCATACTTCTGAAGAGAGAGCTTAAAAGGATCACCCAAGGTCATACAGCCAGGTTTCATAGAGCAGTGACAAAAATTTATGTTTCTTGGCTCCAAGATTCACTCTTAAAGTAAATATAAAAATACAAATACATGTATACATGTATGTATACACACATACATACACACCCATATATGCATTTAATTACATACAAATACGTACATATATAAAATAAATATATTTTATATATGTGTGTATATGCATATATATGTGTGTGTATGTGTGTGAATATATTCACACACATACACACACACACATACACACACACACACACATATAGTCACAATTAATGGCCAAAGTGCTAAATGAACCTATAGGACAAAGATCCTTTCCAGCTGGAGAGGGGAAGAAAGAACAGATCCATTGTAGAATTTAGTAAGATCTTTGGAATTGAACAAATCGAGCAGACACTTCAAGGAGGAATATGAAGTATTCAAAAAGCTCTGAATTCAACTCTGTAGATTTATTACTGTTAGCGATTCTTGGAAACCTGGTTCTAGTTTCTATAACATAGTAGTTAAGATTCAGGGTCAGTCTCAACTGGAAAATGGAGATAGTAATTGTGCCTGCTTCAGAGTTGCTGAGAGAATTAAAAAGGTTATTCTATATGTCATTTAGAAGGTTACAGAATCATGATGACAGTAGTGACAATGACAGTGATGCTACTAATGCTTTATCTGCTCTGAGTCTCCCAAATGGAGGTTGATCAGTATTGTCTAGGCATCCATATTCTTATCAAGCTATGTAATATGATAACTTTCATTTTCAAGTATTAAAAAAGTCCACTGTCTTAGGCAGGAAAGATAATTTATCAATCTACATAATTTTAAAATACTTCGGTAGAGGTGACTTCAGCTGTGGCTGAATCCAGGGGCTAAAACCAAGGCCCCAAGGTGAGGTTTCTCTCATCATGTCTCTTCCTCCAGGACAACTACATTCCCAGACTGGCCCTCTCCTCAGAGACACAAGATGTTGGGGGGTTCTCCTCTCAGTACCAGGTCTATTTCCCAGAAGTTTAAAAACAGTCTCCTGTGACCTTGATTTTGACTGCATCACACAAACATCCTTGAACCATTCATGAGAGCCTGGAGAAAGGATGCTGTAATAGGCTCTTGCTCTTCAAGTAGTCCCTCCAAGTGGAAATTGAGTCCACCCTGGGGCATGGTGGCTGAGAGTGGGGAGGTATGGTTTCCCGAAGAGAAAAGCACAGCAATAGCCCTCAAAAAGTGAAAGTTGGCTGTAAAACAGAAACACGTCCAGTAGATTGGCATGTGTGTGGTTCTGAATCCATTGTTCTTTTCTAAGATATACTAAAAATTTTTCTTATTCTTCACATCCTTTCTTGATCCGGTACAGTTTTCCACAATTATTCTATGTACTGACTTAGTGATTTTGATAGAAGTTCTACTCAGAAAAAAAATGTACTTTTTTTTTCTAAAGTCAGTTGCACCTCTCAATTTAATCAGTTCCAGGTTTTTAACTTACATTTTTGATGTTTAACAAATCCTAGGTACTTTCATCCTCAAACTCCTTAGAAACAGATTCATATGTAAAGGTAGTGTGGAACTGCATGTGGATTAAAGATCTGAGTTCAAACTGTGCTCTTAATCTCAAGCCTTAGTTTCTTCGTTTATAAAATTATCTATTATCTGTTCATCTTTGTTCAACAGTGTTTTTGAGAATTATAAATACACATAGACATAGACACACACAAACACATATAAACTACAAAATAAAAGATAAATCACTATTATCAGTATTCTAGGCAAAAAAAAAAAAAAAGAAAGAAAAAAACTGTTCTAGCCTTTGCTCTGGTGATTATGATGTTATCAAGTATGACACTCTATGACTTTCTAGTTCCATGTTCCAAAAGGCATTCTTGAGAATGCTTTGTGTATTTTTATCCTAATAAAGAAATCTCCCAAGCAAAAATAATTACAAAAATAACAGGAAATCAATCTCATGTCCCCCTCCTCAGCCTGCACCCTGAGGTAGGTACCTGGGAGCTATACTGAGCCAGGCACATACCTCCTCTGTAAGGTACAGCCTGGGGATAACTGGGGAGGACACAGGGAAGCAAATGGAGGCTAAGAGGTGAGGAGGTCAATTCTGATCCTTCTTTTCACAGAGATCTAAACTTAAAACTAGATAAGATAAAATTCATAAAATATGCACCTTCAAAAGGTACTCATGGGAGCTGAAATACTCATGGGAGCAAATGGGAACATTTTGGCTAATAAAATAATGATTACAACCACTTTACCAAAAAAAGGTCAATTTATTCCTTTAAAAAAATATAAGTATATGAATTGTTTTATACATTACAAGATAATTTGCATGTTCATATACAGTTAGCTAAATTGCCTAAAGTTCAGTTGCTTCATCACCTGAGTTTTCTTCTGATTTTGTCTTGCAATACGATTTTATAGTAATTTTGTTTTACAGTATAGTTTAAGAGGAGAGTTCTAGAAGGCAAGTGCCACAGGCCTCTTAACAATAGCAAGATAATTGAAAGGAAGGAAGAGGAAGAACAGAAGATACTAAAAATAAAATAAAACAAAGCAAAGCATAGTAATATGATCCTGAATAGTAAGAGTTTCAAAGATGCAAATTTCATGCATTTGCCAAAAACAGCAAAAACTAAAAAATGAAAAAAAAAAAACTAAAACTAATACAAAACCCAAATAAATACCTGCAAGGGAATAAGGGAACCTAAATCCATGAACTTATACAGGGTGTGTTTGACTCTCTCTGCAAGTAGGGCTGAGGCTGAACTTCTGGCTTCAAGTCTAGTGAACTCAATACAGTCCTTACCCTATTTCTGACATAATGGTACTTGATAATCATAAAACATTACAGTTGTTTTCTTCAGAGTTGTATGACTGTCTAAGGTTAAATTTGCATGGTCTGGAGGGCAATAGCTTCTCACGTTTTGTCCCACATAAATACTGCCATGTATGTGTAAATAATCAGGTTGAAAGGAATAGCAAAATTGCTTCAGATGATGGAAATAAAGCCTGAGGGATATGTGTGAAGCATTATCCTTGTTGCCTTGGTGATCCCTGGTGATAGTCAGGGGTGTAATGAGTTGATGGCATATAAATCATTCTCAAGACATTTTTAGCACTGGTAGGTGAAATCACCTCCTTTTCCCTTACCTGTCATTATGTTCTCCACACTTGCTCAATCACTGCCCAACTACTTGTTTTTAAAATTGAGTCTGGCATCTTAAAGTTTCCCTTTCCAAAACTCCAGACAGGCAGTCTCAGAAGAAAGTCCAACAGTGGTAATCTCTGCCAAGAGATTGATAATCTCTGCTCATTTCCAATGAAATATGGGAGATGCTCTAAAACTTGGGGCCAAGGACAATCTTCCTGCCTTTCTCTTTTCCTTAGAGACGGCTCTAAGCTCTAAATTACTAGCCTCACATTGTTTCATTGGAGGGGGTTGGGGACGAGGAATGAATAAGAAGATGAGAAAGAGAACTGTCAAGGCTTTATCTGAAAAAGAAACAGAAATTTGAAGGGAATAAAGGTTTTCAAATACATGACAGTTAAAAATAACTATTGAACCATCAAGTGAAGAATTCAACTTTGGGATTCTGCTTGAACTCCCAATTGCAACTGTTAGAAGAGAAACTCTCAAATAGTATTTTTTTTAATAATGCTGTTCATCCAATGGAAAAATAGCAATAATGTTTGAAAGGTACCATAAAAGGCAGAGATCCTCATTATTAATAAGCATATGAAAAGGTGTTCAGCTCATTAGTGATTAGTAAAATGCAAATTAAAAATCACCTTGAGATCGCATTACCAATCCACTAGATTGGCAAAAATTAAAATGTCTGACAATGCAAGTGATTGCAAAGATGTGCGGCAATTCGAACTGTCATTCACTGCTAGTAGAAACATAAACAGGAAAAGTTGAAGAAGTACGTCCTATACACATGAGCAATGAATCTCCTAACTATACAATTTGAAGCAGCTCCTGCCCTTGTGCATGTTGGTGCATATTAGAAAATGCTCAGAGCTTCACTGTGTGTGCTATCCCTAAATTGGAAAAACCTAAATCTTAAATGTGTTGATAAACTGTAGTATATATTCAAAAAACAGAATAGTATACAGTAAGGGAAATGTAATACAGCCACACATACAAAGTGGATGGAACTCACAAACATAGTGCTGAGTGACAGAAATACAAGGAGAGGTACATAGAGCGTGGTTGTAAAAGTAGACAAGGCTATACTGTTTTCTCTAGGAATGAACCAGAGATAGTAAATTTAAGGTAGGAGGGAGTCCATGCAGAGTTCTGGAGAGTTGGCAGCATCCACGTCCTGACCCAGATGGTATTTACACAGGTGCCCTCTTTATAATTATTCTGCATACATGCTTTAGCTGACAATGGAAAAAGTCATGCAGCTCCATTTATATTTCAGTCCCCTTCTCAATGACAGAGCACTGGGGAAACTTCTAGACCAGAAGACCTTGTCTAGTGGCATTCCCGATTTCACACTTTATTATTGGATTGTGGAGATTTGCCATTTCTTCTCTTCAGTGGCCATTTATTGTTTTCAGGAACATTCAATAATGATCTCTAATGAGTCAAAACTGATTTTTTTTCCATTTTTCCCCACACAGAATTTGTCTACCATGAAGATGACTGGTTTTTTTTCTTTTCGTTTCTTTCCTTTTTTTTTTTTTTTTTTTGAGAGAGAGAGAGAGAGAGCGAGAGCGAGCACAAAGAGGGGAGAGAGGCAGAGGGAGGGAAACAGAGAATCCCAAGCAGGCTCCATGCTCAGCACAGAGTCCAGTGTGGGGCTCGATCCCATGACCCTGGGATCATGACCCGAGCCAAAATCAAGAGTAGGACGCTCAAATGACTGAAACACCCAGGCACCCCTGACATATGTTTTTGAACCTCAGGCCACAAAATCTTAGGGAACCACAACAGACCAGGTTGTTAAATTTGTAAACAGCAAACACTGTAACAATCCCTCCTTCATGATAAGGAAGTTTTGGGGAAATCTTACTTAGCTTACTCTTTTGAATGAAAAGCATAAATGTCTACTCAAATTATTTACTTTCAAAGTTATGCTTACTGCTAGAAACATTCTCTTTGCCATTGTCACTGTTATCTTACCACATTTATTCAATGACGTGAATTACTTACCAAGGGCAAATAGTATATTGTACCAGGAAAACAGGACATACATAACTTTGTTTTTGTATTCCTAAAATATACTGAAAACTATAAACTACAATCACAGTCCTATTTTACAGAGTAATTGTGAGGATTACATGAGATGATACATTTGAATTACTATGGAAACCATAAATTACTGTTTTTAAGGCACTATTATCATCCTCCTCCTAAAAAAATTGTACTACTGTGTGATTTTTCTAAAAGGGTAGAGAAGAAAACAAAGAAACTAAGTCAAATGGTCAAACAATAGTAAGAAATCATGTTTTGTGATTTCTAAGATCTGTAATTGATCTTAGATAAGAGTAAGAAAACTATGCAGCTAATACACAAACACATTAGGAACCAGGCACAAAATAGAATATTTTTCTTCCAAACCTTCAGAACCACATGCACACATCAAGTCAGTTGTATGCATCCTTGTACTATCTACCCTTTTTGAATATAATACAATGCATCTCTAGTCATTAGTATCTTCCCTCTGAGTCTCTTGGATTTCCCTCTTTAATATACACATCACTTGATTGGGTGCATTTTACTAATTAGTAATTCAAAATCCCCAAAGTTATTTAGTAAGTTATGTTTCTCTACAGAATGGATACAGATAAAAGCTGGTTCTGGTAAAATGGAATAAAATAGAATTGGTCCAGAAAGATATAACTCAGTAAATCCTTAAGTCACCTACCCTTACAACATTAGGAACAACAAAAAGTAGCAATGCCTCACATGAATGGACTGCTAAATTCCAGGTATTCTGATAAGTTATGGCCCTTAATCTTTATGATAACCCCCTTACCACCACTGCAGATTCTAGAAATCTGAGCCTCAGAGTTTAAATGACTTGTTCAAGTTCACATATATAGTTAAGTGTAGTCTACCTGGATTCAGAGGGTCTAGTAGTATGTAATTCCAAACACTCATAAAAATGTGCTTTATTTGTATTGAAATCTATTTAAATGTGAAAAGTAATTGAATGTTGCCTTACGCTGAGCTTATTCTCTTTGTTATTAGCTGATGCATTAGACAACAAAAACACTAAGGTACTATGTTGACAGAAGAGGACAAAGTGAGTGACTTAAAAACAGTGAACCAGGACCAAAAAAAAAAAAAAAAAGAAAAGAAAAAAAAAAACATTGTTTAAGAGAATTCATTCCTTACTTTCATGGCTTAAAACTATAAAAGTTTTATAGTTTCAAACTACATTAAATCTATGATTACATTGACTCACGGGTTAAATTTATTTGAGTGTGATTTCTTCTAACACTTAAATCAGTCCAGTTTTATAATTCACTTACCAAATTCTAGAGACTTCTACATTTGGTTCTAAAGAACTATTCCACAGCTCTATCCAACAGCTTTACGAAGACGGCTATAATATTATGCTTCAGTGGCCTTAAGGAGAAAGCATTGCTGGGAAGAAATATTGCTAATATTGATGGCACATTAGGAATCTCATACCATGTAGCTTTTTGTCACCAATGCCAAAGAATTCATTTTTATTTTATACACAGCCGTATTCACAAATGCAAGTTTCCACATTCACACACTCCTTCTTATAAATGGTTACTCGTAATAATGATGGATTAAAAAAAAAGTCCAATATTTCACAGAGGATGGATGACTGGGAAGCAGGACATATATATATATGTATATATATATACATATATATATATGTATATATATGTATAATATATATATATGTATGTAAATATGTAATTTGGTGAAGTGATTAACAACATGGTAGAGATTGAAATATCTGCTGAATGAAAAAATGGATAAATGATTGATCAGATACAAGAAATTCAAAAGAATATAAGGTAGAGTCCATTGTAGAGATGCATGCTGGGTATAAGAATAAACTTTCTGGCTTTGTAAGTTGTTAAATAATGAGACAAGTTATTTAGAAAACAGAGGTAGATGGGCTCTTGGGTGGCTCAGTAGGTTAAGTGTCTGACTTTAGCTTAGGTCATGATCTTGAGGTTCTTGGGTTTGAGCCCTGTGTCAGGCTCTGTGCTGATATCTCTGAGCCTGGAGCCTGCTTTGGATTCTGTGTCTCCCTCTCTCTCTGTTTCTCCCCCACCCATGTTCTGTCTCTCTCTGTCTCTCAAAAATGAATAAATGTTAAAAAAAAATAAAAAAAGAGGAAAGAAAACAGAGGTAGAAAGGAAACTGAAGAGAGGAGGGAAACTTGGAAAAAGTTGGTGGCCAGGCTAGACAGTCCTCTCTCCTGTTTTACCTGGAGTAAGAGATCTCTTGGAGCTAAAGATCTATTGGTGCTAAAACTGGAAAAAAAGATCTCTTGGTGCTAAAACTGGAAAAAGCTCTGGCAAATTGGGATGAGATGGTCATCCTGTGAGGGAAAGATCTGGGATTAGGGATCTGGAAACACAGAATCTAGAAATCCCGACACTAGACTGATCTGGTACCAATCACTTAACTGAATTATTTAATTTCTCTATCCCTTTTTAAAGGGGGCGGGGGAGGGGGGAAAGTGGGTCAGATAATCCTAAAAGCCTTTCCAAATTTAGAAAACTCTCTGATCTTAGATGTACAGAGTTGCTGGGCCAGGCCAACAAATTAAATAGAAACACATAGTAGATGATCCCACCAGAGGTTAATTCTGGCTTTGGCAAAGAGGAGGAAGAAAGCAAAAAGGAAAACAAAGCACATGAAATTCTAAGAAAATTAAGATCTAAGTTCTTTTTTAAAATTTTATTTATTTATTTATTTATTTTTAAAGGTTTTTTATTTATTTATTTATTTATTATTTTTTTTTTTTTTATTTTGAGAGAGAGAGAGAGACAGCATGTGCAGGGGAGGGGCAGAGGAGAGGGAGAGAATGAATCCCACACAGGCTCTCAGGGTAGAGCCCGATGCGGGCCTTGAACTCACGAACCCTGAGATTATGACCTGAGCTGAAACCAAGAGTCAGACACTTAACCAACTGAACCATCTAGGTGCCCTTAAGATCTTAGTTTCTTATTTTAAAGTATTGTCACACAATTTAGTGAGTGAACTGGCTCTTGACTTTGGTTGTGAAAATACAATTATGATGCATCAGAAATAACTTTGAGGATGGTTTAATTCAGTCAACTTAAATGCTGAGGACAAAGATACAAGTTCTCTTCCCTACTCCCTTATTGACTAGACCCATGGAATAGAGAAGTAGCATCATGCATTTATTATTTTAAAATCTATATTTAAATAAAATGTAAATACTTATATGTATGATTAATACAGTATACATTATTAATAATATTATTATATTTATTCTCTTACAATAAATATTATTTATTGTATTTATTTTATTATCTTATTACTAACAGGATAAGACATTATTTGGAATTTTCCCCCATATAGACATAGGGGTATGTGTGAGCTCTTCCATTACAAGACGATAGCAGAAAGTTGTTTCCACTGCATCCCACACAGTTTCTCTTCAATTTTGCTTTTCCTAAAGCATAATGCTTAATAGGTTTCTGGCAGAAGACACTAAACACTTGGAAGAGGCATTTAATGTGAAGCATTTGTTTACCTGTGAATTCATTATTAATGAAAAGCCAAGCAATGCACAGTTCAAATCAGGCAGACATTAAGTGGATCAGTCACCTGCATTATTAAAATGTACCCAGGGGAAGAGGGATTATTCTCCACATTCAATTATTACTAATGTAAGGACACTCCCCACCCCCCCACCCCCGCCATACCTATACTGCTCCCAAGAAGAAAGCTTGCTCTTCCCACTGACCTTTCTAAACGTGCACAAGAGTCACGGTCTGCCTGTGTTCCAGTCCCCAAGTGAGAGCTGGAGGGGCGCACAGGCAGCAACTGCTGAGCAAGCCCCAAATCCCCCTCCCCTTTAGCATGTCTTCAAAGCACAGCCCCATGGGTAATAACGCAGCTCAAACCCTTGACTGCAGGTCTCTTGCCTACAGGAGGTCTAGAAGCTCTGACACAGTACGTCCCTGGAGTCTGTGTCTATGCTGCCAGGAGGCAGAATTCTGTCAGGGAACACACTTTGACTGTCATCAGCTCAGACCTCAGAAATCAGGTAAAGACAGGCCCAAGCTGCCTTGAAATCTCGACAAGGCAGAGTCAGAAGGCAGAGTGGTGAAAAATGAGACAGGGCAATGAAAAAACTTAAGACTAGCAATTCTCCTGTTCCCTCTTCTCTGATTCCATAACTCACCAGTTCCTACAGCAGATCTTTCCATGTGGGTGCTATTTATAACTGGCTGCCCACTTGCGCTTCAGTTTAATGTCACTGTTTACTGCCAGTTGGCCCTGGATGTCTATTTAGATTTGTAAAAGCCTAGAAAGCCCAAATTATTTCTATGAAGTTTTCTCCACAGGAGACACATAATCTTATGTTCAAAAATGTATGTTTTTCATACTGCTAAAAATAAATGGTAAGCCCTTTCAAAATATTTTTTTGCTATTATCTTTGATCATAGTGTATTCTCTGTAACATACATGTTCTAAGAAGGTTTTTATCTTACCAGTGGATTGACAACTTGCCCCCCCAAAAACAAACAAACAAACAAACAAACAAACAAAACTATGAAATCTGCATATGTTGCCATATATGTCGCAACTGTGGACAAACTGATGGAGTCATTAATGCTTCCAATAACAGAAAGCTGAGAACTGGTCCAGCACTCAAGGGATCCCAGCACTGAATGCTTTCTCAGGCTTGATGCAGAGCCCCTGGTATGAATCTGCTCCAATATCTATACCTCACTACCCTCCACTACTTCAGCATCCATGGCCTGTTTTGTACCTATGGTCACAAAGACAGGTAATGATGGGTACAGGACCTCTACCGGGAAAGAGACGCTCAGCGAGTTGGGCATGTTCCTTTGGGATCAGTTCAAAGCCCACTGAAGAATGAAAGGTTGTAATGGAATTCCAGTGTGCAGTTAAAGGTCATTTTCAAGAATAAGACCGAGTGAGGAGTTCGGAGGCTCTCAACTGATTTTCTTAAGCAGGTCTGGAAAAGAAGACTGCAAAGTGAAAAAGAGAACAGGGACCCTGGTCTTGCTGCATGAGCAAGCAATCATTAACAATGTGACCAGTGAAACATGAATGCACTTTTCTTGGGAAATTATCTGTAATATATAAGGAGATTCCTTCAACATATAAGCTGCTCTCTGGCACTTCCCCTCAGCACTCCTTCTCTTTATCACATTCTTCTTCCTGATCATTTTGAATTTTCAACTGAGATTCCACACAATGGAGTTGGGGGTGCTGAGTCACGTTCCATCAGAGCTCTGGTTTATGTTCTTCAGCTATTCTAGTGTCCTTTGAATAAAGTCTATTCTTATCTAAGATAAACTTTTCTTTCTGTACTTTGCAACTAATCAGGACCCAAAAGGAAAGTCAGAAGTCAAGAAAATTACAAAGAATTTAAGTTACAAAATTATACTTATATGGATTTCCTTACCCTATATAGATCAAACTATAACCTCTAACCATGCTAAAACTGCTCAGCATAACACAGTCCATTGGAAATGTTTAAATACTTTCATTCCCTAATACAATTTAATAAAACAATGGCACCAAACCACATCAGCACCCACTTTAATGAACAACACAGTAAAAAATGAAACAGAGAGGGAAGGCATTCAAGCAAATAATAAGGACTGTGAAAACATACAAACACATCAGCTCCTGTCTACAGAATCTATAAGAAACATCAAATTTACATTGCATACTAAATCACACTGCAGGAACCTATCTCAGTGAATTTAGTACTGTGAGAACAAACGACCGCTGGGGCTCAAATTTCTAACCCCCTTCTCAACATCACAATAGGAGATCAAAATAGTTTTCAGAAATGCGAAAATCATGCTAATGGCCATGCTTTAACTTCTGGTACTCCTTAAAAATTGCTATTGCAGTATGATTACTAATGAACCCAGGAACCATTTTACTAAAAGGAATCAGTACATTTAAAGTATTTTCCCCCTGAAATATCAAGAGATGGTCTATTTAGAGCTTATTTAACATTAAAGTTTTATGCAGAGCCAACAAGGCACAGAATTGTTTCAAATCAAGTTGGTATTTTAAACTATACATCTCTTTTGCTTTCAGTATCTAAGTATTTCTATACTAATGGGAGAAATACCTGCTTTCACATAAGCAGACCCCTGGGAATTTTGATTTAAACACCATTTAATATTTGTTTTTAAGTCATCAAGCAAGCCACAACAGACAATCCAACAGACAGAATGTGTATAATTACGGCTGCCTCAAAATACTGCCAGACTATTAGAGGTTTGCTAGTTCTGCAGAGTCTGCGGTTTGAATTACTTAAATAAAATATGCTTAATAAATAACATTAAATTTGTAATGGCCAATGTATACTGCTTAAATTGGTAAAAAGCTATTAGAACACTCTCAACTGATACAGAGATAAATGTGTGTAAAGCCACACATGTACAGACACGCACATTTATCTCTTTACTTATCTATAGATACCTGTATCTATTTTTAAATACAAAAGTGAGGAAATTAGGTACTGCAGAGATTAACCAGGTCACTGGTATTGGATCCTAGTATTTTGACTTCTAATCCAGGGCACTCTGTCTATTTTATTTTTCTTCTCCTTTGTATTAAGATACAACTGTAAGATTATAGACATTAAAACTGTGTTCTATAACCTACGCTCTAGAAATTGCACTGAATCCCTGTGTTGTTGGGAAATACAAGCAACAATGATAGGCAACACATGTTGCCCCTTGTCTTTTCAGAGCCAGCATTTCCTTCGTGCACTGGGCAGCTATAACATAAATAGTTATGTCAATCTGGCTGAACTCCCTGTGCCACCGACTCCGTCTCACCCCACTCGTATCTTCTCCTGATGATATTTGCTCCTATTGCCTTCCTTTAAGCAAAGTGCCAGGATTCCAGTAGCCACTAAATAAACTTCCATTTCCTCCCACCGTGTGTCGATCAGAAACCTACATGTACTTGATGACCCGGAGGAAGCTCCCCATTGCCAGTGAAGCTCAGTGCAAATATCTTAGAATATATTTGATGCTCCCCTTAAATAGCTTCTATAAGAGGTATAAATCAGGTACCGATCAGTACAATACCATCTTGTGTTTCTTTCTTGTTAAATCTCTAAGTCGTGTTTCTCCAAATAATTATAAAATATATAACAATAATGACAGCTAACACTTGAGCACTGCTTATATATATGTGCTTGGTCCTTGATAAGCCCTTTACCTTACTGAAACTTTACAAGGTTGGTAACGTGTACTGTGCTCATCTTATAGGTGAAGAAACAGAGTGAATAAATCAGATAATTTGTATGAATCCACAGACCTGGCAAGTTATGGTGTTAGGATTTGAACCCAGGTGACTCTTACTCCAGAGCCTGAACTCAAATGCTTCCAATTCCTTTTATACAGCTCAGCACTTCACACACAGTACAGATTGATGAATAAGTACTGTCTGTGCAGGTGGCAATAAAAGTCCAGTAAATCCTGTTATGATATAGCTTGTTATTACACAGACTTATAAATGATTCAAAGCATGTTCCTCAAAATATAACAACTCTATCATAAAAGCCTGACTTAGCACAGTCAACACATATGGTAAATGTTAGTACTGTATCTCAACATCAGGGATATATATATATATACACACACACACACACACACACACACACACACACACACACACACATATATATGAAACTATAGTATTTAAAATGCAAAGACAATCACACAGTAAGTGTAATTTCTTTCAACTCTTATTAAATTTGAATTTTAAATATTTATTAAAAAATGTAAAATTGGGCATTTAAAAAATACTTTTCTAGAACTGAAGCTCCACACACTGAGATCATATTTTGCATTTCACTCTGGAGTTCTAGCATGCTTTGTATATATGCATATACTTCAATGGAAATATGGGTGTGTGTGCATAAGCTTATATACACAAAGACTTACAGTAAACACATAACACACATAATTACAACTACTAACTGTTCAAGTTAGGAGAAAAATATGACATATATTAAAGCTCCAGAATATAGAATATTTTTGGAATAAATAATAATAGTAAGTAATAGTAAATCAGTTCCTTTTGACTTATAAATCATTTCCTTCTTATTGCTAAGGACTATTACACTGTATGGATGTACCACAGTATGTTTATCCATTCACTTGTTGAAAGACATCTGGGTTGCTTCCAGTTTGAAGTTATTATGCTTAAAATACCTATAAACATCCATATATAGTTTTTTAGTCTGTGAGCACAGGTTTTCATTCCCCAGTAAAATATCTAAGTGTGGGATTGATGGCTCATACAATAAGCATATATTTTATTTATTTTTTTTATTTTGAAATACAGATTCATAGATTAAAAAAATAGAACAGAGATGTCTTAGGTACCTATCATCCAAAATGTTCTCCTACCCTGTGCAAAAAGCTTAAGAGAATTATCATTATCAAAGCAAAACATTATCAAAACCAAGAGATTGACATTTGCAAAGTATGATTAAACTATAGGACTTACATTGCATTTGTGTGTGTGTGTGTGTTTTGGGTATGTGTGCGTACATGTAGTTCTGTGACATTTTATCACGTGTATAGATTTATACACCCACCACCAGGATCAACATACAGCACCATCCATGCTAGTAATGGGACCCTCTCACCTCTATGTTAAACATGAGCAACGTGAGGCAAGGAGAAGTTCAATAGGGCCCAAGCCCAAGTTGACACAGCTGGCCGGTGACGGAGCCAGGGTCTGAGCCTCAGCAGTACTGGGCCCATCCTCTTCCCACCATGCTCTGCTGCTCTCCCAGTCTGACCACTTCACAGAAGGCAGCACTTACAACAGCATCTAAAAACTGTTACCTGGCAGAATTGTTTTATTAATGGATAAAGTGATACTTATTCATTTGATAAACATTTGACTCTATTAAATTTGTTTTAAAAATATTTGTCAGTAGATATTTTTGAAAAGGTGATTAAATTTTGAAATTTTGAAAAGGTGATTAAAACTCTATTTTAAGTAATGCTAGGTTGAACCTGACGAAATTATAACTTTAAATTAAAATGCAGTTGAATACCACCATTTCATAGGGGTCCATCCCAAATATAATAACAATCAGTACTTAGGTCCTGCTACCTATGTGTTTGATAAAGTTAATATTGGTAAGCTGGCACCGTTATACAAGGCAACCCCTGGGTTCACATGCATGAGAAGCCCGTGTCCTTCCTGTTACACTTTCACATGAATCTGGGCATGCTAATGTTTATTGTTCCGTGCATCTATAAACGTATTCCCTTTTATGCTGTATGGTATAGGCTGACAAGTATGTCCAGGCTACACTGTGTGCTCATTTCCCTCTACCCTGCACGGGGAGCTCATAGCTGTGATCTCCCAGGACTCTGGCCTTGTCCCTCTGGCCTTTGCCAGCCTCTTGAATGTTGTGCTTCCCCATCCTTGGCTTCACAATAAGCCGTTCCAGCTACAACACAATTTTGACCGTCTCCAAATGGAACAAAGACTGTGTTACAACAGGAGTTTTCCACTTGGAGAAAATGTAAATATAATCCTGACAGATGTTTAAAGTGCATAGAATATAGCTAGGCTCAGGGTAGAAAAGGAAATTTCCACTGCAGCCCCTCTATCTGGCTGTTTAAGTTGTTCAGTGAAGTCCAGCTTCCTCCTTGGCAAGAACTCCTTCTTGCCCCTTATGAACTTTGCATTGTCTTTAAATTTTTTGTATGTTTATTTATTTTTTGGAGAGAGAGACAGAGTGCGAGTGTGGGAGAGGCAGAGAGAGAGGGAGGCACAGAATCCGAAGCCAGGCTCCAGGCTCTGAGCTGTCAGCACAGGGCCCAATGCGGAGCTGGAACTCATAAACCGCAAGATCATGACCTGAGCTGAAGTAGGACGCTTAACTGACTGAGCCACCCAGGCACCCCTGCATTGTCTTTTAATTCTAGTATGCTTCCCTCTGCAAGCGCTGCTTAGCTTCTACTGACGCCAACATCATACAGCAATTATATCCTCTAACTACCCATCCTGATACATGGACCCCTAAGCAATCCGTGCTCTTCTGCAGGGAGATGTTCGTACTCTCTCAACTACTAAGGGTTTCACCTGAGCTCCAGGGTCCTGAATTGACTTAATGGTTCCATGAAGTCTCTGAAAGTTTACATAGTTGCATGTGCTTATTTCTTTCTTGAGTTGGTGTATCGCTTACAAAATGCAAAGAATTCCTTCACCTCAAGAATATTATAATAAAAATACCTCATACTCTAGGCCCAGGGATCAATGAAAGAAGATTCATCTCAACTTGGGAGAGATTTTCCCCCTGCTATTGAAGTTACTCATTCTGAACATTTCTGTCTGAAGAAGACTCACACATAATTTGTCAAAATGTGTTTCAAAAGTTGGGGTACAAAATAATGAGGTTAGGTATAAATTACTTCTTATTTCCATAAAAACGCAAGGAAAAGAAGATGATGAATAATGGATACTTAGGGATTTTGAATCTCAAAAAGACCATACATTCAATGAACTTAAAAAAGTATGAGAGATTCTCAGCCCAGTAATTTATTTCAATAATTTCAACCCCATAGGAAGTGTTTACAACAATGACTAGGAAGTAAACAATATTATGGGAATGTATAAAGTGAAGCGCTCTTTCTCCTATAAATATCTCTATTTCTTGTGATTGTTTTTTGAAGAACTCTCCAAACGTGAATTCTTTGGGAAAAACAAAAAAAAATCCAATAAGAAAACTTACAAATGATATGGAATCTATACTATTGTCAAGCTGCTTTGATTTCACTCGGGTCACAAGAAACAGAGAACCACACAACAATCTGAAATGGATGCTAACTGGCATGAAATACAACGATGAAAACTGTGACTCTGCATTCTTAAATTATTGTTATTAGGAATAAGTTGCATGAGACCATTGATCTGTTCCCCCACATGAGTTCCCAAAGCTTTGCTGATGTAAGTCCGTTGCTCTCTGACATTTTGGCACAGAAGCTTGCTGAGTGGCCTTTCTAGGCTTTGGCCACATCATAGGCAGCAGATCCCATTTAGAGGCGCTAAATGGAACCTACTAAAAGAAACATCAGGAAACAGGAAGTGCTAATGCAATTTTTGGAGGGGACTATCTTTTTAAGTTTCTTTTTCTTTTCTTTTCTCTTCTTTTTTTTTTTTTTTAAGCAATCTCTACACCCAACACGGGGCTCAAACCCATGACTCCAAGATCACGAGTCACACAGCCCTCTGACTGAGCCAGCCAGGTGCCCCTGGAGGAGACTATTTTAAAGATTCAGTTGAATATAGGGATAGAGAAAAATCCAACTCAGTAATTTTTAAAACAACCTAGAAAGGCTGTCCATGCCTTATTTAATGACAAGTGGCCCTTTTAATTAGATCCACATGCAGAGAAGTATAGTTACCATATCTGAGGCATATTCATCAGACACTAAACTCAGTGTTTCCAAAGATTCTAAAACTTTATGTCACAAGGTCAACTTTCCCATCATTACTTACTTATGCATGCCTAAGAAAGAATGTTTTAAACATACTATTGCTGATATAAGATACCACAGGGATTATATCCCTATTTAAACACACCCCTCCTTCAGATTTGAATGAAATGCTTGAGTAGGAACTTGGCAAAGTGTCTCCAGTGTCAATTAATTTTTAAAGACAGGGCACATGTTTTCCTACTTATGAATTCTGACAACATGAAGAGTTGAAGATTTGATTTCTCCTGAATCTACATTCATGTAAGGAGGAACAATTGAATAAGCTGACAGTACTGATGGCTGTAATTAAAGTGAAATTAATATTTATTGTAAAGCAGTGGTTGGCATTAAAAACCTATATTTATATGTTGTTTTGATTATCCAAACAGACTCAGTTTTGGGTAACTAACACTTGACTTCATTTGCACTTTGCCTTGTTTCCTTTTTCCCATCATGCACAGACGCTTTTCAGTTACTGAAGATGTGATGAACGTTGCTACTTTTTAAACAAGAGACAAGGAGTTTCTTTCTCACAAACGGATGTTTGAGCTGATCAACAAATTTCAGAATTTTGTCCTGAAGTTTAATGTGAATCTCTAACGGATTCATACAGCAGATGCAGACTTAAGAATTCCATTTACCTACTTTTCTTCCAAGAAAATGAGCAAAACTCACTTTTTTTTTTGTTCTTTAACATATTTAGATAGAGACAGATTTCACATCATATTTGCTTACACTTGACCATATGTATCTCTTCACTTTCTCTTAATCATGCCAATATATAAATCATGCCATAGGACCAACCCTCAGTGTCTGTGGATGCAAAATTAAAAATTGTTCCCAGGAAGGTAACAAAGAAACCAAAAATTAACAAAAAGATTGCCTGGCCATTTTTCATTACTTTGAAACTTGACAAGGTCATTTTTATTTGCTGTTTTCAATTCATTTAAATAAAAGGTTATGTGGCTAAACAAAGTACAATAGCCATTTCAACACGTGTTCTAATCCCTCTAATATATAAAGTAAGAAACCTGGGGCCCATGAAATGATTTCTCTAAAGTTAGTTGTCAGCCAAGCTGACTTAGACTCTAGTAACAATGTATGTTTAACTCTATAAAATTCATGTCTGATGCCTCAACAAGAAAACGTTTCAGGAGAACATGCCAAATTGTTAATTAATTTTTTTTTCTATTCAGATGACACTTTCCCAAACCCCTTCCTTCCTTTAGGTCCAGGGTAAAATTACAAGTCACCTGCGAATCTGATTTTGCCACATGCAGTATCTCTCCTTTGAAATCTTACTCTCTATAATGCCTATCTTGTGCATGGTGTTTTAATGGAGGGCTAGATAGATATAGCACTCATTTAATAAATTATTATCAACTAACAGTTGCAAAATAATAAAAAAATAGAATGTATCCATAGCTTATTGAAGGGAAGCTGGGGGACTGGGGGGTGGAGGGATACACTTATCATCTGACTTAGAAACAGCTTCTGAAATAAGATGGAGGAAAATAAACAGAGTGGCTCAAAGGAAGTTAAACAGATACCCTGCAAATGTTTGCACAGCACTTTTAATTTAAAAAGCACTAGTCACACACATTTTCTCTTTAATGTAAAACCTACCACATAGTGAATATCACCCTAAGATTCCAACATAGCTTTAAGGATGAGGTTCCTTTTTTGAACAGAAATCTCTGGATTGACCATTGGAGTAGATAACTGTGTTGCAATGCTCACAGCACCTATTGGCTCAAAAACTAAAATTCTATTTACTCACTGTTTCTACATTGGCATTTTAAGGCACACTCACAATAGGTAAAATATATATAAACTAAGTACAAATAAGAAAACTGCAGAGATCAATTCCAGTGCTGAATATATTTTTTCTAAAACTATGAATATGTTATTTAAACAATTTTTAGGTGTTCATTCCTACAAATAGGCCTAAATAAATGTCTAGGTTTTTGTTAAGTTTATAAATCATTGCTTTTATGGATAATTAAGGAAGTCATAAAAACTTTCAATAAATGCTCACTATATTCTTTTCATATATATATATATATATATATTTGCATACCACTAAATATCTGGATATAAAGTGAAATATTCAACCTTCCATATATTTCCAAATATCTACATGTTTAGAATCATGCAGAGATGAAATAATATAGAAAAAGTGATACAGGTATCTATTAAATAAAACACAATATCTGAATCATTCTTCCTGTTAAAAATAAAAATAAAAATTTGAATCTCTTATTTTTTTTTTTCAACGTTTATTTATTTTTGGGACAGAGAGAGACAGAGCACGAACGGGGGAGGGGCAGAGAGAGAGGG
>NW_024412397.1:22886864-22912906 GCF_014898765.1 Herpailurus yagouaroundi
AGAGAGAGAGAGAGAGAGAGAGAGAGAGAGAGAGAGAGAGAATCTTAAGCAGTCTCCACACCCAGCACAGACTTAGACTGTGGGCTTGATCCCATGACCCTGGGATCATGACCTGAGCTGAAATCAAGAGTTGGATGCTCAACCAACTGAGCCACCCATGCACCCCAAGAAGCAAATATCTTAGGTCACAACCAATTACCATCATATTGCCCACACTATAGTGTAATTTTAGTATCCAAACAAAATAACATACACAAATACCCCAGGGAAGAAAATGAAATTTTAATGAAAGTTGAAACAATCATTTATCTTTTTAAAAAAAAAATGACACCTTAAGAAAACCACACATATGTATAGGGGTCCATAAGCGGAGCTATATATAACTATTCAATAAGGATCAAAGTCAAAGAGTATTTAGAGGTGTATATGTTCTTGCTTGTTTGCCTTCTTTTCTCTCCCCTTTTTCCCTCTCCCTTCCTCTCCCCCTTGCTCTTCCCTCTCTCCTTCCTTTCTTTTCTGTTCCACAGAAGGATGCAGTGTGAGACAGTTTGTGAAAGGGTCGCTAGTTCATAAACACGCTCACTTGTTTAGTAAAGAGATCATAGTAGTGGCTAACAAAATCCATGTGATGAGGAAATGCAGTTTTACCAGAGGTCAGCAAACTCTAGCCCCGGGGCAAATCTGGCTGTCTCCTTTCATATCAGAGAGCTCACAATGTTTTAAAATGTATTTTAATTGTTAAAAAAAATCAAGAGAACAAAATTTAATGATACATAAAACTATATGAAATTCAAATGTCAGTGTCCATAAATAAAATGTTATTGTTGTATATTCACACTCATTCAGTAAGTTATTTCAGTGGCTGCTTTCTTGGGATAGAGGCAGAATCAAGTAGTTGCAACACTGACCACATGTCCCCCAAACCAGAAATACATACTATGTAACTATCTGGCCCTTTATGGAAAATGTTTGCTCATCTTGGTTTAATCCCATAAATAACTACCATGTTGGAATTTCATTTTTTAACTGTCCCTGCTAATAAAAAGGAGAAGAAGAAGAAGAAGAAGAAGAAGAAGAAGAAGAAGAAGAAGAATGTAAGTACACTAAAATAATGAACTATAAATTTAAAATACAGAAAATCCTCTGAGATCTTGCCATTTGCTACAACATGGATGGATCCAATAGGGTATTACGCCAAGTGAAGTAAGTCGGACTACCATATGATTTTACTCATGTGTAAACTCCCCCCCCCCAAAAAAAAAAGAAAAAAAAGGAAAAAACAAAACTCAAAAAAGAAAAACAAAATGAGAAACAAAAACAAGTAAATAAATAAACAAGAAGCAGAATTAGACTATAAATACAGACAACAAAGTGATGGTTGCTGTGGTGGAGGGTAGGGGAGAAGGGATGGGCAAAATAGGTGAAGGGAAGTAGGAGACAGAGGCTTCCAGTTATGGGATGAGTAAGTCATGAGAATAAAAGGTAGAGCATAGGAAATATAGTCAGTGATACTGTAATAGCATTACATGGTGACAGATGGTAGCTATGCTCGTGGTGAGCACAGCATAACATATAGAGAGGTTCAAGCGTTATGTTGTACACTTGAAACTAATGTAACATGGTGTGTGAACTATACACAAAAAGCTATTTTTTAAATAAAGTCCTCAAGCTATTTCTTCATAATTCTTCAAAGATGTTGTTTATAATGTGCTTTTCTGTGAAATATTAACTCCTAGAAAATAATAAATGAAAAAGTTAAAAGCTAACTCCTCCTACACCCATCTGATCACCTTCATAAATAGTAAGCTCTTTTCTCTCTCTCTCTCTCTCTGTCTCTCTCTCTCTCCTCCACAATATGGGAAGATATTTGAGATTTATGTGGAAAGCTTTGGCAGTCTTCTGAAATTTACTTGGATGGGGAAATGAATCAAATGTGGGGCTCTCCCTTTTTCTAAGAATAAGTTATTTGTAAGCTAAATAAGAGTGAGTTAGAGGATCAGACAGAAATAGGTATTTGTATTATACCTCTGTTGGCTTTGCATGATTTACATGATTCTTATTGCGGGATTTTGGTTTTCATTTTTGACCAGTTAATTTGATTTTGGTTCTTTTGTGTATTTTGTCAGTACTGTGTGGCAGGCTTCATGGCGATCTACATCTTTTCTGGCATGAAAAAGAAAAAGGGAATACCAGTTTTATAGGAGTCCTTCTGTCTCCAATAAACTGATAGAGATAGAATGACTTTTTAACACAATCTTTCTCAGTAAGGAAGTAAATTAACATACGGGTTAATACGTTAATAAAAAGCAGCACCTTATTTGAGGCAGCAGGAAGGTCAACAGTCAGAAAGCTATTATTCCTGTGTCTGCATTTATTTATAACCTGAGGTTGAGCAAATCACATTACCTCTTTCATCCTCAGTTTCTTCTTCTATCAAATGGGAGATTGGATTAACTTGAGTTCCTTCCAGTTCTAAGATCCTGTATTTTTTTTTTATTTTTTAAATATTTATTTATTTTTGAGAGAGAGAGAGAGAGAGAGAGACAGAGTATGAGTGGGGAAGGTCAGAGAGAGAGAGGGAGACACAGAATCCCAAGCAGGCTCCAGGCTCTGAGCTGTCAGCACAGAGCCTGACACGGGGCTGAAACCCACAAACTGTGAGATCATGACCTGAGCTGAAGTTGGACGCTTAACAGACTGAGCCACCCAGGCACCCCTAAGATCCTACATTTCTAAGTATTGTGTACATCAATTAATTTATGAGAACATAATAAGCCTATTCATCACTAGACAATGTCTTTTCTATCTCAGAGTTAACCAGAAATTACAGATACACTATTTTTAATTTTTCTTTTAAAATTCTGATATATATGATTAAACCAGGAGTCAGGAGACCTGAGTTCTCTTCCTCACTTTCATTGACTGGACATCTTCCTTGGATGTCAGAAGACACTCTGCCAAAGAGGCGTGAGGAACTCTCAAGTTCCTAAGAGTTTTATATTAAATCACAACAAAAAATGGGCAAAACAGAGAAAAATAATATTCTGCAAGTATGAAATATAGAGTGGAAAATGTCATCTCACTTGCAATTATAGAAACACTACTTAATCCTTCACCCATAACTCAGAAAAAAAGTGTGTGTATAAAGTACATTATATGTATATAAAAGACAAATACACAAATGGTGACAATTTCATGGAATATTCACATACTGCTATAAAGTAGGGAAAAATTTCAAAGCAGTTAAGCAATATGTGCAAAGTAATGGTCAAAGTGCTCAACACCCTTTGACCCAATATTTCTGCTTCTGGAAAGCTCCCCTATACATAACATTATTTGTACTACCAAAAATCTATTTTTTTCCAAATAATAATTTTTCAATATTTTTTCCAATAATATTTGTCCAATACATTAAGTTTCCGATAATATTTAAACAAAATGTTATGTATGGTCGTTAAAATAATCATCATAAAAACGTTTATAATAGGGGCACCTGGGTGGCTCAGTCAGTTAAGCACCTGACTCTTAATTTTTTTTTAATCTTCATTTTTGAGAAAGGGAGAGAGAAAGACACAGCATGAGTAGGGGAGGGGCAGAGAGAGAGGGAGACACAGAATCCGAAGCAGGCTCTAGGCTGTCAACACAGAGCCACACGCGGGGCTCAAATTCACGGACCGCAAGATCATGACCTGAGCTGAAGTCAGATGTCCAACCAACTGAGCCACCCAGGCACCCCAAGCATCTGACTCTTGATTTCTTCAGATCAGGTCATGGTCTCCGGGTTTATATCAAGCCCTGTATCAGGCTCTGCCCCTCCCCAACCTGAGCGCTCTCTCTCTCTCTCTCTCTCAAAATAAATAAACTTTAAAAAAAAGTTTACAATAACATGATATGAGAAGCTCAGTAATTTTAATTAGAACATAAAATTTACATATAATATACTCAAATTTTTGTTTTTTTTTTTAAGTTTATTTATTTTGAGAGAGAGAGAAAGAGGGAAAGGATGAGTAGGAGAGGGAGAGAAACGGAGAGAGAGAATCCCTAGCAGGCTTCATGCCTAGCACAGGCTTAACCAACTGAGCCACCCAGGTGCCCCTCACATTTTTATTTATTTATTTATTTAAAAAAATTGTTTTTTCAACGTTTATTTATTTTTGGGACAGAGAGAGACAGAGCATGAACAGGGGAGGGGCAGAGAGAGAGGGAGACACAGAATCGGAAACAGGCTCCAGGCTCTGAGCCATCAGCCCAGAGCCTGACGCGGGGCTCGAACTCACGGACCGCGAGATCATGACCTGGCTGAAGTCGGACGCTTTAACCGACTGCGCCACCCAGGCGCCCCCTTCACATTTTTATTTAAAAAGCAAAACCTGAATGCATAGAATATCTGAGGTTGAATTTACCAGAAAGTAAAATAATAATAATAATAATAATAATAATAATAATAATGACTGTCTTTAAGTGGAGGGATGCGGGGTATTTATTTTTCAAAAATTTTAAATGGTTTGTTATTCTTTCTGTTGTCTTCTGCTTAAATAATACATAATCAGTATTTTTTAGGAACACATCAACATGCAGTGCAAGATTTAAAACAGTAATATCACCTAATGATACAAACTAAGACTTATATTCTACTATAGCTTAAAAATTTTTAATTGTTTTAATATTGCCAAATGATGTGCACTTCATAAATATTGTTTTAATGAATTAATGCATTCTTTTTATTTAAAAATATTTCTGGAATTTCTATGTAACCGGTGAAACTAAGCTTTATAATTTCTATTTCTAAAATAGCAATTGCATATAGCAATGTTGTTACAATTGTTTCAAAATAACTAGTTATAAATATTCTTATGGAAGCAGATACAGTATTGTATAACAGCTTCAAGAATGAGAAATCCCTGCTTTTCACACTCCCAGCTTCCTGCCAGACTGGTGTCAATCATCCACTGAATAACTCATTTCGCCAAAGTTCACAAATAAGGTAATAGAAGGATACATTACTTTATATGAGAAATTTATTCTTGATGGTTTGGATAATCTAAATGCTATTTTAAATACATAATGGAGGCTCAGATTTAAAGAAACTCTACACTCCATCCTTCTATAACTAAAGAACCTTTTGTGATGTGAAAAATCATACACTAATGTATCCGCTTTATAAACTTCCTTTGTACATTGGACTTTCTTGAAGTAAAGTTAATATCTGCTATATTCTAAGACATGGGGACAATTATTTATAAATATTTAGAAAGTGCTTAATTCAGTATCAGATTGACTTAACCTCTGGAGAAAAGACATTCAAGCAAAAACAAACAAAAACACCAGCCAACCAACAAACAAAAAACAGTGAATTTTAAAGTCTGAACTGATTCCTAACTTAAAACAAATACTATCCTAACCATGCTAACCAGTTTACCCAATGATTCAGTGCCAGTCTTCCTAATTTAAGAAATAAGTTGTGGTTGTTTAAAAATCCAGAAAGCCATTATCCAGAAGAAATTATATTCTTTTAGGTTTCTAGGTCTTCTCATTACAGGTTATTGAGCTTATCCATAATGGCACCCATTTAGTACAAACTTCCACTAAGTGGATAAAATAGTTATGACAATGATTGTATGCAATGTTGCTTACTGGTACAATTTTGAAACCAGGAGGATATTAACAAATCTCTGGGTCCCCAGCCCAGCAATAAGGCTGGAATTCTCCAGCCGAGGTCAAGATTTCCATGACAGATGTCTAGGAGTTGGTATCTATGGGTTATATCTGTATTCTTCTCTCTGGACTTAGAAGCAGCTTTTAAAGTTCCTGGAAACTATTTCAATGAAATTTGATTCAGAATAAATTAGATATTCTTCACTAAAAGGATATACACCGATGGATGTAATGACTCAATGAACTATAGATATCTCAATATCATAGCAAACATTCACAAAATGATGCATAATGACTGTGGGTAATGGAATGACTCCAGAGACATCAAGAAGAATTATTAATGAATAATTACAGCACATCAATTTGAAGAGGAATAAATGATTTCTAAAAATACTAGAAATAACACAGGCTATAAGACACTCTTTAAGTAATGACTTGTTCTTTCCCATTAAGGTTAAATGAATCAAAACGAGATGCTACCCTTTAGTTTGATATAATTAAATGATAACATTTTTTTTAATTGAAGTCTCCTTAGAGCCAAATTACCAAACCAACATCTCTACTGAAAAGCAACCCTGAATACTTGTACTTCCTATGTGCAACACTAATAGTTGGTATCAAAATATCATGCTCCCAGCCTTTACTGCATCATTTTTGTTACTATAGAAATATAGACTGTGCAAATGAGAAGTAAATAAATCATCTAGATCGTTCTTTCAGCATATAGGGCTCCAGTGACATCCCCAAGGAAAAATAAATGTTCATCATTTTCTGCCTATAATTCTGTATTCACTAAATAAGGAAATATCTACTGACTTCAGTATACATGCTATTAATTCTTCCAGGTCATTACTAAATGGTAAATTGAATTTAGACCTTAAACTTTGCTTGGAATTTCCTGAAGCATAAGACCTTGGAAGATTTTTACTATGGATGTGCTTAGTCTTCCTTTAGGTTTATACAGTATTAGTCCAAACTTTATTGGACTCTCGGTACACATCCAAAATGGTTACTCTGCTCTTATCGTTTGCCATTTTTCTTTATAAAATCTTATTAATTATCACAGAGCCTGATATTTCCAGATTTCAAAGAAATTTTAAAGGCCATCTAGCCCAACTCAGTCCTGACAATAATTTCTTCTGTACAGTCTTCACCAAGTACAAGGGAGACTATGTTTGGAAGCCTTCACTGTTAGGATTATGTCACTTCCCACCTTCCATCTTTTAAACTCATTTGGCTTACTTATGCCAGCCCTAATCTTTTATCATCCATCCATCCATCCATCCTCAGTCTATCCTCAGACTCTACCCACATTCATTCAATTCCTTTTCTTCAAGACCAGTCTTCATATGTTTAAGGGTAGAAATTATGTCACTCTCGTCTCCTTCTCTTCAGACTTTATCTACATTTCATTAATGAAATGACTAAGTTCCTCTACTATCCTGATAGTAATCCTGTGATCCTGGTAAATTTCTCTCTAAATTTCTCTTATACTTTGGCATTGGAGATGTACTCTGGCCCAAACAGAGAAGAATGAGATCATGGCCTCTATCATTCTAGGTATGTCTCACCTTTACTTATGAAATCCAAATCACATTAGCTCTCTCACTGTTGACCAAAATTAACTTTGATATCTACTAAAATTCTAACCATTCATTGTTCACATATGATTCTGATAATATAGATCTTACCCCATTCTGTCACTGATCCTTCATAAACTCAAAGTTAGAACGTGGTATTATTCATGTGAAACTTTAAATTTCATCCTCTCAGGTTGAAACAATTGTTTCCATGAGTTAATCAATATCATTGGAAGCCTGGAAAACATCATCCAAAGTCATCACAGCCCCTCTGGCCTCATATCATCTACAAATGCCATGAGCATTCACCCAGGTTGATCACTTAGTACAACTCTTTGACCTAGCCTCTCATATTATCCCATTTTATAAGAAACCTGAGATTCAGAAAACTTTATCAAATGAAGTAGCCAGTAAATGTGAATAGGAAATTGAATCTAGAATTATTTTCTCTAACTCTTATGTTCTATATTGCTCTGATAGATGGCACCACATGGTGTAAGGTGGCACTGCATAACATATATTGTTGTGTCTTTGCTCTATATTGCTGTTATATGGCTTCTGCATATATTTTTTTTCTTTGAAATGGCTTTCTCATCTGGTCCATATGGAAACCCCCTATTCATCTTTAGCCAGTGAAAACAGCATCCTTTCTGTTAGTCCTTCATTGCCCTTCTCTAGACCCCCTCTGAGCTTGTATAATTGCCCTCCTTACACTGTCATTATTGTTTACCATTTCTGGCTTTCTTCCCAGAGTGTGCACTCACTCGGTGAAGGCAGGGTTCCTCACTCATTCATCTTTGTATTCTCAGAAATTAGCACAGTGCCTGACTCTTGGAGGTGCATAATAAATGATTATTGAACAGTAATTCATGTTTGACAGCTGTTCATTGATCTCAAGGGCCGTTCTCTTTGTGTCACCTGGCCAAGCTGACTTGAACTCATTCAGGGCAGTTTCAAAACTTACGCTCTTTGCCTCCACATGCAGTTCCTACTCTGCGTATATATTCATTCTATAAGAGTCAAGTCAAAGACCTTTTGGTCCTGGCAGAAGAGACAGAAGTAGGACAGGCATGGAGATGCTCTTCCTTCTCCCTGCCGTCTTTCAGTATTATACCATCAGTTGCAGGCAGATCCATGATTCTGTTCTTTCTCTAACTAGGAGTAACATGAGAACTTTTCAAAATCTCCACCCAAGTTTGGGTCATTTAGCTGCACACTATCTATTCTCTCCCACCCTTTTGGAAAGAACTAAGTACGCTGCAATCTTTGTTAATGTTTATTTCAAAAAGATATTTTCTCTTGAAGCATTAAAACTCATATTGTTGTAGTAAAACTGCATATAATCTTCTACTTAAACTCTTAAAGGCAAATACACATTATGTTTCAAATTTTTGTTGGTGTATATACTATCTTTCTTATAAAAATTATACCACCAGTGAAAATCTGAGAAGTATAAATATACTTTTGCTTAAGTTTTTTTTGCTTAGGATTTTTGTTTGTTTTGGATTTTGTTTTGTATGTTTTTGGTTTGTTTTTGTCTAGCTCACTTCATATTTCTTTAAATACAGTCTACATCTACGATATTAGATTATTAGTCTACATCTTAAAATATTTCTCTGGTATTTTAGGTCAAAGAATTATTTTAGTTACTGAAATAAATGTGGATGATTTTTTTGACCTTAAGTCAGTTAATTATCTACTTTGATTACTCCTTGTATAAGTAATATTTAGAAAACTGCAGGCAATGGGATAGACACCTGTATAGTTTGCTAAATGTTTTTCCTTTCTGAGAAATAAAAAAAAAAATGAACAGTGACTTGTGATTTGATAAGCAGACACTTCTCCATTATTTCCTTATAAGCAGCTTAACTATGATTTTTTAAAAAATCTTTGCTTTTATTACCACATTTTTCTCATATTAAAATCAGTCTGTATTGTTTCCCATCTACCCAACCTTCCATCCTCACCTCAGGCCCCAGGATAACTATATCTCAAGAGTTATTTTAAATGGTAGCAAGAATCATATAAGAAATGTCAGGTTATATTTAGTCCTTTTCTTAGACCCAGGCCCTTGGAGTGACTTTGAATGATTCTTTGGCCATTTTGCTTTGCCCTCCTAAGTCCTGTGGGTTTCCAGTCTCCTAATGTTGAAGGTAGAGTCCATTTATGCTTGGCCTTCAGTACATATACCTACCTATTTTCATTCATTTAGCTATCAGTCCACAATTCTTTTACAACCTCTACATCCATATGTGCCCTAGTACTGGATGAGCTGGTTTCTCACTTGGTCTTGTTTCAATGATTTGTTTTTCTAAGCCTCTAGGATTTGATATCTAAAAGCCCAGGAATTGTTTTTTCCATATTCTGTTTCTCTGACATATATCAATATTTCTCATACCAAAACCAAAGTTCCCAAAACTCAAAGATACATATCCTAGTACAGTAAGAGGAAGATATAAATTTTATCGGCAGTCTAAGCATTTGGAATAGACTATGCCATCCACTGGGATAATGGATAGGTCACCAAAACAGGCTGTTATACCTCTTTCAATAGCTCTTCTATTAGGAATATTAATTCATGCTGCAAAGTGTATGGTGGGGGTGGGAAAGCAGTGAGTATTGGTGATGTGAAGGAAAACTGTATGACCTTTCAGGAATTAATCTAATTTAGCACTTTATGAATATGAGTAGCTCATTCATTATTCAAAGACTGCCTGTAAAAATTAGTAGCTTTACTACTAAAAATTTAGTTTGAACATCTTTCCCCTTCTTGAACTGGATCATTGTCTTATCAAAGGAAGAATTTTTGATCTGTTAAATCTTACGTTTTTGGTAGCATAATTTTATGACCTAAAATTTAAGTATTCCTCAAAGATAACCACATCGATATTACAACGTATGATAGAGCTTTCTTTCTTCTGCACTTTCTATATCTTCTCCTAAATGTATTACTATCCATATCATTGACAAGTTGAAGTTCATTGCCACTATTAATATTTCAGAAGTATGATGCCACCTTGCCACCTTTTTTTCTGTTCTGAGCTCTCCTACATAGATTGTACCCAACAGAGCTGACATTTCAATTAAGAGAACACACCTGCCAAGTCCCCGTAATGCCTGCTCTGTCATGACCTCCATCATTGGCACGCAGTTCTATACTTTTGCCACTGACCACATTTTCTCCTTGTTGGATAATTTCATAACATTCTTTTCTTTGACCTTGCTTTATGCTGTACACAGCAGGATTGTTTCTGATTTCTCAAAGCAGGAAAATTTTATTCACAGAAACATAAGTATTTGCTCCTACCTTCTACCTATACACTGCCCATCCTATGTTATCCTTATCAACTCATTTCTTTAAAGAGTAAACATTTTTTTTTAATTTTAGAATTTTTTTAGATTTATAAAAAAAAAAATTGGTCGGGTAAGTATGGAATTTTCCTCATATATTCCACAACTAGTCTTCCCACTATTAACATCTCGTATTAGTATGGGACATTGGTCACAACTGAGGGGCCAATATTGAAATATTATTACTAAATAAAGTCCATACTTGATTCAGATTTCCTTAGTTTTTATTTAACATCCATCTTCTGTTTCAGGATCCATCCAGGATACCACATTATATTTGATCATCATATCTTTTTAGGCTCCTTGTGTCTATGAGAGGTTTCTCAGATTTTCCTTTTCTTTTTTTATGACCTTGACAGTTTTGAGGAGTACTGGTCAGGCATTTTGTAGAATACTCCTTAACTGGGGTTTGTCTGATATTTTTCTCACAATTAGACTGGGGTTATGGGTTTGGGGGAGGAAGCTACTTACATAAAGTGTCATTCTCATCACATCACATGAAGGGTATACACTGTTAACATGACTTAGCACTTTTATCACCTTCATCACTTGGCTGAGCCACTCCTCTCTACTGTAAAATTCTCTTTCCCTCCTCTTTCCTACTTTACTCTCTGGAAGTAAGCTACTATGTGTGGCCCTCACTTAAGGAGTAAAGAATTATGTTCTATCTCATTGAGACAGTGCAGTATTTTATGTATACTATTTACAATTCTTCAGAAAAGGATATTTGTAACTTTTCCTCCACTTACTTATGTAGTCATAACTTCTATTAGTATGGATTCAAGGATTACCATTCACTTTTAAAAACTCACATTAGGGTTGCTGAGGCAAGTCTTTCCCTTGTAGTAAGCTCAGGATGATACATTTATTTATTTAGTCAGTACTCATATTTTAATCTCTTCTGCAGATGGAATGGTGAGAACTGATGGTCATGACAATGACTCTAGGGCTCTGAGGAATCTGAATGATCAAAGATCTGAGTAATTTCATTTAAAAGGAAGACTACAGGAGTACTTGGATGGCTCTGTCGATTAAGCATCCGACTTCAGTTCAGGTTATGATCTCATGGTTTGTGGGTTTGAGCCCCGCATCAAGCTCTGTGCTGACAGCTCAGAGCCTGGAGCCTGCTTCGGATTCTGTGTCTCCCTCTCTCTCTGCCCCTTCCCTGCTCATGCTCTGTCTCTCTCTCTGTCTCTCTCAAAAATAAATAAATAAACATAAATACATACATACATACATAAAATGGGAGCCTACAGGGGTCCCTGGGTAACTCAGTTAAGTGTCTGACTCTTGATTTCCGCTATGGTCATGATCTCATGGGCGTGAGATCCAGCCCTGAGTGGGGCTCTGTGTTGACAGCAAGGAGCCTCCTTGGGATTCTCTCTCTCTCTCTCTCTCTCTCTCTCTCTCTCTCTCTCCCCCTCTCTGTCTCTTTCTCCATCTGTCTCTGCCCCTCCCCTGCTTGCGTTGCAAGTGCACTCTCTCTCTCAAATTAAATATGTAAACTTTTATAAAATTAAAATAGGGATGTGCCTGGTGGCTCAGTCAGTTAAGCATCTGACTTCAGCTCAGGTCGTGATCTCCTGGTCAGTGAGGCTGACAGCTGGGAGCCTGAAGCCTGCTTCTGATTCTGTCTCTCTCTCTCTCTCTCTCTCTCTCTCTCTCTCTCTCTCTCTGCCCCTTCCCTGTTCATGCTCTGTTTATCTCTCAAAAATAAACAAACATAAAATAAATAAATAAATACATTAATTAATTTAAATGGGAGACCATATAGTATAGAGAGTTAGAAGCATGAAATAACTTGCCTGAGTTAAAGTTCTGGCTCTGACTTTTCATGGTAAATGACCTTGATAGGTTATTTAAGCTTCCTGTATCTCAGTTTTTCATCTATGGGAACCCACATAATATGTGGGGTTGTTATGAAGAATACATGAGAGAGAAAAAAAAAAAGACTACATGAGATAATCTATGTAAAGAGATGAATGTAGTGCCTGGAACAGACAAAAGTATAAATTAATTGTCAGCCATGAAGGCCACAATATATATTTAATGTATCAGGTAATACTATGCATGGTAAGAGATGCAACTCTTAGTTAACCATATGTTTGATAAAACAGAAGACACTGCTACACAAAGGTGAAATTAGCATTAAAATGAGTGTCCCAGACCACTGTCATTTACCTTACTACTCTCCTTTTTCTATTACTCATCTTAGGAGGAATAGAAGGAATGAGGCAATGGGGATAAGCAGAAAAATACATCGGTTCCCTGGGTAAAGAACTAGTTAGAAGAACATCTTTCACCAGATCCTTAGAAAAGCGGTTCAAGTACAAGGATGCAGGAGGAATAGTTACCATCAGCAACACTGTACTGTGCTTAAGAGATAAGTACCCAGACAGGGGGCCAAAAGGTAGTGTACAAGATAGAAACTTCTGCTCTTGACAGAAGAAGCTGGCTGAAAATGGGGAGAAAAGATTATTTAAATAAAACACATCAAAGCTAGAATTTCTTCTATCTCCAGCGTACACAAGCGTGACTCCATTTGTCCTATCAGGGATGAGACACGAAGTGCTGGAGTTTATGGTATATAACATGGCTTGAATTCATGTATAAGTACGTGTGCACACACATGCACACGCACACCCATATGCTCTCCAAAATCCAATTGGGAGCGTCAAATACTAGGTCAGTTTCCATCACTTAAGACTGTATTATGGTTAATATCTTCCCCTAATCACATGTTTTAGCACCACAACAAGGATTTCCTCTAAAGAAAAAGGAAATATGACTAGTAAGAATTCAATATAAAGATTTCTAGATCTAAATAAACTTAAATCAATGAGAAATGTTTCCTAAAATTTTCTGGAAGCTGAATATTAAACATGTAATTTTTACATCATGCCATAGATATAAGTAATCATATAGAACAAGAGACTTCTTGGATACATGTTGATCAAATTATTTATGTCATATCAATAAATGTGAAATTTCTACATAATTTAAATGCCCATATTTTCTTTGCTGAAATGTACAATTCTTTGCTGAAATGCTACGCAAGGCTATACCTCAGTATCTTCCAAGGCTTGCAGGACCAGGCTGGGGATTCTAAAAGATGCATTGCATGCACTATTTTGGAACCCAAGGCTGCTTTATATAGCACACCTGCTCTTTCTTTGCAGAAGTTACTTCTGTGAAACAATTGCCAAATTAGCCATTCTCCCCCTCTCAAAGGACATATAACCAGTCTAGAACTGATGTGGGCACTTGCTTCCCACTTGAGATGCTAAGGTTTACTAATTAGGATGACCAACCAAGCCCCCCTGGCTTGCCCAGCAGTGCCCTGGTTCTAGCACTGAAAGCCCTGTGTCCCAGCAAACACCTCATTTTTTGGCAAACCAGGGCAGTTGGTTACCCTAACATTAATATATTTGGAGGAAGCACATACTAATTATTTACATTAAAGCCCCTGGGTCAAGTTACCTCTCAAATGTTACCTAGCATAATGTCCTATATTAAGGATGGGTTAAAAAGTATTGCCCGTATAATCTTGGGAACAGCAATTCTTATGTTTAAAAGGGGCAACAAGTTAAAATTTTGAGTAAAACACTCTACAAAGGAAAGAAACAACAATGTTAACAATAGGATGTTGAGGTAGGTAGTAGAATGCTTTAGATATTCTGACCCAGTTTCCCTTTCCAGCCTACTCTTTCTGTTCCCTTTCTCCATATCTGAGTCCAGGGATCAGCAAACTGCAGTCTGAGGGCCAAAACCAGTCTACTGCTCGTTTCTGTAAATAAAGTCTTATCATCAGAACATAGCCACACGTATTCATTTATAGACAGTCTATTACTGCTTTTGTACTATATGGCAGAGTTGGGCAGTTGTGTCAGAGATGGTATAACCCACACAGACTATAATATTTAGTCTCTGGACCTTTTCCAAAAGTTTTTTGCAAACTATTGTCTTGGGAGAACTAATCCATGGTTCCCCACAAGCTTTTCAACATTTCTGACTTCACGTCTTTGCTCATGCTGTTCCTTCACCTTAAAATGTCCTGCTTTTTTTTCCCCACAAGTCTATACCCCATTATGTTCAGTGGAGCTTGTAAATATCCATTTTCCCTATGAAGCATTCTGAAGCCTCAAACCAGGAGTAAGAATTCCTTCATTGGTCTTCCAAAAGACTAAACGAGTTATCTTATGGCATATACAATTATTTATAAAACTAGATTTGTTCACTTTGACTATAAATACATTGAGGGCAGAATTTACCTTTTATTTGTATCTCCCAAAGTGCCTAATATATGTATATATGTGTGTATGTACATACATACGTATGAGTGTATGTGTGTATGAGTATATATACACATACATACACATACACTCACTAAATAGTTGTTGAATGCAGGTACGCACAAATAAGGGAATGTAGTAATGTGGCTAAAACTTATTATGTGTCTAGCAGCAATCTCTGAACATCTTCTTTTTCTGCTCTTCCCAATTTGCAATAATTCTGTAGACAAGGCAGGGCAGTAACATCTTCACTTACAAAATCAAGAATAAAAAAGCCTCAATAAAATATATTGCTACATGGTTAAGCACCAGTGCCAGTGCTAAGGCGGCTCCCTGATCTGGCCAAGAAAGGACTGAAAAAAAACCCCAAAAAACCGGTATGTGACAGCAGTTAGATGTTAAGAACTCAAAATAATAACCACTTCTGCATAAATAAATGGTGTTTTATAATTATTATTTCACAGGGATTCTATGTTTATCTAATTATTTTATTGATAAGAAACTTTAGAGTAACCAAATGGCTCATACAAGGCAACCTAGTTAGTATCTCAAACCAAATCATCTGACCCCACACACAGTGCTCTTTTCACTTCACTGACCTGGAAGGTCCAACTGAGCTAGGAGCGTATCTCTATTACCTGCCCATAATCTGGCAAACTTCTAAATTGGATCCATTGCGAGCAATTTGGTAGAAGCAATTTTTCTTTGGCTTTCTTTCCCTAAGCTGCATGCAGTTTCCATCTGCTTTATAGGTTCACAGAACATAAGAATTGGCCAACCAACAGCTCAAATCTCAGTTGAAAAATAGAATAATAACAATGTAGAAAGAGCTCCACATAAAGTCTCAAGATACTTGGGTCCTGATCTCAGCTTTACAACTTACAAGATTTCTTGTTTGTTTGTTGTTGGTGTTCATTAACAAGAATAAGTCACTTATCTTCTCTGGGACTCAATTTCTCTATTTGCAAAGTGAGAGACAAGGCCCAGATGACTTCTACACTCTGTCTAGTGCCAACATTTTACCATCCTGTTCCCAGCATGGAGTAGTGGGCACCATTCTGATCTGATAACTTGCCACAACCAAGGGCTATCACAGGAATGCAGGTATTGTCTAAGAACAACAGGAATGTCTACTTCACTGGCTGTGGCCAACCCAGTATTTGCGGCTCCCCATAAATACAGCATTTATCTGTACTTCTTTATACTATCCTAACTTGGATGTCTCTTCTCTGCCAATCTATAGAGTTTTCATCTATAAATTCCAGATCTAGAAAACCCCACAGATGCTGACTAACTCCCTTCCCATCTTTTGCTTTAACTATGGATCTGCTATATCCCTTTTGACATGATCTTATTTGTATTCATTTAGAGCGTTGTAGATTCCTAATGGCATTTCCTGTGTATGCATTCAGGAAGACCCCACCCCCACTGCAACTCCAATGCAAGCCTGTGAAGGTGGGAATCATTTAGTTTTGCTTTCTTAGTAACCCTTCATAGGACCTAATATAGGATTTTACATACAGACATTCTAAAGAAGTCACTTAAGTGACAGTCATAAGGTGAATGTATTTACTTTCTTTTTTTTTTAATTTTTTTTTTTTAATGTTTATCCATTACTGAGAGACAGAGACAAAGTGCAAGCATGGGAGGGGCAGAGAAAGAGGAAGACAGAATCCTTAGCAGGCTCCAGGCTCTGAGCTGTCAGCACAGAGCCAGACGCGGGGCTCTAACCCACAGACTGTGAAATCATGACCTGAGCCCAAGTCAGACACTAACCAGCTGAACCACCCAGGAGCCCCTATTTAATTTCTTTATTCCTGATGGCATCTAACATAATAAAAAATTGGAAAAGTTTTGTTATAGGTGGCCACTGAAATCAGAAGCTATGCAAATGAGTAAAGAAGTTTAAGTAAAACAAACTGTTACTATATTCTGTTCCTGAATTCAACACTCATTTGTAGAGAGCACATGGCAGTTCACTGCCCACTGACCCATGGTTCCAAGACGTTAATAATCTTCTTATGGAACTATGTAGAAAAATCCCCTTCTCCAAGTATTATCCTTATTGTAATAACTTGTGGTAATCTCCTAAACCCTGTGTATATGTAATTTGGTACCATTATGCAGGTACCAGGGAACTATTTTCTTCAAGAGTCACTAAACATTTTCCAATGGACCAATCTTCTAATGATGATAATGAGCCTTTAACCTGGTTTATCCCATAACAAAAGTACTAGGAGATCACCTATGAAGAAACTGAAGTGGCTTGAGGTTCTACCATTTTAAAAAGCCACACTAAAACAGACTGGCACATATTCCCACATTTCCACTCCAATGCATTGATTCAAAGGAAATGAAAACACTAACCTGAAAAGATATCCGCCCTCCCACATCCATTGCAACAGTGTTTACAACAGCCACGACATGAAAAGAACTTCAGTGTCCATGGATGAATAAAGAAATGTGAGGAGAGGGGAGGAAAGACGGATTAAGGGAAGAAGGGAGAGAGAGAAGAAGGGAGGGAGAGAGAGGAGGGAGGGAATATTATTCAGCCAAAAAAAGAAGGAAGTCCTGCTGTCTGAAACAACATGGATAGACCTTGAGGTTATACTAAGTGAAATAAGCGATGTAGAGAAAGACAAATACCACATGATCTCACATATACATGGAGTGTGAAACAAACAGACAAAATGAGCCCATAGGTAGAGAGAATAGACTGATGGTTGCCAGAGGCAAGGGGTAGGTTGGGGCCAAAAGAGTGATGTGGTCAAAAGGTACAAACTTCCAGTTATAAAATAAGTGAGCTATAGGGACATAATGCACAGCATGGTGACTGTAGTTGATAATACTATATTGTATATTTGAAAGCTGCTAAGAGTAGGTTTTAAAAGTTCTTATCGCAAGAAAAAGAAACTGTAACTATGAACTGGTGATAGATGTCAATTCAAGTCTTATTGCAGTGACCATTTCACAACAAATCATTAAGTCCTACACCTGAAACTAATATGTTATGTCAACAGTATCTCAACAGAAAAGTCACACTATTATCGCCTCATACATGTGAAAGTGACAAAGCAAATGCACCTGTTTGCCAGCCTCTGGGTAATCACTACCCACTAGGGTAATAGCAGGGCAGTACAAAGCCCCGGCCCCTGTTCCCTTCAGTACCTCTGCTTAAGTGCTACCGACTCTAGAAGGCATCCCGAATCTTTCAAGGGCAATTTCAGGAATTGCCCTTCAGGTCGCTGATTCCCTGCAATCCCGAGGGAGCAGCTTCCAAATCTGACTCGATTTCTCAAGACTCTGATAAGCTAAATCCCAAAAAGTTACTTCTCCACAAGCTATAAAAAATGACTGGATGAAAGAGGCCCTTGCTTCCACAGTCTAATTGAGCCTCTTATCTTCCCTGTAGATTGGATGTGCTGTCGGTTTCTTAGAATTCTTTTTTCCCATTTCTTCTTCACTTATCACACACCTCTGAACTGCTAAGCGTTCTTAAAACAGTTCTTAATTGTTCTGTCTCAAACCTGAGCTGAAGTGGCAATTGAAAAGGTATAATAGAGCATAGTATCATTCTCCATAACCTAACCTTCATTAGGTTTAATGGGTGATTATAATGGTTATAACTCAGGAGAAAAAGAAACCTGTTACCTGTTGCCAAGATCTTAAGTTTTTCAGAAAATGTTCAGTCAATCCATGAGAAGAGGTTCTTTTTTAAAAGAGTGAAAATATACCCATGTATATGCCAGGTACACCATAAACTTATTGCAAAGGGGAATAAACCCCCGCAAGTTTTCTTTCTGTTGACTGTTTCTGAAACCTTGATGTGCATAGAAGAGCAGAGGTGAGCAAGACCTGGGGAGTGAACCAAAGACCCAGCATGCTGAGTCAATTGTTCTTGATACAAGATGTGACCTGTGTGATCACGAGTATTTATCACAACAGGGAGCAGGCAGCAAGGGAAGAGCATCTTGAGGTGCCACAAGAAAAAGCTGGAAGGAAATACCAATGGAGACATTAAAAATAGGCCAAATGACCTGCTTATTCCTTCGCTGGTGTCAAAACATTCAGTGCTTCAATTTAGTTATCACCAGGTGCTCTTCTCCCAGCATGACAAGGTGAGAACTTCAGGGAGAGCCAGTGACAGCAAGAGAATCCTCGAACAGTTGAGAGAGAAAAATAATGACTTGGCAAAATAAACAAGGGAAACAGGTAACTTCAGTTCACATCCAGGAGGCCTCCTTTAGGAAGGAAAGATACAAGCATGTCTGTCCATCTCCTACTTCCCTGTCTCCCCAGCCCCCTGAAGCAGGAGGGTCTTCCTAAAAAATATGGGAAACTATAACTGTGGTCAGGTTTGTCAATCACAGGTCCACGGATGTTTATGTCTTGAAGAGTAGTCATGGACTGTTGCCGCCCTCCGAATCTTTGACGATTTTTCCTTGATAAAAGGTTCCTGGTATCCATCTAATTTTGAGAGGGACACATGACCATAACAGTTTTAAACTCACTGCTGATGACTGAACTTTGCAGTCATTGCATAAACTGGCTCCCAGATAGGAAACAGGTGCCCCACTGACAGGAAGACAGTCAGGAACTCAGCTTCCCCAGGGAGCCACGCTTCTGACCTGACCAGTAAACTATTACTTATTATGTTAAGGTGAAATCTGTCCCTTTTCAATTTCTTAAACCCTAGGTTGACATTCACAGAGCTACAGGACGAGTTGAGGCCAATACTCTCTGGCCCAACTACAAACATTCAGTGGTATTTATCATGTCTCCCCATTACTTTTCTAGGATAAACGTTCACAACACCTTCAACTCATCCTCCTATTCTATCATAAATCCTCTTCCAGGATGCTCTTCATTTTCTTTGCTCTTTTAGATTAGGGTTCCAAGATGTAACCTCTTGCCCCCTCGAGCCATTAGAACATTCAGTAGTATTTTTTAAACAGAAATCCTGCAACATCAGTGGCATCAAAGCACACTTGATTCTCCATATTTATGGTCAGAGACTGGTTCTGTGGTTTAATTTAAATTTTTTCTGCTGGCATTTAATTCAATTTTCAAATGTATTCAAAGCTTAAAATAGGCATTTATCATGCATTCTAAATGTTGTTAAACACTTAAACTTATTTATTCTTTCAATACTTTTGAGTGGATGCTATTAACAAACATTTTTAAAGGTTTTTTTTTTTTTTAATTCAGAGGCAGCACTGAAGATGAGAGTTAAATTATTCTATAGTAAAAACTATACATTTCATTACATTTTTACTTAACAATTTTTTAAATCTTTATTTTTGAGAGAGTGAGACAGAGACAGAGTGAGAGCAGGGGAGGAACAGAGAGAGAGGGAGACACAGAATCTGAAGCAGGCTCCAGGCTCTGAGCTGTCAGCACAGAGCCTGATGCGGGGCTTGAACTCTCAAACTGCGAGATTATGAACTGAGCCGAAGTCGGACACTCAACCAACTGAGCCACCCAGGCGCCCCCATTACATTTTTACTTTAGGAACTACTACAATATAGGTCCTAGTATATCTTTATTTAAAGTAGTAGGGTAATATAATACTATAAATACTATAATACTATAATGATAAAAGATACATATCTCTTTTTAGAAGCAAAAGGTTTAATTAGTCTCCTCACACCTAGGTGCTATATTCAGAGCTTCCCAGAAGATCTGGGTTCAATAGTCAGAGCTTTGCTTATTAAAAAAAAAAGTGGAGAATATCCAGGTTACATGAATATGAGAGCCACTGAGAGCATTTGCCAAGAATATCAAGGATGAAGGGGCTTGTTTTGTCTACTCAGAAAGGCTTCAGGCCAAAGAAAGTCTCCCATGCTGCCCCCAAAATAGCAAAACTCAGGTCCAAACCTTATTAAATACTGAGGTTAGAAATGATCCTTGTGCTCATATATTCATGTCCTATCATTCTCCAGTTCTACAAATAGGCACTCAAAACTCAAAATGACTTTCCAAAGGTAACAGAACACAGAGGGTGTGAGAGTAGAATTCTATTTTTTTTCTTCTCAGGATTATAAAGCTATCTCTATCCATTGTAGAAAGTGGAGGTTAAAGATTTTAATGTAACCAAGGATCATCGTTATTGTTATTATTGGCACTAAAGACAATCATCAACAGTGTTGAGGGCAATGAGAAGATATAATTAAAATTGCTTTCACAATTCTGAGCTCATTTGCTCTTGCCTGATAGAGCAGAAGGAGAAGACCATATGGTTACTGAACAAGGAGAAATTATGAGTGAGGTGGCAAGAGTGGCAGGAAGAACACTGTACTAGAAATATTAAGATCTGTTTCTCCTTTGGCTCCCTTATGCACCATGTTATCTGAGAAAGTCTCATAAAGACAATGAGCCACCATATTCTCATCCATAAAGTAGAGACGATGTCATTTGCTCTACTTGGCTCACTGGGTGAATATGTGGCCCAAATCAGACAAAGCCTTTGGAATGGGGTTAGGGACAATATGACACGGACAGTGTTAGGGGCAACCTGCTCAAGAGTGCATTGATACTTATAACCTTCTGTTACCCAGTTCCTTTCCAGGAGAAAACACTAACTCTAATTTTTTTGCTGATTCTCAAGGACCTCTGCTCAATATATTCACCATTGGCTTTGTCTCTTGATAAACATCTTATTCGTAGGAAAGCAAACTTGAATTGTCCTTGCAGGTCTTAGCCATAAGACAGGACAGCCAGCAGCTTACAAAACACAAGCAATGAAAGGGCAAGATTTTTCAGGGAACATGAAAACTTGGTTCCAAACTTATGACAGATAATCAATGTAATATATATACATACACGCAAACACACACACACATTAAAGCACCAAAATTTCCCTCATAACGAGACAAAAATCTGACTAAAATCTCCACAGAGACACCCTGATTGATAACAGAATTATGATACTAGTTTAGTTTTCTATAAGTGATAATGCAACTTTAATAAGAAGCTAATCAAATGGTGAATAATAAATTACAGAGCAGAGCTTGCATGTGAATGAATAAATTACCATGGTCAGATGATATTTTTAGATATACACAAGATGAGGGTTTAAGTTGTCTCCTGCTTAAACTTTTATACTAATGTTTTTCTTCATTTTGTACCCATCAGCATTTCTTGTATTCTCTTTCTCTCTTTCAGTGTCTCCTTCTCAATCTCTCAACCTCTGAGAAAGGGGAAAGAGGTGATAGGCTAAAAAATGTAATATAACAAAGAGTGGTGTTGTTTTGTTTGTTTTGTTTTGTTTTGTTGCAAAATGATAGATGACATATACAGGATTGCGGAAAAGAAGTTTAACAAGCCTAAATGGACTCTGAAGTCAACAACACAAAGACACAAACTTCCCCATCTCCCACAAATCACTCTAGAGTTCCATTTTAAGAACACTGTGGCCACAAGTTTTTGGAAGCCCTGAAACTCAACTTTGAGTGTGCCTGTCTGTATCTTATTCTTTCGCGTGAGAAAGTAGATGCCTCTTTTCCCATCACCAGTCATCTTTTGAACGACTGTGTTCTTACCAAAAGCATAGGAAACATTAGCAGAGCAACCAATTCAGTTCAACCAGAGTTTTCTGAATCCCATCATAATTTCATTGCGGAAATGAGATGAACACATCTAAAACAAAGGATGAAATCAGAACAGCGTGTTTAATCTAATAAAGCAATTCAATTTTTAGAATTTATAGCGCTGGCAGGGTCCTTGGAGGATTAGTTCAAAAGGCCTCATTCTGTGCATGAGGAAACTGATAGTGGACGGATGTGTGGCACTGATTCATACCAATGAGAAGGTACTGATACCTTGTCTTGTGGTGTCCCCCCCACCCCTTCTTGCCTCTGCTCCCCATGGTCTGTGCTTGAAAACACTGAGAGTCAAACCTCCCCTCTACAAGATAAACTCATCTCTACGATCTTCAAGTAGTTGAAAAGTTATCCAAACTTCAGAACTATTCTTTCTTCTTTTTCCCATCTTTATTTTTCTCTTTCTGTTTACTTCAGTCCCCAAGTCAAAATCACTGGGATTTGGATGAGGACTCTCTCCCTCCGCCCCCCAGAATATTCATAAGCTTTCTTGTTCTCTAGTCAAATGTCAGCTCACCCCCCCTACTCTGACTTATGCATGCACACGCGCACACACAGACACACACACACACACACACACACACACACTTCAATCCTGACTGCTTTCTCACAAACAGTGTTATCATATTGTCTATGGAAGAAAATGACTCTACTGTGCCCCAGATAATTTCCAAAGTATAACATAAATGAGAAATTCACCTCTAATCACACACATTTAAAGACTGGAGGCCTAGAAAGATGAATCATTGCTCATATCAGATCAAGCCTATCCATTATAAGCATTCAAGCTCCCCACTTATAGGTATGTATAGTTTCCAGAGAATTTTACCATTTACTGCTTCTTGAACTGAACCTATATTCCCAGTTAAGATGGCCTTCTCTCTAATAGCCCCATATAGCCCTATATCTACACTTACAGCTTTCTCCTTTCTGGAATGATTTTCCTCTTCCACTCTGCTAATTCATATTCTATACTTCCTTCCCATTTTGAGGCAAGCTCTGCTTCGGCCACAAAGGTCTCCATGACACAACAGTACACAGTTTCCCCCAAGGATTTAATTGTGCTTTGCTTGATACTGTTCCATTCTTGCTAAATGCATATCTACCTTCTTACCCTGGTAAGATAGCAGGGAATCGTAGTGTTCACTGTCCCTTTACCCTATGTCCAAATTCTTATTATGTGCATTTATTTCATGGGTTATTTTACGTTCTAGAATTGATTCTGCTACCATTATAAATTCAATTCCATTGAACAAGACCATACCCTAGGCCTTGAAAGAAGACAGCAATTAAACATGAAAATATCCCTGCCATGAGAAGGGTAATGTTACAGTAAGGAAGGCACCCTTCCATAAATAATGAACTCCTAAACTTCCTCCCTAAGATAAAGGATTTCCTTTCAATATTCTGTAAATCTTTCATTACCAACTCACGGCAATGCAATTCTATGTTTCAGGTCCCAAGGCTACCTATTTCCCTTTACTAACAGAACAAAATTAATTAGACCCAATTGTAAGTAACTCCTTTCTTCAGAAAAAGAACAGAAATCATACTGAAGACCAAATTCCTTGTTGCCACTCAAATTGGAGGATCTTTAAAAAGCAAAGTAATAATGCCAAGCAAAATGGAATGATATAGCTTTAAAATATAGGGATAGTATCTTCCTAATGTGTACATTTAAAAAACAAACAAAACAGAACTGTGACGCAGGAATCATCCCACTTACATTAAGATAATTCCACTGAACATCACATCATATAACCAGAAAAAAAGTGAATACAGCTTCTAGAATTTCAGTTAGACTAGAATTACCAAGATTTCCCACTGGCCTTTACCTAAATATAACTGAACTTTGAAATCAAGGTTTTTGGAGTTTTTTAAATAGGTTTACCTTGCAATTCTCTCAGGCCTTTGCAGAGACTGTTTCATTCAAGAACTCAGAACTCTCCCCAGGGATTCATTAATCTTAAAATGTCTCTCTATGGTTCCAAGTTGATTACAGTATACATTAAGCCTCACAAAAATCTTGCATTAAAGAAGGAACTCAAAACTTATACTGAATCAGAGACAAGAGTTGAGGACATCCCAACACCAGTATACATTCCAATATCTAAACCCAAATTGATGATTAACGTATACTTGCTAAAATCAGGCTCCTTTCCAGCTGGAAAGAACAAGACACTGATTTTTTTTTTTTTTCACACATATGTCTGTTAACCCCAGGTCAGCCAACCTTAGCACTAAGGCCATGCCACCCACCCTACATCATTCATTCATTCATTCATTCATTCATTCATTTAACACACTTTATTAAAACCCTACTCTGATCTGAAGAAAAATAAAAAGAACAGATAGCCACTGTTATGAAGGAGTTTATAAACTAGGTTAAGAGAAAAGACCTGTTTACAAGAAACTACTAGAGAGGGAATTATATTAAGACAAATAGGATATTACAGTAAGACAAGCAGCTCTCTGGGGAGTTATGAGTCTAGCAAAGCCCCATGAGCTGGCCTTTTGAAAGGGCTACTAGAAATACAAAGATGAGAAGCGTCAGTAAGTATCATGAAGCTGTTTCTGGTCTGAGGTATGGAGGGATGGAAGGAGATAAAACCAACCAAAATACAAGGCAGGATTTATTATGGAATTTAAAAAAATGGAGACAAATATAGACAGAATAGAAAAGGAAGAAATTCAGTTTGAACAGGCAACATCAGGAAAGATTTGACAGGTGTTGGTAAAGTTGTATATATTTGCATGTGCATTTTTTTTATTACAAAAGTAATATGTGATAAGCTTCAAAAAAGTAAAAGTAAAGAAGAGCAGTGTTAGGGGAGAGAAGAGGATATCACAACAGACAGCCTTTGAAAAGTATAACAAATGAAAAGAGAGAGTTTGAGTTGACACCACAGTGTGAACAAGGCAGAAAGGCAGCAGGAAGTTCAAAAGTGACCACATGTCGGGCCCTATGTAGTGTGATGGCAGGTGGAGGTGAGCAGGAGAGGAGGGTACACTTGACACGTAGGTTGCTATACGGTTGTGGGGGTCTGATGACACACTGGGGATGGAGGAAGCACTGCCAAATCCAATGGTTGTTTGGCTGCTGGAATGAAACGTTTAGCTCTGTTTTAGGAAGAGCCTACTGGCAATGATTCATGGACAGATTGAATCGAGGATATAAGCCCAGTCAGGTGGCCATAGCAAGAGCCTGAAGAAAAGTACAAGATGTGGGTTTTTAGAAAGTAAAAAAAGGGGGGGGGGGTAATTCTCAGGGATGGACAAAGTCAGGATATTCTAGTGCTCATGGATAAGAATTGTACTTCATCAGAGATGTGAAATGAGATTGTCAGGTGATCAGAGTGAGGCACAAACATGGGGTGATCACTGACCAGTTTTGGACAGCTAGCATGCGATGTAATTGGAGTTTCTCAAGGGTAAAAATCAACATTTTACATTAGCAGACAGTGAAAAGCCAAGTGTTATTGTCTAATAATATGCATTTTTTTCTCTTTATATTATTTTCTTTCTTTCTTTCTTTCTTTCTTTCTTTCTTTCTTTCTTTCTTT
>NW_024412397.1:22912916-22964153 GCF_014898765.1 Herpailurus yagouaroundi
TTTCTTTCTTTCTTTCTTTCTTTCTTTCTTTCTTTCTTTCTTTCTTTCTTTCTCTCCAGACATGTAATACTTGGGGATATGAGATGGCTACAAGGGGTCTAAAAATGTATATGTGCAGTAGACTGTAGTTGCCTTCTCAGACTGTAATTTTAAGTCTCCAAGTAGAAACCCTAGGAGATATTTATATCCTGGAAGATTTCAGCTAACTATGTATTTGCCTCCAGGCAGCAGCCTCAACAGTAGCTGTGTTTACTTTCCAACACTGAATGGGAAACATCATTTTGAAAAAGCTAATTTCCAAAACCCACCCCATAACAGCCTAATTTTAGAACCTATGAAAGCTAATAATTTCAAAATTCTACCCGACAGTTTCTTGTTTATGTTTTGCAACCCAAGTCTAAAAATATCATAAGGAAGATTTTAAATATTACTTTGTCTATTTATTTACTGATTACTGTATTTATTTATATATTCCCTGAAGCAAAGGCACAGCAACGTATTGTTTCCAGCGGTGTTTGTCCTCTAGACTGGAGATTGTTTTCCCATGATACGACAAGGACCTGTGGAGAAACTCCGATGAAGAAAAATCAGAGTTCCTGATTAAACTCTCCAGTAAAAAAAGAACAAAATCCAATAACTGTATGCTAGAACAGCATAGGCTTCTTGCACCCTAGTATTGACAGCATCTATCTCCTTAAGGATGATTAAAATCAGGAAAGCACTGCACTGAGGCTAAACCTTACATGAAGAAATAATAATCAAACCTGGTTCTCTGAGAGGGTCTGATTGTCAGCAATGCAGCACTTTAAAGGAGAGATGGTTTTAAAAGTTCCAAACTTCTCTGTAAAATATCTAGGAGTTTTCTTGTGAATTAAGTCTCTTTTACAAAATGTTGAAATAACCCTTCAAATAGAAGCAAAATCAGTAATAAAAGAAAAAAGGCATTCCAACTTGATACAATAGGACGTGTCCTAGGGGAATAGGTGGAATTCGGTATATTTCCAAACTCATTTTTCACTAACATTTAGACAAAGTGGTTAAATCAAACACTGTCACTTTTGACTCGTCCTTAAGATCGGGAGCCCTGTCCCAGATGCGGAATGGAGGCCACCTGTCACCAAGGAACATTCAACTTTTAATATGATTGATATGTGAGCCTTACTAAAAATTCTTACATTGATAAAACTGTCCTGCTCCCAATTTAAAAAATACTCCTTAGATCTGTAAGAGAGGACCCTGTGGGGAAGCCCACATCTCTAGGATGTCCTTTTTGGAGGAAGTTAAAAAGTTACACTGAGTAAAATACCTAAGGAAGAAACAGCCTACTACTTAGCCCGTCTGACCCCAGCTTCCTATTTCCGTCTTTTCTCCATTCTTACTGTGAAAGAGTGTCTTGAAATTCCATGTTGGTCCATTTACTTTCTTCCCCTTTGACATTCTAGTTCCAACAAACTCGTATCAAATCCAACAACCGTATGTTAGAAGAGCATAGGCTTCCTGTACCCTATTGTTGACAGCATCTATCTTCTCTCCATTTCCTATTTCCATGTACCATTCTTCCCAGCAAAATCCCCTGCCCCTTCCTCTATGTCTCAACCATACAGACTGGGGAATAAGTTTAGGAATTCCCTGAGCTTGCACCAATGGGTTAACAAGGCGTAAAGAATTAGCCATAGGATGTTCACACTCAAGTTTGGGTAAACAAGATTAGTTAAATAAGTACAGATAAGGTGGGGCAAAGTCCCCAGTATAGGACAAAGGTATAGGAAGCAAACAAGATTAGGTATTCTGGGCAGGGAAACACCCCAACTTAGTACCATAGCAGAAAGTTGCTTTCGCAGGAAGGAAGGACTAAATTAGGTAAACAGGTATATAGGGCTGTAGACAGCTGCAGGGTAAAGTTGCCCAGAGTGGAGCTAATTAGCAAAAGAAAGATGCCTTGTTGACCCTGAGGTAGCAGGCTCTTTCTTGTCCCCTAAACTAGTTTAAATAGAGGTGGTGCTTCAAGTCTCCTGTAAACAACCTTCCTACTGCCAGGATTTTGTTTTTTATTAACCCAAACCCCAACCCTGCATATCTTCAAAACCCCCTTTCCCTCATGCCCATGAGTTAATGTTCATTATTTAATTGTCTCTTTGTACATGCCCACCACCAGGTTTGTAAGCCTAATAAAAAATGGAGCAAGGACCCTTACTCAGGGCTCTTGTCTTCTCCGGGACATTAGCCATCTTTCGCATTTTAATCCTGCATCCTGCTTTCTTTTTGGACAAGAAAGAACTCCAGACCCAGAGTGTATGACAACAGACCTTTACACCCTGGCTTGAAAAGGCCTTGCTCTTTTGTTCTCCTGTTCTACCTTAGTGCCTGCATGATCTTGTGTTTGAAATGATATCTCCCCACTTTTTTTTTCCTTTTTCAATTTAAAAGCCCCTTTTCTTTAAGGAGTCAACATTCCCCCAGGCCCTTATACATCTGCTTCTGTGACCCAAAGCATGTTGCACAAACTCTTACAACCCCCAGCACGTTGCACCGTATCATCAGGCACCTACTTTTCCACCCCATGCCCAATAGTTTGGTCCTGAAAGACACAGATCTATGTTGTCCTTGTGCAACATAGCCCTGAGGGGGGCTCAGGAAATGTTTGTTGAATGAATTTGGAAAATCAGCACACACCAATTTCCTCAGAATATATTTCTTTCATTTCAAATAGAAAGGCATTTGCATTTTTTATATTGTTTCCAATTAAAGAATTATTTTAGTGTTTTTAAAACGCATTCACTGCCCAATAAACCTCCCAGACAATCTTCTCAAATTAATTCTGGTTTTATAGAGACCGTGCTTTTTATTGGACAGCATATTTTAATGGACATGATTTTAACATCTAGTTATAAAATTTCTGCCACCAAGTTTCACAAATGTGTCAGCTTAACAAGAGATTGGATTGCAATGATACACCCCATACGGCCTCAGCTGTACAGAAAACAGGGTGAGTAATAAGGAATCAGACAAGGCCTAGAACTGCTATGTTCATCTCACACATTCAGTTCTGCTCCACTGTTTCTTCCTTCTCCAAAGGGAGAGAGCCCAAGTAGAGGTGTTCTACATTCCAGGGTTGCTCTGTCAGGAGCAGGTTCAGGATAACAGCAAAGCACCTAAGAGATCCAGAAATTGGATCTTGCAATATTAAGCTTTGAGTGAAGCTTCCACAGAAGGTGATGTATAATTACTGTCACTAGTTCTTTGATTGATTATTGATTGTAATCATCTGCTCTCTCCCATGACAGAGCTGGCTCTAACTCGTCCATGCAGTGACTGATAATGGCATGTCCCTTCTTTTCAAAGGTAACTTATGCATATTGCTGCCTGAGATAAATTACTCATTGACGGTGGGGGATGGAGAAAAGTAGTAAAGGAGCAACTCAAGTTTATTAGTAGACTTAATGATATATTGTACTCAATATCTGTATTCCGGCTACCCATAATGAGGCTGGACAAAGCTTACAATGGGGAGCCAGTATGTCAGGGAGCTTGGCTATTGGATCCTTTGGCCAACAAAGTAAAATAATATGATGCATTTGACAAGTTGAGCAGAAATTATGTTTTCAAAATAATACTAATACTTCACTTATGTAAGAAACATTAAAGATCACAAATGAAGTACTTTAAGTTGGAAACATTTCCCTGGATTGCTTTAATTAGGATTTGGAGAAAATAAGCATTAAAGATGAAATTTTACTCTCAATATGCAATGTAGTACTCAATCATTGCTTTTACTAAATTTGTGACCTCTTCTAAGTTAATTAGCCTTTCTGAATCACAGCATCTATTACAAGTCCAATGCATGTCAAGCTCTCAACAAATATTTGTGCAGTGAGTGAATGAACCTTAATCTCTTTATCTGTAAGATGACTTAGAAAGTAAGTCAGGTCTGGCAAACACAGATTCCGCATGAGGCCAAGTAGGCCAAGTATGTGAATTAATCTAATGGGAGATATTAAAATTTTGTTTTCAAAATTGATTTAGCCAAGTCAAGTAAGTCTTCCTGATAGATTTATTTTCTTTTTCCATAGCTTGATTTAATATGTGAGTTTCCAGTTTGTCCATAATGACTATATGGTTGTTATGACAGTTATGTGAGAGAATACATAGGAAGCATCTAATAAAGTGCCTGGTGATTTTAAAAACTGAAGCTATATTTTAAATAGCATTTTAATATGAAACCTTTTTTAAGAAATAATTTTTCTTACTGTTAAATATCTTCCATTAGGTCATGAATTGATAAACAAAAGGTGGTATATCCATACAATAGAACTTAATTTGGCAATACAAAAAAATAAAGTACTGATACATGCTACAATACAGATGAACCACTGTGCTAAGTGAATTAAGTGAGTCACAGAAGCCACATCTTCATTACATACCTATCAAAGTGGCTAAAATAAAAAAAAAATAATAATAATAATGATAGCACCAAATGCTAGTGAGGATGCAGAGAAATTGTACTGCTCATACATTGCCAATGTGAATGTAACAGGATATACAGCCACTGTGGAAAAGAGTTTGGCAATTTCTTATAAACTTACATGCAATTTCCATATTGTACTCAGAAACTGTACTCTTTTTTTTTTTTAATTTTTTTTTCAAAGTTTATTTATTTTTGGGACAGAGAGAGACAGAGCATGAACGGGGGAGGGGCAGAGAGAGAGAGGGAGACACAGAATCGGAAACAGGCTCCAGGCTCTGAGCCATCAGCCCAGAGCCCGACGCGGGGCTCGAACTCACGGACCGCGAGATCGTGACCTGGCTGAAGTCGGACACTTAACTGACTGCGCCACCCAGGCGCCCCTCAGAAACTGTACTCTTATACATTTATCCCAGAAAAATGAAAATTTAGCAAAAGCCTATACAACAATGTTCATAGCAGCTTTATTTATAATGGCTAAAAACTTGAAACAGTTCAGCTGTCCTTCAGCAGATAAATGGTTAACATGTAATGGAATATAACTCAGCAATGAAAAAGGAATGGGCTATGGATATATGCCACAACCTGGATGGTCTCCAGGGAATCATGCTAAGTCAAAAAGTTCAATCCCAAAAGCTTAAATACTGTTTGATTCTATTTATATAACATTTTTGAAATGACAAAACTTCAGAAATGGAGAACAGATTAGTGGTCACAATGGAGAGGGGGCATTCAACATGAGAGTACAAGGATTCCTGTGGGGATGGAATTTTTCTGCATCTGGACTTTAGTGGTTGGTACACCTTCATGTGTGACAAAACTGTTTGGAATTAAATACAGAGACATGAGCTCTCACATACACAAATGATTCTAAGTAAAACTGGGTAAATCTGAATACTATCTGTGGCTGGCATCAATATCAGTATCCTGGTCATGATATTGTACTACACTGACATAGGATTTTAGAATTGGAAGAAATTGCGTTAAGAATGCACAGGACCTCTGTGTATTATTGTTTACAATGTCATGTGAATCCACAATTATCTCAATAAAAATACCTATTAAAAATTTTAAAGGTCACATATTATATGATCTTACTTATATGAAATGTCCAGAGAAGGTATATCCATAGAAACATAAAGTAGATTAGTGGAATAGGGAGGGACTGGAGAGAGGGTGGGAAAGGAAGTATGGCATTTCTCTTTGGGGTGATGAAAATGGTCCGCAAGTAGATAGCTGTTGAGAGTTGCCCAGGTTTGTGAATATACTAAAAATTCACACTTTTAAAGTGTATGTTTTATGTTATGTGAATTACATCTCATCACCCTTGACAGTTTGTCTCTAGGTTAGGAAAGGTGGCCTTCAGAAGAGGTAAAAGGATAGAAAATAATTTACAGACAACTCTCCTCTTTCCCCCACCACCCACTGGGCAAGAAACTCCCTCCTTTAAGCTTCATTGAATTACTCATTTGAAAGAAGGGCTTCTCACACACAAACCCTTCAATCAATGTTGATGCACAGTTCTGAGCTGTTGTCTCCCCATGGAGCAGCACCTGAACATGAAATCCAGCTCCCAGAATATGCCTTTAAAAAATGCCATTTGGGGCGCCTGGGTGGCTCAGTCGGTTGAGCGTCCGACTTCGCTCAGGTCACGATCTCACGGTCCGTGAGTTCGAGCCCCGCATCAGGCTCTGTGCCGACAGATCAGAGCCTGGAGCCTGCTTCAGATTCTGTGTCTCCCTCTCTCTCTGGCCCTCCCCCCATTCATGCTCTGTCTCTCTCTGTCTCAAAAATAAATAAATGTTAAAAAAAAAAACTTAAAAAAAAAATTAAAAAAAAATAAAATAAAAAATGCCATTTGCCTTGTGCAGAAACATTCAAATCCAAATTAATGGTAATATTATTTTGCACTTTGAACTCACTCTACACAACACTTTACAATAAAGGATCAGGTTCTAGAACCTATCTTGGTGAAACTTTGTGAACTGTTCAGCTTCCACAATTCTGAAAAACAAAAACCTTAAGGAATGCTCCAGAGAATTAACAGATACAACTTTGGTGTGAAATCCTCTTACTAATCACCACGCATAAGACATCTGGCCAGTATGAATTTTTGACCTTTCTTCCCCTAAGTGTCAGCATAAATCTTTTCCTCCTAGAGTAGAAGAAACCAGAGGATGGGCTTTGCTTTTGAATTTAGACTAAGTTCTGCACACAATCCCTCAGATAGTGCATAAGTACCAAGACCACTAGGTTATCCACAGGCTTGATGCTGGCCATGAGTAATGACGTCACTGTCAGAAAGTCTGCAGCAAAATCTCTACCTTTTGCCTGCGCAAGGTGAAAGAGTGGAGGTGGTTATAGAAATGAGATTGGCTCACAGAAAGTAATAAATGCATAAGATGGTGGGTTGGTTTGTGGGATTTAATTTCTTTCTTTCTTTCTTTAAGATCAAGAATAAAACATGGATCATGACGGATTATTCCAGAAAACCTTAGGAGGTATTAGTACAGACACTAAACCTCAGAGAAAGTGATGACAATAGGTAACAATGAAGCAGAAGAAACTATAAAAGGGAGGTAGGAATGTGGGTGTCAAGGGAGGTAGATGAAATATTTTAATATAGCAGCATTATTGAGTAATTTTCACAAGCCAAGAAGAGTTCAAGCAAAAAAAAAAAAAAAAAAAAAAAAAAAGAAAAAAAAGAAAAAAAGAAAAAAAAAGGAAACTCATTAAGCTATTAGGGCCATAAAGAGAGAGAGAAAAAAAAAATTCAATAGTCTACTTTCAGGAAACACTTCTGTAAGGAAATAAGTTTGATATTTTTTTTTCTTTTTTTCAACTTTTTTTTTTAATTTTTTATTTTTAGGACAGAGAGAGACACAGCATGAACGGGGGAGGGGCAGAGAGAGAGGGAGACACAGAATCGGAAACAGGCTCCAGGCTCCGAACCATCAGCCCAGAGCCTGACGCGGGGCTCGAACCCACGGACCGCGAGATCGTGACCTGGCTGAAGTCGGACGCTTAACCGACAGTGCCACCCAGGTGCCCCAAGTTTGATATTTTTAAATGCCTTATCCAAACTATAGTGCAATGAATATATGGATTTACTTTTAAATATTTATCAAACTGGTGTATCTTTTGACTGTCATATTGTATTTAAATCTAGTGTTGAGTGGTGCCTGGGTGGTTCAGTCCAACAAGCGTCCAACTCTTGATTTTGGCTCAGATCATGATCTCACGGTTCATGAGCACTATCTCCACGTCATGCTTTGTGCTCACAGCGCGGAGCCTGCTTGGGATTCCCTCTCTCTCCCTCTCTCTCTGCCTCTCCTCTCTCCCCCTCTCTCAGAATAAATAAACTTAAAAAAATAAAGCTAGTGTTGAATGATTTTGTAGGGCAAATGTTGTAGAAAAGAACTAGCATGTTTCAACTGCTTTTCAGAGGTTTCTAGTAGTTTCTGTGTCTTCTGGAGACAAGCATAAGTGGCATCCTTGTAGTGAGAAGCCCTGGAATCTTTGATTGTTTATACGTGTCACACATCTCAGAGCAGTTTGTAGGACTGATAAAACACTAGCTAACTGCTTGACTCATCAGTTTGAAGGCAGCCCTGGAGAGAAGGGGTTCCTCACAAAATAGCCCAGAGAACAGGAGGTGGTTTATAAGCAGTGACAGCTTTGGAGTAGATGTTTGAACATATAGAAGGACACCCCAAAGACAGTGACATTAATGGAAATTGTGCAGTAAATAGCAGCTATTTAGAGGACGATTTACCTTATTTCTTTATAATCTCTCTTTGGGAAATTTCAGCATTTCTCACTTCCGGAGTCACCTTTCTAGATCTTTTATCTGTAGCCTTTGCCTTCCGGTTTTAGGGTCGCTAAAGCCAATGAAAATAAATTAGACTGGCGTTACCGGAAGCTGTACCTGCCTGTGCTCCCCTCAGCTTTCCACATCTTCCAGGAAAGTAAAGGAGCGCATCTCTGCCTGTCTCGGGGCTTCTCCTCCAGTTCCTACTAGTGCGTATCTCTGAATGTTTCCCGACACTTAGTAAATGTTCTGGGACAAAGACAGTCAAGACATATGTTTTTCCTAGGTTTTGGTAATTTCATTTCTTTTCTCTGCAAAATGCTATTTTTAATTCTTGAAGTATGGTGGAGTAGGAAGAACACTAAACATAAAGTCCAAAGTCCTAGTTCCACCTATTGAACACTTCCTGGGTGCCATCTATTATGTTTTACATGCATAATCTCTCTGTTTTTATAACTCTGTGACAATCCCCATTTTGCAACTGACAAAACTGAGGCTTACTTAGAAATGTTTAGTAACTACCCCAAAGTCACGTGACTAGAAAGTGGTACAATTAAAACTTAAACCTAGTGACAGATCCTCTCAAATGCTTGGAATCTTTCACTTCACCTTCCTGCTTTTCTTGCTGATGAACTTGAACAAAGGACTTACCTATTCTCAGCCTTGGGCAGCTCCGTATCCAAAAGGTGTCACAAATGTGTAAGTGTGTATGTGTAAAATACGTGTCATCCCTCAAAGACAGATAATATCCTTGACCTTTCTACTTAATGAAACATAGCAATCATATGAAATTATTTGTAAACAGCAAATTCCTTGAAATATATTATTTTTAATTTTTTTCAGTATGCGATATACACTATACTGTATGTAGCATATTCCTATTTCTCTGAACTATATTAGTAGGTTTTAGTTGCATTCAAAGTTTTAACTACAGCTTTCTACTATAGTTTTTTGTTTGTTTGTTTTATAAATTTGTTGAAATTTTCCATTTGATTGGACAGGAGGATTAACCATGATACTTTTCCAGAAAGGTAAATAGGCTAAGGGCAGATGTGTTCCTTTCTCCGATTCACAGGACAAGAAGTCTGCCTGGAGCAGATATTATCATTGTTGCATCCACAAGGTGACTTTGGTAGATAAGAAGGAAGCTAGAGGTAGATGCCTCTTCTTATAGGCAGAATGTATATGATAAGGAATAATTCTTATATGTGCAAGTCATTGGCATGAGTGACTATACAAGATGAGAGTTTGAGACTCTGAGGAACAGGTGATGCCAATGGTTTTTAACAAAACCTGTAGAGACTTGAAGAAACAGCAATGTGTTTCTGCTGTAGGGAAACACATCTGTCTATTCTATTTATTTATTTTTAAGTTTATTTTCAGAGAGAGAGAGTGTGTGTGTGTGCATGCATGTGTAAGTGGGGGAGGGGAAGAGAGAGAGAATCCCAAGCAGGCTCCACACTGCCAGTGCAGAGCCTGGTGCAGGGCTCGAACCCACAAACCATGAGATAATGACCTGAACTGAAGTTGGACACTTAACTAACTGAGACACCCAGGCACTCTGTAGACAGCTCTTTTAAATCCTAGCAGTAATAGGAATGTGACGGCTCTTCCTCCTACCTGAAGGGGTCAGTCCCAATCCTGAATAGTAAATATTTTTATGAATATTTAATAATACAAATTAGGAGAACTTGTATTTTCTTCTGTTGGAAAACCAGAGATAAAGATGAGTACTGGAATACTGGTTCACTTCTAATCGTCATGAACATCAGAGAAAACCCACTGCAGTGAAAACCTGGGCCTCAGAATGCCCACAGCCTTTTGTGTACAGAATGGCAGTAGGTGCATGGTTTTTCATCTGTCAGCTGATGGATAAATTTTAGGCCTGTGAGCCAAGTGTTACAAATCTGTATGCTGACCAGGGGCCTAACTGGTAAAAGCTTGGCCTAAACTTGTTACTAGTGGCTGACTATACCAACCATATCTTCTATCAGAAATTTTGTGCAGGAACACAGATATAGCTTAGAGTAGAATCCATTAGGTGCTAAAGACTATGAGTAAGCAGAAACCACAAGTGGGAAAGCCCAGAGATAAAAGTTAACTATAGTAGGAATAGGTCACTAGGGCTGATGAAACTTGAAAGGTTCTATGTCCAGTTACTGATTTCCAGTTCCTGAGCCAGGCTCCAGTCTCTTTGAATTTTTTTTTTTAATGTTTATTTATTTTGAGAGAGTGGGAGGGAGGGAGGGAAGGGCAGAGAGAAAGGAGACACAGAATCCGAAGCAGGTTCCAGGCTCTCAGCTGTCAGCACAGAGCCCACTTCGGAGCTCGAAATCATGATCTGTGAGATGGTGTCCTGAGCCAAAGTCAGAAGCTTTAACCAACTGATAAGCTCCAGGTTTTTTGAAGCTGTACTTAAGGACTGAATGTCTGTATTGCCCTTCCAAATTCATATATTGAAATCCTAAACCCCACTTGTTAAGGGTTATTCAGAGGGGGGCCTTTGGGAGGTAATTTGGTCATGAGTGTGGAGCCCTCAGGAATGGGATTAGTGTTCTTATAACAAAAAGAAACAGAAGAGCCCCTTCCCCTCTTTCTACCACAGGAGGGTACACTGAGATGTCGGCCCTGTGCAACCCGGAAGAGAGCTTTCAACAGAACAGGACAGTGATGGAGCCCTGATCTCACACTTCCAGCCTGTAGGACTGTGAGAAATAAACTTCTGTTGTATGAGCTGCTCAGTCCATGGTGATTTGTTACATCAGCTGAACAGACTAAAAACTGGCAATACGGCTGTACTTGCTCTTCTTTGAAACCTAGCGGTGCAGACATTTTCAAAAACTTTTTTTAAACCCAAATAAAAGGTAAAAACTCCTGACTTCGTTATTTTCATGTGTATTTTACAGAAATTCTCCCAGTCTTAGTTTTGAAGAAGAATGTTACAGCTTGTGCAGTATTTATTAAAGAACTAATGAGATAAAGGAAAAATGAGAGAAATGTTTGCCTACACAAGAGGACAGCCTGACCCACAATCAGTTTATTATACTGGCATACCGATCTGAGAATTTTAACCCACTTGTGCTGCCTACCGTAATGTTGGTAACAAGATTCTACATCATCTTTAGCTGTAATAAGGAGCAACTACAAGATTTCAGAGCTTAGAAATGCAGTGGTTTTATTTTTTACTCACGGAAGCATGCCAGTCTGCTCTGCTGACCCTTCACATTAAAGCTAAAACAGGTTGCCTAGAAAATCATTCTGTAGAAATAAGGCAAAGCTCTTGGGGATCGGACTAGTTGCCCTCCTTCTCCAGAACTGGCAGAGCCTTAGATACTCTTGACCTGATGCCCTCCTACATGCCAAATAAATATAATGATTTCATTTTCTTGAAAATACTTTTACCAGCCACCCAGATAGACCAAAATTAACCTCAGGAAAACCTTCACTTGTGATTGAATTTGAATGACTGTGTTTACACAAAAGCAAAATAGCGGTTTGTGTGGGATTTTCTGCAGCCTGAAATGAGATGGTCAGCTTCTCCAGCATGTACATATTAATGGTCTAAATCATTACATATGTAACCATTAAAAAGCTCATTTAGCAACCACTGAACTCTACATTTTTCTAACACATTTATTTTCACTTTTGCCCCGAAGATAAACAACTGGGGGGAGAATCCCTCATCTAAGTGCAATTAAGCTTAACAATTACTCAAACTTGTCATCCATAAATCATGACCAATAAAAACAATCCCAATCAATTGCTTCTCAGGGAAATACCTAGCTATGCTTTTTAATTTTTTTTAAATGTTTATTTATTAGAGAGAGAGAGAGAGAGAGAGAGAGCGAGCATGAGCATGGGAAGGGCAGAGGGAGAGTGAGACACAGAATCCGAAGCAGGCTCCAGGCTCTGAGCTGTGAGCACAGAGCCCGATGTGGGGCTCGAACCCACAAACCGCGAGTCACGACCTGAGCTGAAGTCAGACGCTTAACCTACTGAGCCACCCAGGTGCCCCGATATGCTTTTCATATAACACAAGAATCATCATTTTATGTATCTGTACATAAAATTCCTTTGTTTAAAGAATGACCATGTTTGTTTTCACATCCTCCAGCAGAATGAATACAGTATGTGGATACCATTTACTGCAGACTTAAAAAAGGGAAGAACAAATTGGTCTAAATGTAGTGTTTTAAGATATGATATCACCTTTCATGAGTGTTTCCTTCAATACAGGGAAAGCAGAAGCATTTGTAATGTAGCTTTTCATTAATACAGGAAGATGAAACCCAGTAAAAACCCTAGATCACACACCTATCAGAATCCTATCCACGTCTAATGATATTAAAAAACAAAAAAACAAAACAAAACAAAACAAAACAAAAACTCCACTTTGGGAAGAGCTTTCTTTTGCTCATTGAGTAAAAAGGTACTGATGTATGACTTTGGATATTTAAAAACCACCACCTGAAGATATATTCTGAAGTTTTCTGGAGATATTTGGAATGTAGTGAGTGGAAAATAGTGCCCATCAGACCAGCACACAGAGGGCATTTTACTATATCCCTATTTCCATATTTCCCAGAAAGGTAGACCTATAAAATTCTTGTGCATGTGTGTGTGTATGTGTGCACATGTATAACTGTGCATGCACAGGCATAAATCCATCAATTCTGAGAATATACTAAAAGCCCATGCTTTTCTGTGGTTGTTCATAAATTATAGTTAATAAAACTGCACATATTTGAAGAGATTTTTTAAGCACACTGAGACACAGTATTTCATGAAATTCTCTGAATAGTCCTAGAAAGTAAACAGGGAAGATAGTGTAGATCTACAGATGAATTGAGACTTGCTCATAGGCCAGAATACTTTGGCCTCCAATCTAGATCTTCTGCATCCTACGGAAGTGCCCATTTCACTGGACATAATGAGACTCTTAAAAGATCAGACTGCTCTGAATTGTCATTTACCAAGCATCACATCTTGTACCCTACAGCCACCAGCAGTACCTGAAGACTTGTCTCTCATCCTCCACGTACCAGGGATTGCTATCACCAATTCAGTTACAAATGCTTGTCCACTAAATTCACCATGCTTAATGTTAATATCCCCATGCTTAATATGGCCATCTATCTTTCCCTCTTACTTCCCCTCTCTCCAAGCTCTTTGTTTTTTCTTCTTTCATTCTTCCTTCTGCCTCCACTGGGCCCTCTAGAAACTCCATCCCATGCCAAACAAGTTTTCCTACATCCTCAAATGCTTTCTAAGGATAAATTCTATCTCTCTGCTTAACTCATACCTGCCTCTCCCCCAAGGACACCGATTCCCCTGAAATTTTTGAAAAGAATGAATGCATGATGAACTCTGTCTTTAGGTAGGTGTATTAATTAGGATCATTATCACATAAACAAAACAAGGTAATATGAAAATATCATAAGCTTGTGCAATGTGAACTTATGATGTTAGTTTTAGCAGAAATTATTTTCACTTGACAGAAAAACTGAGGCTCACAGAAACAGCATTTAATTCAAGTGAGGTCCAGGAGTGGTTAATGTCAGAACTCCTTTCCTTTGGCTTCTCATCTTTCTCTGTTATTTCTCCTCAATTATATTATTTCTTTGTCCTCATTGTCAGCATTCTTAGGAGAGTTAAGAAACCTCTATGACAGCAACTGACAATTTTTTTTCTATTTTCCATTCATTCAATATCTGTTTATCAACAAGTACTTAACTTCTGATCAGCTACATTTTAAAAGTCTAGTCGTCATATATTAGACAACAAACCAGCAGTCTGCAAGCTTTTTCTGCAAGTGGACAGACTGAAAATAATTTAGGCTTTGTGGGCATAAAGTCTCTATCAGAGTTACTCAAGTCTGTTTTGTAAACCTGAAAAAAACAATAACAGCCACAGACCTATTTAAATGAATAGGCCTGGATCTGTGTCTCAATAGAAATTTATTTACAGAAAAAGGTGGGTGCCTAGATTTGTCCAATAGGCCAAAGTTTGCTAACCCCTGAAACAGACTGTTACAGACAGGTGAAAGTAGACTATGTAAAAAGTGGGAGATGAGTTTAGAAGAGACTAGTTTCCACCAGCATCTTCTAGATGACATATACATTTACCAAATAGTGCATAGCAACCCACTGACTGATGAAGAATGACACCTTACAAACTAAACACCAAAGTGGGTTAAGGGGACAGAGAGAAAGCTTTGGTCTTCAATCAGTATGGCAGGCCCCTCTTCATTATGTCAGAGGGGAAGGAAATGCACACTTAAATCTTGATTGATTGACTTCTAATTGATTGACTTCTGACTGATTGACAATCTAATTGATTGACTTCCAGATACTGTTTCAGGAACTTGTAAAAATAATTTTACCTTATTAACAACCCAATAAAGCGAGCATTATAATCTGTATTTTAAAGATGAAAAGCAAAGCCGCAGAGAAGTTATATAACTTGACTCAACTAACAATTGAGAGAACCAAGATTTAAAACCATTTCTCTTTGCTATGCCAAACCATGTTCCTCTTAGGATTAAAAAAAAAAAAAAATGAAAAGACTGATGTACCTCGATGGCTAAGCTGGTTAAGCATCCAACTCTGGATTTCCGCTCGGGTCATCATCTCACAGTTCCTGGGATAGAGCCCCACGTCAGGCTCTGTGCTGACAGCACAGACCCTGCTTGGGATTCTCTCTCTATCCCCCTCTTTCTCTCCCTTCCCCTGCTCATTCTCTCCTCTCTCTCACTCTCTCAAAATAAATAAAACATTAAAGAAATGAAAATACTTAAAAACCCTATTGTCATCACAGGAATAATTTGCCTTAGCCTTCCACTAGAATGGTTACCTAGTATTAAAATCTAATTTAAGAAGGTGCTCTTTTCTCCTCCACCTTTCCTACTCAGGCAAAGAATATTGGCAAAGAGGTTAATATGGAAGTATAGCACGCATAATAAAAGGTTATGAGCTCTCTGGTTTCTCTGATTGTCCCAGAGGGTTAAAGTGGCATATAATTGATTAAGTCTTAGTAACTTTATTTCCTTCAACTATATTTGGAATAAAACTGGTAGCTGATATCTCTCCACAAATGAATAACAATGAGTGATAAAAAGATTACTGTGTATAGAAAAGCTGCACCTCTACTTGCATAATTATATTTCTAAAAAGCTAAGCATAAAATTATTTGAGACATCACATTTAAGTACAATAGTGCAGGAGCTTCTTCAAGAGATCTACAGTATTTTTAAAGTAGAAAAATTTTCAATTACACAAATAACCTCTAATTTACTTATTTTATTGAATGTCTACATCAAGATTCACTTTCTCAAAACAAGGTATACTTTCAAAAGTGTGTTTAAATAGAATCACATTGGAGAGATAGGAACATACTAATGAAGCTCCTTAACAGGATTATGTTTACTTCTTTATCAGAATTTTTTCTTAACTTTGAAAAATATGCAGAAAGTACAAATTGTATTAAGTTTTCAAGAGGATAGTCAAAGTAATTTTTGTCTTGTTTCATGACTCAACTAGGTTAGCCTATAATTATTTCCATATTAGAAAATGTTGGTGTAATAAAACCCTGCACTTCCATCTGATGATAAGACATTGGGGCTTATCCAACAGGGCTGTAAAAACTGTTAATTGAGAAAAGCAGGAGATATTTATCTCGTTAGTTTCAGATTCATTTGTTGTTCTTGCACAAGTATGCAGATTTCTGAGAATGGCAAATTCTGTTCTTTTTTTGTTGGGTTCACATGATGCATTGTTATCTAAATGATAATCAAAATTCCTTGATGCTATTAATAAACAAACTTTTAAAAAATATAATTGTAAATTATTGATCCCATGCCAAAAATCTGTCACCAGTGTATAAATTAGCATGAACATATGTTAATGCATAATTCACCATTTGCAACAGAGCTTTGTTAAAAAATTGATGAAAATTCATGAAAGAACCTTTCTAGATTAAGTTGCCCAATGAACAAGTAACCACAGGCATTCACAATGTAGAGTTGATACAGCTCTTGAAATTGGCCTTCATGTGTTTGGTAGAACATTCATAAGGCATATTTAAACCTCTAGATAGATAATTTTGCTTATTTCTTTGAATCACAGTTGTTTACATTTAACTACTAAATGGGAGAAAATTGAAAGGGCATCTAGTCTAATGTTTCCCAGTGTGTGGTCCATGGGCCACCTGCATTTGATTCTCTTGCGAGCTTATTAAAAATGTTCTTCATCCTGTCCCATCCCTAGGCTTCCAGAATCAAAATGTCTGATGAGAAGCCTAGAAACCTACTCTTACTTCCAAGTACCTCAGATGCATTTTATGTACTGCAAGGCTGAGATCCAATTATGTGGAACCTATGATTGAGAAACTGGGGTCACCTAAAAATCAGAGGCAGATCTGAGACTAAAAGGAATTATTCCTTACTCCTAATCCAGTGTTCTTTCTCCACATTTTAGAGAACAGTAAGTAAACAAGAAAGATAAATAGCTTGCATATGAGAGCAAATATCAGTCTTTACCAATGTTACTGGAATACATAATTGGTGGCTATGGCTAACACATGCTTACAATGGGCCAGATCCTATACTCAGTACTGAAATATATTAATTTCCTTAATCTTCCCATCAAACCTCTGGGGTAGGTGTTATTATAATCTCCTGTTTGCAAATAAGAAAACTAAGGCACAAAGAGGTCAAATAACTTGCCCTTGGTGTGGTAGAATTACCTTCACAGATGGGAATCCACAAGAAACACCATACCTAATTTCCCTTGGCTATTCAATAAGAGGTATTAATGCAGGTATTAATGTTCACTTGAGGTGGAACACTGTAAAATATTTTTGATCAAAATTTACCCCTAGAATACTGATCTTCCGGATAAACAAATTCCTTTTTTGACTATAAGGATATATTTAATTTAATGAACATATATTAATTTACCTACCAGGTATTTATACTTGAATGTGATTTTTTTTTTTCAATCAGACTCTTGTCTTCTGAAGGGTGGGTGAAATTACGTGCAATGATAAAGTGGCAATCGGGGTAGGGTTTCTTGATTTAGCAAATAAAATTTGAGATGCTCAGTTAAATTCAAATTACAGAGAATCACAATTTATTTTTTATCCTAAGTGTGTTCCAAATACTGCAACATTATAATATTTTCTTACATGGGGGTGCGCCTGGGTGGCTCAATCGGTTAAACATCCAACTTTGGCTCAGGTCACAATATCATGGTAAGTTCGAGCACTGTGTCAGGCTCTGTGCTGACAGCTCAGAGCCTGAAGCCTGCTTAGTATTCTGTGTCTCCCTCTCTCTCTGCCCCTCCCCCACTCTTGCTCTGTCTCTCTGTCTCTCAAAAATAAACAAACATTGAAGAGCTAAAAAAAATATTTTCTTATACTAAAAGCTATTTATTGTTTATCCAAGATATAAATTTAACTGTGCATCTTCTAATTTTATTTGGCAGCCCTAGCTTGAAGAAAGAAAAAGAGGAATTTTGGTCAGATCTGGGTGGGGGCCTCATTAGGGAATTTGCTCTAACCCCTGGGCAGCACAAAGGCACTGCCCTTGGAAAGTTAACAAGCACCAGAGGGCTCTGGGTAATAAAGACAAGGAAGACTAAGATAGGGCACAAAGAAGTCTTTGGGGAGAGAAAGACATTCTGCATAACGGTTGAGGTGGTAGTTATACAGGTATATACATTTGTCTAAACTTGTTGGAATGTACACTTAAAATTTATGCATTTTATTATTTGTAAACTATGCTTCAATAAAGTTGATTAGAAAAAATTAAATTAAAAAAAAGAAAGAGTATAAAAGGGGCGCCTGGGTGGCTCAGTTAAGTGTCCGACTTCGGCTCAGGTCTTGATCTCATGGTTCGTGAGTATGAGCCCCATATAGGTTCTGTGCTGACAACTCGAGCCTGGAGCCTGCTTTGGATTCTGTGTCTCCCTCTCTCTCTCTGCCCCTTCTTCTGCTCATGTTCTCTCTCTCTCTCTCTCTTTCTCTCTCTCTCTCTCTCTCTCTCAAAAATAAACAAATATTAAACAAATTTATTTAAAAAAAAAAGCATAAGAGGAGAAATCTAACTTGGCTGTTTTGTCTAATGTTGAGCATGTCCTGCACTGTCATGGCATCTAGACCTAGACAAAAATACCTGGGAGGATGTGGAAATAAAAAACAAATGGTATGGAAACAGTAGGACTGTGTGAATGTTGACACTGTCACGGATGTAGGTCAGGTAATTATCCCTGGACATGTAATTATTCCTAAATAACTCAACAGTATGCCTTCATCCTGCACATTGCCTCATGATTGTTTAGTCACTTCCTTAATATCTTAGTTTTCCTACTAAGCCGTCAATACTTTACTGGTCTTTACCGAGCAGGCTTTCCGGGAATATGTATTGAATAAGATTGAGTCCAAGATTTTTTTTAAGGCTTGATAGATATGTTGTGCCTAAATTATTCATTTATTCATTAATTCCTCCAACAAATATTTATTGAGTGCCACCCTAACTCTGCAATTTACCTTGCCTGGGGATGCAGTAGGAAGATGAGGTATTGGAGCACAGTTAGCCACCAATATAAAGTTTTATGTCCCCTTTAGTCAACATAGAAGAGAAAAATGGTTTATTAACAAACAATTCATTGGGCAAACCATTCACCTTTTCAGTATATTTTTAAAGTCATGATAACTTCCTTAAAATAGTTATAATCTTGCACACCTTTCCTCAACTAACACACACAGAAATAACACAAATAATTTATTCTATGAATTTATAATTACCTCCAGAAAGATTAATGTAATTAAAATCTCAAGGAAAATACTTATAAAACAAGTATGCTTTTTTGTTTTTCCTAGAAATCATATTATCACAGTCTGAAAGTCCACGTGCAAAGTAAGGAAAAGAACAAGGAGACTGTCTTCTAGACGAAACTATGACCCTCCCTAGAAATTTTGGTTTAAGAGGTTCCTGGGTGGCCCAATGGATTGAATATCTGACTTCGGCTCAGGTCATGATCTCATGGCTCGTGAGTTTGAGCCCCATGTCAGGCTCTGTGCGGATACTGCAGAGCCTGGAACCTGGAGCCTGCTTTGGATTCTGTGACTCCCTTTCTCTGCCCCTCCCCTGCTTGTGCCCTGTCCCTCTCTCTCAAAAATAAGTAAACATTAAAATTTTTTAAAGAAATTTTGGTTTGAAATATACTAGCGGAATACATTATCTTTGTTAAACAGTTCTTTTCAGTTTGCATCCGTCAGTAGAACCTGAAATTCACTTGTTAGAAAATCATACAGCAATTTTAAAAACTGCATGTAAGGCCAAATGGTTTGTTCACAGACTTCAACCACAGCAGTGCGATGCTTATGCCTGAAAATGATACTGACTAAAGCAATAAAACACAAACTATTATTGTAAGGCACTTTTAACCAGACTGTTACAAAATGGAAAGAAAAGTTTGATCCCCTGGTCCTAAAAATTACTAAGAAATTCTAGAGGAGAGGAATCATCATCTGTATTTAAAAACAATGCATAGCCATAATAGCCATAGCACAAAAGGTACTTTAAACCCAACCTGTAAAACCACAATTATTACAGGAGCAAAAGATCACACAAAAAGAACTGAATCAGTAAGTAGACTACCTCCCCAAATCAGGGGAGAGGGGAGGGGTTTCATACAGCATGGCCTATCTATATATTATCCCTCTAAGGACATCATCCACCAACTCAGAAATCTCCGAAAAACTCTACCATCAGTATCACTCCACTGAGTCATCTTAGTTTGATCCCACATAGACACGGCTAAAATGTGTACATGCATACATATTATCTGAGAAGCTTCTGCTGGGAGGATGGGTAAGGGAGGAAATATTCTTAAGTAAATTAACATAGATTTATTGAATATAGTAGCAACTACACATGCTACAAGGCTCAGTAAGCCTGTCCCAGAAATAACCAGCCATAGAAAAATTTCATGATTCAGAAGTCATCGTTCAGCCTCGGAGCTTGTAGACGGATCAGAGAGCCCTATCTGCATAGGGAAGCGCTGGGGAGTTATGCTTTGGAGGGCCTGGGTCCAGGCCAGCTTGCAGGTACTGGCTCTGGAAGGGACTTTTGGGTGACTGGTGCCTAGGTAGGTCTCGGGTGCCATCAAAGTTAAGACAAAATTAATGCAGCTCCAGGTTTCTCAAACTCTCCTCTGCCTCTAAGATTATTCTGAGGTGTGTGTGTGTGTGTGTGTGTGTGTGTGTGTGTGTGTGTGTGTTTATTGTTTTTGTTTTTTGGGGTTTTTTTTTGCAAACCACTTGACATCAAATGGCAACCTTTTCTACTGAGATACAACAGGAGAAAACAAGAGGGAGGAGAGGGCAGGGATTTCCCTCCCTGTCCTGCCAGGCTCTCCTCTATTTTTTTCACTCAGACACTTCTGCCCATCACGGTTCATTGAAAGTTCTTCATCTCCTAGCAATTTCCACTCAACTGTCAGGCAACCCCCAATTGGAATGGCAATTAGCCAGATGTCAGCCTCCTATTATCTCCATCTTCAGTTCTACATTATTTAGTCACGGCATGATCGCTGCGGAGGTGAAACCAACCCACCAGGGCTCCACTTTATAAACCTGCAGCGAACCTGAAAGCAGAGCCAAACGATTCACTACAAACAGGCACACAAAACCAAATCTTCTCTTTCTAGCCTTTTCTTAGACCTTTGCTTTATCTGTTCCTCTCTTACTTGCCCCTTCCCCATCACGTGCCCCAAATCTCACGGTAACTTACTCAGATATCCTAGGTAGTAAAGTTCATGGAAATGATTAAGCTACTGCATGTCTTTTAAAATACGGTATCTTTTATTCTCCATGGTCAGCAAAAATCTGCACAGAAGCAGCCCATCCCTGGAGGCTTTACTCCTCCCATCAGCTTCTTTTAAATAATTAATATAAGTAAAAAAGATCCTCACTGCTCTGCAGTTCACATTTAACACAGAAGGCTGTTCCCTGCAGCAGGCAAGACCCTACTTGATGAGCAAAGTCCAGGCACAGGAAACAAACCCGAGAGAGCTGCAAATTTGTTTCAGAAAGTCACTCGTTAATCCAAGGTCGGCTCCCAATCTGGCAAATACATTCTTGAGCTCTCCCACACAAGTGCATTTTTCAAAGACACGTGAAGCTAATAAATAGGAATAGTTGTCATCCAGAAAAATCCAATCATCCGAGGAGGAAACCTTTCCACATATTTTCATCGGTTACCAAAAAAATATAATTAGCGAGCTGTGTCTGCATCCAGCTACTGAACTGTTTCAACTCGGGGGCATGGTTAGAATTCCCTGGCCTTCATTCAGGGTCGCAAATTAATCAGTACCTCAAATGCTGACATAGGTGATTAATCTGCCTGAAAGAAAGGTAAGGCAAAAACAAACTAAGCTAGTGGGGCAGGGGCAATAGATATCGTCTAAAACGCAGGTAGAACGAAAATGTGCTATAGGGGTCCAGTCGTTTCTTCTCACCCTGGGCTCTGTCAAACATCCTCAGCTCATGAGTAAAGAATGGTTTTAATAATTGTCTGCACTGTATACTTTGCAGGCACACACAGACACACAAGAGCAGGAGAAAAGAGAGTGAAAACTAAAGATATATGTATATCATGCAGGGCTCTGTTCACTTCTGTTCAGATATAATTCCTTCCTTGAACTTTGTCCAAAACAAGAATATTTTGTTTTTGTTTGTTTTAGATTTTGTGTAATGTTTATTTATTTTCCGAGAAAGGGAGAGAGAGAGAGAGACAAAGTGTGAGTGTGGGAGAGGCAGAGAGAGAGGGAGACACAGAATCCAAAGCAGGCTCCAGGCTCTGAGCTGTCAGCACCAGAGCCTGCCGCGGGGCTCCAACTCACAAACCATGAGATCATGACCTGAGCTGATGTCAGATGCTCAACTGACTGAGCCACCCAGGTTCCCCTGATTTTTTTGTTTTTAAAATAGACCAAGGCAGAAGGATTTCAGTTTTATTCTTATGTCATCTACCCCTCAGTTGAAGAATCTAAGAGCAGACTACACATGGAGTAATAGATAGTTGCTCTCCCAAAAATCTGCTTACCCAACTGATATTTCAGTTCCATGCTTTTTCACATTCCCTTGGCATAAAAAGTACTAACTTTCCTTATAAGATATATTTCAACCTGGGAGGTCCACACTCCGGGTTCCACCACTCACCTGGGAAGCCTGCCCTGACCACCCCCAACTCATGGCAATGTTTTGATCAGTGAAATCACAGACTCAGAGGGTATATACTATATCTCATACTCTCTCAGACTCCTCCACTCCTAGCCAGTGGACTCAGGGTGTAGATGATCAATAATTATTTGTATTTTTGTATACAAAGCTTGCTATATAGAAGCACATTACTTTTTCTTTTCCCAACTTGAAAAGTCAAGAATTTATTGGGGTAACACTTTGAGAAGAAGTAAAACCACCATATGATGTTGAACATCTTTTCATGTGCTGATTTGCCACATGTATATTGTCTTCAGTGAAAGGTCTGTTCATGTTCTGTTCATGTCTTTTGACCATTTCCTGATTATTGATTTTATTATTGCTAATAGTAAGAGTTCCTTATATATTCGAGGTCCTTTCTCAGAGATGTTATTTGAAAATATTTCCCCCCATTCTTTAGCTTGTTGTTTCAAACTCTTCACAGGGTCTTTCACAGACCAAGTTTTTAATTTTGATGATATCCAATTTATCAATTTCTCCCTTTGTGAATTATTCTTTTGGTATGTAAGAATTCTGCCCATTTCTAGATCTCAGAGATACTGTGTTTTTTAAAACATTTTTTTTGTTTTACATGTTACATGTACATGTATGGTCTACTGGAGTTTATCATTTTATAACATGTAAAATTTAAATAGAGGTTCTTATATTTTGCCCTTTGAATATAATTTTGCCCTATGAGTGCACACCAGCACTTGATACAAGAGAAATCTTTCCTCCATTGAATTGGTTTTGCAAGTTTTTAAAAGATTCAAAGATTCATTGAGTACAGTTCTGGGTCCTCTGTTCTACTGCACTGTCTTATAGGTCTATCCTTCTTCCAATATTACACTGTTTTATCTGAGTATTTCTGAAGGTATGTTCATGAGAGATATTGGTCTGAATTTCTCTCGGTCTTTCCAAGCGATTTTTGCTGGACATTTATAGAATCTGACTAAGATGCTACCAGGGAACCAAGGACCACAGGGTTCATCAATGATCGTAGGTAGATCTGACAACCTGAACACCATGTAGTATGGAGGAAGAAGTTCTAGTTTTAGAGCCAGAAGTCCTTGGTTTGGGCTCTGACACTCTCAACTATTAGTTGTTGATCATGTTCTTCATCTATAAAACAAAATTATTTATTCAAAAACTGAATTTTAAATCCAACCCATCCACTAGTGGGATAAAGAATATTTATATTACTGGTTTGTTTGAAGAATGATTAATAATAATGATGATGATAATAATATTAATATAATAGCATGGTAATTAACATATGCCAGGAACAATTCAAAGAACTCTACAGAGGTATCAACTTCACAGTCCTTTGTCGTGGATACCAGTATTTACCTCATTTAAGAGAGGAAGAAACTGAGTCATAGATTAACTTATAGGTCTAAGACTGCACTGATAGTAAGTGATGAATCCAGGATGAAAAACCAGGAAGTTGTAGTCCAGAGTGTAGGAAACTGCATTGCCAAACACAAAAGCTAATGTAAGATATTATTATAATGAGCTTTCTTAGGAAAATAAAACAAAACAATCACACCATCCATTATTATATCCCTTTTCTCCAAGCTACTATTATTTATTCCTTGCATAAGTATAATAGCTTCTTAACTGACTTCTGCTTCCATCTTGTTCCACGTGTAGTGTTTCAACGCAGAGTAGCAAAAGTGGTTCCTTTAAAATGTAAGTCAGAGAAGGGTACTCTTCTGCCCAAATCCAGAAAAAACTTCTCATTATCTTTAGAAAATAAAAGAACATTCTTAAGAGCCTACAGGGTCAACGTTTCCGACCCTTGGCTCCCTCTCCATTCCTATCTACCATCTTCATGTCTTCACTCCATGTTGGCCACAAAGGACTTCCTGCTATTTCCTGAACAAACCAAAAATACTCCTATTGTAGGTTCTTTATGCCCTATCATAAGCATTCTTTTTTTTCCAGAGACCCTACCTAATAGGGTCCTTACCAACCACCTCATTTATTTTTTTATTTTTATTTTTTTTTTAATGTTTATTTATTTTTGGGACAGAGAGAGACAGAGCATGAACGGGGGAGGGGCAGAGAGAGAGGGAGACACAGAATCGGAAGCAGGCTCCAGGCTCTGAGCCATCAGCCCAGAGCCCGACTTGGGGCTCAAACTCACGAACCGTGAGGTCATGACCTGAGCTGAAGTCGGACGCTCAACCAACTGAGCCACCCAGGCGCCCCACCAACCACCTCATTTAAAGCAGTAAGTTCTGCCAATCTTTATTCCTTTCCAGTGTTTTTCTTTTTCATAGCATCTGTCATTTCTTGATGCTCTACTATATATTTAATTTTTTTAATGATCTATATCCTTCACTAGAATGGAAACTCTGTAATGACAGGACTTCTGTCTGTAGGATTCACTGCTAAATCCCTGGTACTTACAATTTCATCTGTCACATAGTATGTGCTCAATAAATACAACAGTAAAACTCTGAAAGCATGTACTGCGAACAAATAAAGGGGCCCCTGGGCAGCTCAGTCAGTTGAGTATCTGACTTCAGCTCAGGTCATGATCTTGCCATTGCTGAGTTTGAGCCCTGTCTCGGGCTCTGTGCTGACAGCTCAGAGCCTGGAGCCTGCTTCGGATTCTGTGTCAACCTCTCTCTCTGCCCCTCCCCAGCTTGCACTGTCTCTCTCTCTCTCTCTCTTTCTCTCTCTCTCATTCTCTCACTCTCTCAAAAATAAATAAAACATTAAAAAATTTTTAAAAATAAATAAAAATAAATAAAAATAGAAAAATATACATATCCAATTTTAACTGAGTGAAGAAAGAACATCAGTAAATGAGAACTTAAAAGTTTATGTCTAGGTTTCCAAATAGTCCTGTTAACATATAATTATGTGATTACATAGAGGAGGAAGGCAGGCAGGAAATAATGGCCAAATTTGTTAGTCACATTAAGATACTTTCCTCAGTAAAACTGACAGTTAATGAGGAAGTCCAGTGGAGGACCGGATCTCAAGAATGTCAGCTGCAACCACACAAGGCTAAGATTAAGTAACCCAAATAATGAAATAGTACAGCACTTTTATAATTGGGATAGTGAGGCCTAAGCCCTGAACCTATTACATGCATTCTCATAATGCTGGCCATGTTCTCCTCAGGGAGGCCATCAGCTTCTTTAGGGCAAGGTAAAGACTAATAACTTAGACTTCCTGTAGCACCCTACATGGCTGGCATGGTCAAACGGAAGCTTTCTTTACAGTGTTTAAATTCATGAAAAGAAGAAGTTTTACACATCATATAAACACATAGAAAAATGTACAGAAAACACGCTGGCCTCTTTTCCATGGCTTCATCAAGCTTTTTAAATTTTTTTTTTTTCCACGTTTTTATTTATTTTTGGGACAGAGAGAGACAGAGCATGAACGGGGGAGGGGCAGAGAGAGAGGGAGACACAGAATCTGAAACAGGCTCCAGGCTCTGAGCCATCAGCCCAGAGCCTGACGCGGGGCTCGAACTCACGGACCGCGAGATCGTGACCTGGCTGAAGTCGGACGCTTAACCGACTGCGCCACCCAGGCGCCCCCATCAAGCTTTCTAAAAGAAATTCAGAATAGCCTATGAACATTAGGAAAGAGAATATGTTAGTGTGGAAAAGCCAGCCCTGAAAGACAGAAGCTTTGTGTTCTGGCCCAATCACAATTATGATTCGTTCTAATACTTTAAATAAGTTATTTAATATCTGTGAGCCCCAGCTTATTCATATGTGAGGTAAAAATGGTGGCCTAGGTAAACTCTGAAGCAGAGATTCCCAACCTCAGTACTACTGTCATTTGGGGCCTGACAATTCCTCTCTATAGGAGTTTTGGTGTGCACTTGTAGGAGATCTGGCAGTAACTCTTGCCTCTGAGTATTCGTTGTCAGTAGCATCTTGCTGACCCCCAAATCTCTGTAGATATTGGCATTCCCTGGGGAGTAAAATCACCCCTTGAAGACCACCATTTATACTTTTGATATATGTTCCTTTCCTAGAGATGCATGCACCAAATCAGAAAATTATTTTCTTCTCTTCTTTCAAACTGTTTTACAGAGCTACCATCTACATTTTCTTTCCCTCTATAAAAGCAAGCTGTAAGGTCTTTTCTAGACTTCTTTGTTAAAGACCTGGTTTGCTGCATTCATGTCGGGCAAGTTGGAGACAAACCGGTTGCTTATGACATTTTATACTTCATCTGGGTAAGGGAAGTGAATTCTGCCATTTTTGCACCTATCATTGCCACCTAAACCAAATGGAAACCTTCTTTCCTCTTCTAGCCTCATTTTCATTTGTAAATTTGATAAACAGGCACACTGCGTTGTTGATAATCGTTTAGAGATCATTTGAGATTAGAATGGAATTAAGCACACAGAGAGATACAATAGGTGATTATCTCTATGAGGCAACTTCGGAGGCCCTGGGAAGATCCTCTTTTGCTCAGAAATAGTATGCTGGGTTAAAAATAAAAAAATCAAAACGAAACAAAAAAAAGGGGCGCCTGGGTGGCTTAGTCGGTTCAGCATCCGACTAAGGTCAGCTCAGGTCACGATCTCGCGGTCCGTGAGTTCGAACCCCGCGTCAGGCTCTGGGCTGATGGCTCGGAGCCTGGAGCCTGTTTCCGATTCTGTGTCTCCCTCTCTCTCTGACCCTCCCCCGTTCATGCTCTGTCTCTCTCTGTCTCAAAAATAAATAAACGTTAAAAAAAAAAAAAAAAGAAATAGTATGCTGGGTAGACTGATGGTATTTCTAGTAGAGTGTATTCCCTATGATAAAGTCACAAAAGGATGTTTCATAAAAAAGTTACTGTAATTGAACTCCATGGCATTAACTGTTCTAATAAGAGGTTTCCTCAGTCTGCTCTATACAGATCAAGAAGGAGATGGAGTCAGGGTTAGTATCAGATGGGAATAAGGAAACCACCATGACCAGGGTGATAGGCCGAAAAGGCATTCTCCAAATCGTCAGCACTGAAGTAGCAAGGTCTATGGGGGAGACTAGTGTTGGCTAAGCTTCAATGTCATCAGCATCAGCTAGGTCTGGTGAAAGCAGAGCTGTGGTAAGTAAAGGTCTCTATTCTACAGAGGAGATAGGAAGGCTGTCACTTATCATACAGGCATTGACATTTATAAAGGCTGGAACGTGGGAACTGAGATAAGTTCCAGCCACTGGGAAGGATGCAAGCTACTTAACAGGGGTACCTATACTCTAGATAGTCCATCACATCTGGAGAAGGGCTTCTGTCGTAGAAGAGGTTTGAGTTAGAAGACAGATTAAGGCAAAAGAATTCAGAAGGCCAGTCACAGATTGGACCTACCCAAGAGGAGAGAAACTTGGGTTCTCCCTGATGGTACAAGGTCTAAAGTCTTGCTGCTCTCAAGGCACTTAGAAAAACATACACGTGCAAAATCCTAAGTCAGAGAAAGTCCCTTCAGATGGACACACTCAGGCTAGTGACTTTCAGTGAGGACAGGAACAAAAAGGACATCTGTTTATGTAGACATGAGGTTCTAGAAGAGATGGAAGAAATAAGGGTCATGGGCTGTGGGCCAACATTAATCTAAAAACTTAGATCTCTCCCAAGCAGCCCTATTTTTTTGTGAATAAACCTAATATAGACTTATCTAAACACTTTAATATCTAATTACTTAAGTCATAGTCAGGCCATTACTACCCAACAGGAATATAAAATATAAGCCACAGATGTAATTTTAAATTTTGAGTCACTACATCAAAAAAGCAAGAAGAAACAAGTTAAATTATTTTTAATTATCTATTTTATTTAACTTAATATATCTAAAACATTACGAGTTCAACATGTGTCAATATTAAAAAAAATATTACTGAGCCATTTTACTAATATCTTGTTACTAATGAGATTTTTTTCATACCAAAGTATACTTTATAGCACATCTCCATCTGGATGCTAAATTTTCATTAGAAATACTTGATCTCTATTTAGATTTTACAAAATGCACAGGTGAAAAAGTAGATTCACTTACTCAAGTACTTCCAAATAATACTTCAAAGTTTTTCAATGACTGAACTGAGTATTAGCTTTTAAATTACTATTAATTATAATTAAATAAAATTAAAGATTAGCTTCTCAGTCAGTCACTAGTCATTTTTCAAGGGCTCATGAGCCACATATGGCAGTGGCCATTTACTAGGCAGTGAAAATCTAAACTCTATCTCTGCTTAAGTAACATGTTTAAGTGTTTCATGGCTCACGGTCTAGAGTAGCATCTCATTTGCTCAAATTTTTTCTTGTTTTAAAGTTGAAGAAATTTTGTGTCTTAATATTCTATAATTATGTATTTTTTCCTTCTTTATAAATGCTTTCAAAGTTTTGATTATATCACCTCTAAGTCTTAACATTTCCTGAATATAAAGCCCCAATCTTTTAAAGTCAATTTGCTTATGAAATCACCTTATATCCCTGATTAATTGAGTTACTGCTCTCTGGACCTTGTTCCAGATTCTTCTTTTTCCTTTTTCCCTATCTTTTATTTATTTCAGTGATCAAATCTGAAAATAATATTGTAAGTATAGCCCAACAGTTCTTCAATAATAAGGTATACTCTGAAATCTAAAACTATAAATTAGATATTTAAAGAAAGATTTTTTTCCTTCCAATAGACAGGCATTCTGAATCTTTTCAGAGAGCAGTAAGATTAGAGGGGAAGTAGGTGTATATATATATTGGTATTAATGATAACGTGTATAAAGGTGATTCCTTATTCCACCCACTACCTTTGCAACTACAATAAAACAAGAAAACTTAAAACTTAGCACAAACTGCTAGTAGGTGAAACATTATCCTAAAAAGAATTAAACAAAACAAAAAATCAGATGTCCTCCTTCTCTAACGTAAGGAGGCCAATTAAAACAAAATTCTGACCCTCATGCGTTAGGGCAAAATAATATATTTTTTCCTAATAAATTTTTTTCCTAAAGGCAGACCAAAACATATATATATTTGATACCAAAAGATGCTCTGAGGATTCCATCACCTCTAGAAACGTACTTTATGAGAGAGTAAAGGTCTGTTTGGGGACGCTCTGATGGACAAAAGACATACTTCTTAGGCTGGTTTCACTTTTGTACCCTTTGCTAGGAACACAGGACATATAATACTTTACTTTTTATTGCCACTAGCTAAATTTACAGTATGGTAACTGATAGGTTAAACACTGAATTCAGCAAGAGAAACCACTGTCTTATTGGAAATTTTGTTGTTATTTTCTTTTACAGGACTATGTCTGATTTAGCTTCAGCAATTACACTATTCAATCTCTTATCTACAATTTACACATGAAGAATGTAAATGCTTAATATGTTCATGGTCAGAAGCTTCTAAAACCAACCTTCAGGGCAATCACTCTTATACCAATATATTTACAAGCACTATGTTAATATATTTGACTTTGAAAAATTTGAAATGATTAGGAAAATAACAAACCAAACTTTGATTCATTTGACAGAAATTAATTAATTTAACCTGATTGGCTCACTTTAATAATAATAATAAGAGGAAGACAAATAAAGCCTAACAGAGATTAAAACTCCTAGCAAAGGATATGTGATTTCTATTAGGCTGTACAGGATTAGCATCTTATCTCCAGTTAACAAACAGCCTTGGTGTATTAGTCTTTTAACTATTCACTGTCCATTTTGCGTCTTGCAATATATCATCTTTGGATTGATTCCAAATTTCTCTTTTATGTCTACCTACTTCTCTTTAATCAATGTAATCCATCATCAATTTGAACTTAAAAGCAATTATCTAAAATATCAAAGATACACCTATAACAGCTGTCACTTAAATTCTCTATATACTTTTATTACTAAAAATCATTCTTCAAAAAATTTCCTGAAATAGGGAAATAATACCTACAACCAGAAGTGACAGTAGAGATATAAAATGGCAATATCCAGTAATTATGGTTTCATTAACAGCAATACTGAATATCTTATGTCTTAGTAAGAAAGATACTGTCTACTTCCAAAGAAAGATTGCATGTGGGAGGGGGTGGGGGGCAGGGAGAAAGTGAAGGAAGGTGGGAGGGAAAGAGGGAAATAGAGGATTTATAGACCTAAATGCAAATTTTAAAGAAAAAAAAATCATATAACATTAATCACAGTGACTAATACAGAAGTATTATAGACAAACATTTGGCCTAATGATTTTTTAATATTAGACGATAGATACTGCTTTATTCATCCTAAGAACACACAGCCAGAATCTACTACAGAGATCATAATGCAAATTAACCATTTATATGGGCATGCATTTTAAGTGTTATGTACCTTTTATCTATTACTATATTTTGCACAGTTAAACCCTATTATAACATGAAACATGTTTACATGGGTTTGTATTTTACACAGGTCAACCTCAAACTGTTAAAAAGATTTTAATAGGGGCATCTGGGTGGCTCAGTCGGTTAAGCGTCTGACTTCAGCTCAGGTCATGATCTCACAGTCCGTGAGTTCGAGCTCCACGTCAGGCTCTGTGCTGACAGCTCAGAGCCTGGAGCCTGCTTCGGATTCTGTGTCTCCCCTCTGCCCCTCCCCTGCTCATGCTCTGTCTCTCTCTCTCTCTGTCTCAAAAATAAATAAAAACATTAAAAAAAAATTTAAAGAAGACTTTAATAAATTCTAAGTCCTAAGCATTATATGAAGGCTTTTATTTTTTATTTACATGTTTATTTATTTATTTTTGAGAGAGTGCCCAAGTGTGTACAAGAGAGTTGGGGAGGGGCAGAGAGAGAGAGAGAGAGAGACAGAGACAGAGAATCCCAACCAGGCTCTGCACTGTCAGCACAGAGCCCCACGTGGGGCTCAAACTCAAGAACCCATGAGATCATGACCTGAGCCAAAATCAAGAGTTGGACGTTTAATTGACTGAGCCACCCAGGCACATCAAATGAAGACTTTTAAACTAAATCATGGGCCTTAAAATGACATTCTGTTATTACAGCAGAATATTTTCAAATTTTAGCTTGTTAAATTAGTCCTGAAAATGTTTTGTGTGCCAAGAATTATGCAAAATATTTCATCTATCAAAATTATAATTACCGAGCATCAGATATCTAGCTGTAAAACAAAGGGGGAAATAAAATATTACCCTAATGATCTTCCTATGGGAATTTAATACTGCATGGGAAATAAAAAATGATGAAACACTGGTCACATTAATAAATTCACACTTTTCTTAACCCTGGCGGGGGGGCTCTGTTAACATGGTACCATGTGTAAATGTGTTTCCTCACTACCAAAAGAAGTATTTCAATGAAATTTTCAGATTTTATAAATGACCTTTTTAGCATAACTGAAATGTGTAACAAGTATCTCAAAAATACCACAGCTGTTCCAGAATTTCTTTAAAAAAAGAAAAAAATGATGACATGTTGGCAGGATTGGATGTACCCAAGAGGGGTGGTCATCCTTCCCATTTCCATTTCATTAGTTTTATGATTTTAATTACCAGAAGTAAATCCCTCTCATGACAAATAAAGTGTCTACAAGATAGACAGAAACGAAGTCTTGTACGTCCTTCATCTTTCAGCTTGTACTCAATTCTATGATGGATTAGAATAGAGCAAAGGGCAAACTCTACCAGCTTTCTTTAATCATAATACCAGCTATTTTCTTTGATCCTTCCAGTAATTAGGAAATGATTAAGTAATCTAAATTTTTATTGATATTCTATATATAAAACTTCTGCCATGCCCTTTGGGAAAGAGTCAATCTTTTCTTTAAATATACACTTTCTCCCAAAAACATAAATGTACTGGAGAAGAATGAAAGCCTATGAAAGAAGATCTATGTTGAAATCCTCTCTAGTCTATTTTGTAGTCCACATGAAATGGGCCAATCCTTTCCCTTCTCTCTGATTCAGCTTACCTATTAGTAAAATAAGAGATAAATTGTGGAGATAAATTACCTTCCTTAATTCATTAGCTTTTCTAAAAATAGAATCAAGTATGAATATTATTTGAAAAATAGAGAACATGAAATGAAGGTATTTTAAGAGGAAGATTGAACAGAACACTTGAAAACAGACATACAGAAACAAGCTATTTGCAGACAATTTCAAGAAACTTAATTTGCTCAATTTTGCCTCTATGGAAAGTTGATACATTCAACTTTTTCTCTCCCTTCTCTTTCCCCTACACATAAACAGACACTCTGCTAAAACTCCTGAGGTTTTTTTAGTTGTGTCTTCAAAATAATTTAGGAGTGCTTTAATCTGAGTACTTCTGGGACCATTTCAAATTTTACAGAAATATACAAAAAAAATAATATTTAAGTGAATGTCTGTTAGATATTTATAAGGTGCCCCAGTGTATGTCAGGATAAATGGTGCTGGGTTTTGTTTGTTTTTTCAGAACTGCAGTTGTCAAACTGCTACAGAGAGTGAGTGGGATTTAGGCAGAGACCTGGAGAAGCAGACTACCATTTTCCTAAGGCAAGCACTGAGGCTGGGCTGGGAGAAGGTAGGAAAATGGGGGAAGAGGTGAGGGGCAAAACAGGAAGGCAGGAGGGTAACGCCCTCTACATATAAACTGTTTATGGTTTTGAGATATCCCACACCTGGCTATGGCTTAGTTTGCTTTACTCCACATGTCTCAGTAGACTTTGAACTCCTAAAATTGATTCAGCCCAAGCAAGGGGCTGGCAAGAACCAGGGATCCCAAGAAAACAAGCATGTCTCTAAGCAAAGACCCCAAAGGCTTTGTGTTTTACTTCTGGTTTCACTCATTTGTGAACTGCACAGTTCATGTGTTGGGGTTAGGAGGAGTAATAAAAGGTGAGTTCCCCCTGGAGAGTTCAGAGGGAATTCATGCCTCCCCAGGAATTCAGATCAGGGGCACTATAATGAAATACAATCCAGTTAGCGGTTCAGTGGGTATCTCAATCCAGTGGTTCAGAGCCATCTCAGCCATCCCTACCCACTTACTTTGCTCTGACCATCTTCCATTTAGAATGCTAGCTTCAAGGCTCCATTATGCTAAAAGTAGAACCAAATAACAAAGTTGTAAAATTCTTGGCTTTTATTGGTGGTGGGGAAGAGCTTAGTCCAGATTTAGGGCAGAGTATTAGAAGAATAAATGATCCACGCTACCCAGCAACCACCCTCCATTCTCCCCCTGCATATAGTGGGCAAAGGTGGGGAACGGTACAAAAGAGAGCAGAGTCAAGAGAGGAAAAATGAAAATCTCTTAAAGACAATTACATCTCTAAGACTGAAGGAGATGGCAGGATCATAGTGACAGAGACTCTCAATTTACACTTAAAAATGTGAGAGTAGATGTGTTTTATTATGCTTCCCACCAGAAGCATTCATAGTACGCACATCTCTGAAGAGCTGCCCATTTACTCCTGGTTATAGAAGGGCACAGCAGACTCACCTGTATAAAATGTCCAGGCAGACGTGTCTAAACAGCTTCCCTGAGTAACCTAAATCCCCAAACAAGGCTCAATATATAGCTAAATATTTCCCTCAGGTGACTGTGAGTGGTGTAAATGAGACCACAAACATAGGTGCCAAGAGGGGTCCTTTTGATTAAAATAGGAAACCCTGCAATGAAAAGAGGCATGGATGGGGTGGCTGAGGTTCTGAGGCACACACACAGTGACCTCAGATGTTAGCATGGAGGAGCTCCAAAAGCTAAGAGCAAACAGACAAATGGGTATCTCAGTAGAAGGAATCATGAAGAGATTTCTCTCTGCAAAGCTGCTCAAGGATGTAAAGTAGGCCAAACTCAGGCCCACGAACTTGAAGGACAATCACATTCTGCTCTCAGGGATATGTGAGTCCCCAGATGATTTAGATTTAAAACAAAGGCACCAATTTTCTTAGTCTTCTTTTTTAGAGCTTGTGCATACATTTTGAGGTCAGCAACATACCATATCTATCAGAAGGATAACCCTGAGTCTGAATTTGCCTAGAACATGTGCAGGGTGATGATTTTCCACTCTCAAGTGTCCCACTTTAGACAATAAATGATATAGTCATCCAACCTTTAATTCCTTTTTTTTTTTTTTTTTTTTTGGTCTTGCTTCTACTTTGGTATCAGACAAATATGACTTTTGTTTTTTTCTAATTTATTTACTTTTGAGAGAGAGAGAGAGAATGAGAGAGAGAGGGGAAGGGGCAGAGAGAGAAGGAGATGGAAAATCCCAGGCAGGCTCCACAACCATCAGCACAAAGCCTGACATGGGTCTCAAACACATGAAATGTGAGATCATGACTTGAGCTGAAACCAAGAGTTAGATGCTCAATCGACTGAGCCACCCAGGCGCCCCAAATAGGACTTCACTGATGTTGCTATGTTTATGTTTTTTTAAGGTAAAATATATAAGAGAATAAAATAAATTCCTCCCTATTTTGATTTGGCTCTTTAGGTAAAATAGGCTCATCTTAGAAGTAAAGCAGCCAAATATGGTGATTTGTTTTTCCAAATCAAAATTCTAAATACAGTCAATGATATTGTAATAGCGCTGGATGGTGACAGATGGTAGCTATACTTGTGGTGAGCATAGCATATCCTACAGAGAAGCTGGATCACTATGCTGTACACCTGAAACTAATCTAATGAAGTGTATCGTTTACACTGAAATAAACTTTGAAAAATAGTCCAAATGGCAAACGTATGCCAAATGTATGACAAAGGCAAACATTAGCAGGACAGCACAGACTAAAGAAAGCAAATAAGAGAAACTGCAAAAAAAATTGTTTGGGAATATTTGGAAATTCTCCCAAGATGTCACTGAATTCACTTCCACATCTGATTCTAAATGCCAAATATATACGGTATGAACTCCAGCCTCAGGGCTTTTAGAATATCCCAGAAGAATTATGTAGGTTACTGACTTGTGCTGTGTAGGCAGAAAGATAGACTTCACATGTGGCAGGGCAATAAAGCAAGTATTTGTCAGCTTCCAAATTGGAACCAACAATGAATTGGCTATTTGCAACACTGCTATTTCTACAGGCATGATGTAAGCATCCTTTACTCCTGTATAATGGATGGAAGGATCAATTCTAGATGTGCAGTGGCCCAATATATTTTATCATTATATCATCTTATAACAATAAGAAAATCTAAAATAAAAACATTTCTAACAGGCCAGGATATCCCCCACCCCTACTCCTTGAAGACTACAGACTTGGAAAATTACATATTTATAAAATTGTGTTTATAATCAATGAAATTTTAGGATGCATAGCTTCAAGAGAAAGGATAGTAGTAATGAACACCCACACCAAGGAAATAGAAATAGTTAAGATGTTCTTATTTATAACTCAAAGTCTTTGAGGTATATTTGATATTCTTGTTCCTACAAAGGTGAATTGAACATTTCTTCTTTATTTACTCTGATATTCCTCTTCTAGATTACAATTTCTTAGTTCTAACTTGTCAAAAAAAAGTCTTAGAACCAAGTTATCCATTGGAATGACTGTAAAACAACCTTTTACATAATAGCTAGTATTAAAACCAAGTTCCTGAACTGCTATGTCTTCTAAACATACATGAAAAAGCAGAGCTGTGAGTCAGTTCCTCGTATTTAAAACTTCTGTTTCGTCATTCACTTTTACTCCAAGAATTTGTAGATGTTCAGGCAACTTTCAATGCTCCTTCCTATTCAACAACCATGGGTCTTGGGAAGATAATACCCACTTCTCTAATTGAAACTGCTCCATCCACATAACCAAGATAACATGGATTGCCCCAAGACAATGAGGCACTGTCTATAAAGCAGCTGCCCCAGAGTGGATGAACACAGATAAATCTTGTTTTCTATCATACGCTCTAGAAGAAACTATTTATAACATTGCCTTAAGCAACAACTAATAAGGAGAAATATCCACCCAGAAATTTTGATAGTGACTTATAGAGACAAGAAAAGGGAGCCTAAGAGATGATAGACATGGGTTTAAATTCTGGCTCCACCATTCTTTTCCTTTTTTTTTTTTTAATTTTCTTTCTTTAAAAAAAATTCTTTTTAATGTTTATTTATTTTTGAGAGGAGGGACAGAGTGTGAGCAGGGAAGGGACAGAGAGAGAAGGAAACACAGAATCCGAAGCAGCTCCAGGCTCTGAGCTGTCTGCAGAGCCCAACGTGGGGCTGGAACCCACAGACCACGAGATCATGACCTGAGCCAAAGTCAGATGTGTAACCGAATGAGCCACCTAGGCGCCCCTAAGTTCTGGCTCCTCCATTCTCAAGTGGCATTCTTGGGCCTGCTACTTTGGCTTGCTGCAACAGTTTCTTATTGGTTAAGAGCCAGATGCAATCACCAAGAATCGTTAACACTGACACTTGATGATTCCATCTGTTCTCCCTTGCCCAAATAACAGTTCATAGGACTGAAATTTGACTTGATAGTTGTTCTCTTTTTTTATGTTACCTTTTGTGGCATAAACTTCCACTGAAAAGAGACAACACAAAGGCATTCAGTTATGTGTGATACATGCATATAAGCTGTGCTTAGAGGTTCATTCTTGAAGCTGGTAAAGAGAAAGTGATTGTATTTGGGGGACTGCAGTAAATTGATTCTGGCATACCATTTGTTCCACAATTTACTATACTCCAATTCTTTGCCAGATACCTGCTCCATCTGTAATAAAAGTGTGCTGAGAGTCTCAAAGAATAAAAGAAATGCTGCTCATCATTTCAGCAATAATGTGTAAGCCCATGCACTTGGCTGAACAGGAACTGATGAACAAAATCTCTAATCCAAAATTACCAACGTGCAAAGATTTCCAATAAAGATGCTCTAAGAGATGACTGTTTTGCCTCCTCTCAATGTGACACAGCTATCTGGTAGAATCTCTGTCATATTAGAACCAGTGGACATTAACATATTTTTAATGTTTCTGCTTTGAATATTCAAATAATGAATAACCATCTTGTTATTGATCAATATATGCATGTGTCAATTACTTTAAATGTTTTGTACACATTGCTCAATGTTTTCAATCCCATTGAAAAATAAATATTTTACCCCCATTTTGCTGCTGAGGAAATTGAGGATCAAAAAGTCTAAGTCACTCAGATCTCCCAACTCAGAAGGGTTCTTATCCTCTCATCACAGCTGGATTAAACAAAAATAATTTTGCAATCATCTTACGAGAGCTGTGGTATTAAAGTAATGCTATTCAAGTTAACGTATGATAATTTTAAATGACACCAGTTACTTTTGATGGAAACTTGTATTCATTGTAAGTTTTTGCATGGAAAGACAAGGTAGGGAGAAAATATTAATAAAACCAAATGGGGGATAAAAAGGCATAGTTTTTAGCACCAGAATAACCTCACAACAAAGGAAGCTTGTGTGCCACAAGCTTGCAACAAGTATTGTGTTGCCTCTAATTGTCTGGGTTTTTTGTTTGTTTGTTTTTTATTCCAAACTCAATCCTATTCCTCACATGATAAAATCAAGTGAATGAAACAGCAAGAGGTGAATTCCTCCTAAAATATCAGTCCTTCTGGATGCTAATACATGGCTTCTGCTCAAAGTGGTTCTGTTCAGCGTCTTCATTTGCCATTCATGAATCCTTTACATGCGTCCTTGCACCCCTAGCTTGATGATGCATTGTTTGCAGGCATCTTACCAAGAACTCAGCTCAAGCAGGAAATGCCCAGTGCAACAGCTTTGTGGTGAATGTTTGCAAAATGTCAAGAACACCTGTGCCCTGTCACCTGAATTTCTCCTTGGCGTGCACAGAAAACTGAGTAACAATTATGTTTCGAGAACAGTGCTGCATGCCTAAAGTCATATGGAATCAGGCACCCTAGCCCCAACTGAGAATACAAGGGAGTAAAAGGGTAGAGGCAGGGAAAGGCATTCGTTCATTCATGCCAATTTCAGCCCAAAGCCAGCAAAGCAGTGAGATAATATATAGGGTTTAACCCTAAGTCATATACTCTTCCCTCAGGCTTTAAATTGTGATTGGGACATAGATAACCCTTGAGAATGAATTGCAGGGACCTTACCCGAGTTCCCATCTGTTTGCACCATGAGCCTCTAATGCAAACATTTCCCAAAGCAAATGAGAGAAGCTGTCTTGGGAGTCATTAAAAAGGGACTGGGCAAGGGGCGCCTGGGTGGCGCAGTCGGTTAAGCGTCCGACTTCAGCCAGGTCACGATCTCGCGGTCCGTGAGTTCGAGCCCCGCGTCGGGCTCTGGGCTGATGGCTCAGAGCCTGGAGCCTGTTTCCGATTCTGTGTCTCCCTCTCTCTCTGCCCCTCCCCCGTTCATGCACTGTCTCTCTCTGTCCCAAAAATAAATAAACGTTGAAAAAAAAATTAAAAAAAAAAAAAGGGACTGGGCAAAACATTAGAAAATATACAATCGAGAACAATACAGAATGGCTCCGTAGGGAATCAACTCACTTTGACCTAATATTGAAGACTGATAGCTGACAATGTTGAAACATTAATAGTAGATAAAATGCACTGAAAGGTCTTTGTTAAGCAAAGACTTTGTGTTAACAATGGTTGCCAAATAGGTATCTGATGAGTAGAGGGGTGGGGAAGGGAAGACCCTCAAGACAGGAAGTGGCATAGGTGGTCTTCTTACGGCATTGGAAAAGTAGATGAAATAGTAAAGGTTATATAGTTTGGGCCTTCCCTGGAGCCTAAGTCTCTTCTGTGTGCCTGATAGTACAGAGCACTGTCTCTTCAAAACAAACCTCTAATGATTAGCTGGTAATGCCTCCACAGAGAAGATAGATGTATTTCCACGCCTCTTCACCGACAGTAGTGATGAGGAAATAGACCAAAAGGATGCTTGGGAAACCTGAAATCATTTAGCAAACTGGGAGACTCAAGAGCAGGAAAGATCAGGCTGTCACGGTAGTTGGCAATCAAGAACTACTAAGCTCAACCCAGTAATTTAAATTTGTTTGAATTCCTGGATCCTCAATCAGCACCATCTGCACTAGAGGACCTTGTAACTTAGTTGAAGGAATAGGATTATGCTATCATAAATTTTTAAGGCCTTGTTTAAACACCAAAGAGACACAGTGAACAAAGACAAAGGGACTTCACAGATGGTGGGGACGACTGTGGGTGGTGTCATGAGGGAAGATGTTAGAGAGAGAAAAACTACACCAGGCACTGCCATGGACTGAACAGTGTGTCCCCCCAAATTCGTATGTTGAAGCATAGTGCCTCAGTGTGATTGTTAATTGGACACAGGGCCTCCACAGAGGTAACAAAGGCTAAATGAAGTCATCAGGGTAGAGCCCTTAACTGAATAGGATTAATGTTCTTGGGGCACCTGGGTGGTTCAGTCGGGTAAGCATTCAATTCTTGCGTTTAGCTCAGGTCATGATCTCACGGTTTGTGAGTTCTAGCCCTGCACCAGGCTCTGTACTGACAGTGCAGAGGCTGCTTGGGATTCTCTCTCTTCCTCTCTTTCTGTCCCTCCCCACTTTCTCTTTCTCAAGATAAATAAACTTAAAAAATGGGATTAATGTTCTTATAAAGAGATACACTGGAATGCTGGCTCTCTCTCCCACTCTGTGAGGTCCCAGTGAGAAGGCAGCTGTCTGCAAGCCAGGAAGAGCGCTCTCACCAGAAACCAATCCTTACAAACCTTGATCTGACACTTCCAGCCTCCAGAACTGTGAAAAATAAATTTCTGTTGTGTAAGCCTCACGGTCCATGGTATTTTGCTACGGCAATCCAACCAAACTAAGACAGGTCCAGAGGGCAACTAGCATGCCTAGACAGGTAAAATAAATGATACCATGTCAAGAGTTGGCAAACTAGATCCAGCCTGCCACCTCCTTTATGGCCTGTGAACGAAGAATAATTTTTACATTCATAAAAGGTTCAGAAAACACACAAAAAATTTCATGACATGTAAAAATTATATGGAATTCACATTTCAATGCCCATGAATAAAGTTTTATTGGAACACAACCACATGCCTTTATGTGTTATGGCTTCTTTAACACTATTACAAGAGAGCTGAGTTGTAGTGACAGAGACTGTATGGCGTGAATAACCTAAAATATTCACGATCTGGCTCTTTACAGGAAAAATTTGTCAACGTTTGATCTCCACTGGTTCTCCAATAAGGTTCTTAAACCTTATTGTATATAGGTATCACCTGGAGGTCTTATTAAAATGCAGATTCTGACTCAGTGGAGCTTGAGTGTGCACAGTCCTATGAACTCCAGGTGATGTTACTGCTACTGCATGTGGACAACTTGATTAGGAAGATTCAAAATCCACTTTATCTAAAATCCTGACCTTCATTTAGAGGAACATCTTCTTTAGTGATCTGGTTGATTGGGTAATCAGCGCTCAGTACTAACAGAATTATCTTGGGATTCACCTGAGACTTTGAAAATCAGTTCTTAACAGGGATGGGTAGGACTAAAGCAGAAAGGTAATCTCTGGTTTACACATGTGCTGATGGAAAGCCACTGTAGGGGCCACCTGGGTGGCTCAGTTAGTTGAGTATCTGACTTTGGCTCAGGCCATGATCTCACAGATCTGAGTCCTGCATTGGGCTCACCGCTGTCAGCCTGTCAGTGCAAATCATGTTTTGGATCCTCTGCCCCCGTCTCTCTCTGCCCTTCCGCTGCTCATGCTCTCTCTCTCAAAAAAATAAAATAAAACATTAAAAAAAAAGAAAGCCACTGTAACAAGGAAAGTATGTCAAAACTGATCATTTCCGGCTTATGTTAATGTAACGATTTTTTTTTCATTTTTTTATGTTTTTCTTCTTGATGTATTTTTTTCATTATATGTAAAATGGCTCTTGTTTCCTTTCTATGTTAACACCCAAATCTCTTTTTTGAAGATGTAAAAAAGGACAATTCTCTCTCTCCCTTTTAAAGCTTTTAGAGCAAAACATCTAAAAGTAAATATTGAGATTTGAACTGATGAGAAACAGATTGGGTATTGCCTGTCAACTCCCCAAAGGCCACAAAATAAATGATAAGGTAACAGCAGCCTCAGCTCATTAAAATGCAGCCTATATTCACTGAGATTTCATATGCATGTCTTCCCGTCACTGTCTCCTTAACAGATGTCATGGAATCAGACACACAGGGCCAGAGAAATGAAGTGCAAATACCACCCCAGGAGCCACCAAGACCCAAGCTGTGGGCACCCCAACCTGTGAGCCACACATGCGCAAGTGCATGGGTGTAAATTCGTCAGGCAGAAGCCCAACATGTCATTTGAATCAAAAGAAAAATCTGGCATTTTAGGGATTTAGCTCTAACAACTTTCTGATGTTTTGGTGATATAGTGCCTATTCGGGCCCCATACAAAACTAGCTATGTGATTTTGGAAAATATCTGGACAAATACCCTGCATATTTACACTGTCCTAAGTATCAAAATTATGAACAATTAAGCTTTATTTTTTGTGTTTTTTGTTGACTTATATGCTTTTTTTTTAAGTTTATTTATTTTGAGGGAGAGAGAGAATCCCAAGCAGGCTCTGTACAGGCAGCACAGAGTCGGATGCGGGGCTTGAACCTATGAACCATGAGATCATGACCTGAGCTGAAACCAAGAGTCGGACGCTTAACCAGGCACCCCCGATTTGCATACTTTTGATTGCTAAGTGCAGCACAAACTATATGAATGTCATAAGTTAAACAATTATCTTCGGCCTGTATTTACATTATCCGTATCCTGTAGTCAAAAGGGTAAGGCATAAGGAAGAGGACTAGGAGGTGATGAATTATTTCACTTTAAGTTAAAATAGAGGCTGGGCTGTAACCAAGATAAGTGATAATATTGCTACCCATTATTGAATACTTAACATGCACTACGGTACATACTATATTCAAGTGGGATAACATTGGGGCACCTAGGTGGCTCGCTTGGTTGAGCATGTGACTCTTGATTTTGCCTCAGATCATGATCTCATGGTTCATGGGATCAAGCCCCACGTGGGGCTCTGTGCTGGCAGGGCAGAGCTTGTTTGGGATTCTCTCTCTCATCTCTTTCTCTCTCTCTGCCCCTCCCCTGCTTGTGCTCTGTCTCCCTTTCTCTCAAAAAAAATAAATAAATAAAAATAAACATTAAAAAAATAAAAATATAACTTAAAAAAGTGGGATAACATACATAAGGCATTTATGTAACAAAAGGAAGCCATCAATAAACATATTCCCCCTTAACCACCCTTACAAACATAGGGAGGTTTCTCTCTCCCCATTTTACAGATGGTGAAAGTGAAGTGTAGAGAGACAGTATTTCAGCCAAGGTTGCACAGACAGTAAGCTGCTCAGCCAAGGCCGGCGGTCCCCAATGCCAGAATCACTGTTCCCAGCCGCCAGCAATGTTGTTCCAGGACAATGCATCACAAAACTCCAGATTACTAAGAAATAGCATTCAAAGCCTTTAAAACTTCCCAGCCCCACTCAATTGAAGGGTAAAACCCCTTGGGGATGATTTATTTTGTAAAATGGCATTGTTTTGGGAATCTGCTTGTTGAGCTAAGATGGAGTAGCTTGTGGCAAAGCATAGCTCCTGCCAAGACAACCTAGAAAAGCTGGAAAAAGTAAAAAAAAAAAAAAAAAAAAAAAAAAAAATCAATCCATCAATCTGTGTAAAGGTAACAGATTTTTGCAATGAGAACTAAAGGGGTCAAGATTTCAGAGACAGGAACACTTCAATAAAAGTGAGCTGTTATCCTATGGAAACTTTTTTCCTTGGGGACATTTGCCAATTCTCAGGGCAGAGAAAGAACCTAAGAATGCAAGTTGCCTGGGCACAAGCCTACAGGCAGGAATAGAGAAACTGGTAGGTTTTTGTGGTCTTGCAGAAACACAAATGGGGATGTGAACAGTCAGGTGCTTTTGAAAAGAGGAAAAGAAAACGGAAACAATGTCGGATTCTCCCCGGGACACACAACTGAGGCTATACGGGAGGATGAACAAGTAATTTACAAAGCCACTATGGGAAGAATGGAGTTGCCTGACAGTCCCTGGCTACTGAGGAGATGAGGATTAGGATAAATTAGGGTAAAACCCATTAAAGGAGGAGCCCGAGTGGTCACACTAGGCTCTTTGTTGAAAGCCTTGGAGGACTATATCCTAGGAACAGAATGAATGAGAGAACCTGTAACCCAGCCTGACTCAACTCAGTCCCCTACTGGGTTAAGCTAACAGAAGCTGAGTAAACTAATTATATGTACACGTGTGTGTATAGTTTACACACATGCATATACATACACACACATACACACATACATATATGGATATGTATATGTGGTATTTAGCATTCAATCAAGAATGACTAAACAAGGCAAGATACAGGACAATATAATATTAAAAAGAAATAGACCCAGTGAGCAGACATTTTAATTAGAAGTTCAAGAAAATTTAGAACAAGCTGGAGAAAACAGATGCAAAGAATGGCTAATTTCACCAGAGGACCAGCATTCATCAAAAGAATCCAATGAAAATGTTGGAACTATAAAATATAAGAAGTAATATTAAGAGCCTAATGGATGGGTTTATCAGCCAATTAGATACTGCATAAAACAGGGTTAAGAGAATGGAGAAAGTCAACAGAAAAGCTCAGCATTTTTTTAAACAAAAAATTCAGGAAAAATGAGTAAGAGATGGTAGAGTACAGTATAAATGTTGTAACCTGCAAGTAGACGGGGAACTATTAAGAGAAAAAATGAGGCAAAAGTAATGTATTGAAGGCATAATGACTAAAGGTTTTCCAAAATGATTAAGGACATTAACTCTCAGACTGAAAAATCTCATTGAACTTTGAGCAAGATAACACCGACACACACACACACACACACACACACACACACACACACACACACCCTCCCCCACAAAATGAGCTGTATCATAGTCAAATTGCTGAAATCCAAAACCAAGAAAAACATATTAAAAACAGAAAACATTTTTTTCTCAATAACTTATAATTGACTTCTCAACAGAAATGATCAAAGTCAAAGAAAATGACTGGTAACCTAGAATTCTACACCCCACAAAAATATCCTTCCAAAGTAAAGACGAAATAAACACATCTTCAGAAAAACAAAAACTGAGAGCCCTTTCCCCAGCTGGCAGCCTGGAGGCCGCAGGACGCCTGGAGTTACTGTAAAGGATGTGAACCAGCAGGAATTCATCAGAGCTCTGGAAGTCTTCCTCAAAAAGTCTGGGAAGTTGAAAGTCCCTGTATGGGTGGACACTGTCAAGCTGGTCAAGCATAAAAAGCTTGCTCCCTGATGAGAGCTCTTTCTACACACAAGCTGCTTCCATAGCACAGTGCCTATACCTACAGGGAACTCTGGGGTGAGCTCCATGACCAAGATCTACAGGGGATGACATAGGGAAGATCTAGGGAAACAAGTTCTAGGGAAACAAGGTCATGCCTCCAAGACAGGGGCTGCAGCCCTGGAGTGGCTGAAAATGGTTGAAAAGCACAAAGATGGGGGCTGTAAACTGACCCCTTGGGGACAGAGAGATCTGGACCGAATCGCCAGACAGGTGCCAGCTGCCAATAAGAAGCACTGGGACAAATGCTGGGTTAATAAATTGTCTCAGTCCAAAGAAAGAGAGAGAGAGAGAGAGAAACTAAGAGAGTTTATCACTAGCAAACCTACACCAATGAAACTTCTAAAGGGAGTTCTTTAAGCAGAAGGAAACAAGGCAATGCCAGATGGAAACAAAAAGGGTAAATATGTGGGTAACTGTATTTCAATGGCAATTAATGCCTTATGGGCTTTAAAACATATTTAGAATTAAAACTCGTAATAAAAATCAGAGGACAGGAAGGGATATGTACAGTTAGAGAATTCCAAGATGTTACCATTATTCATAGTAATAGTTTGATTTTAAAATCAAATTGTAAAAAAAAAAAAAATCAAAACACAGCAATTGATTATAGTAAGTCAAAGGCACATGTTGTGTCTAGGGTATCCACTAACAAAATAGTAAATAAATGTGTAACTAACAAGTTAATAGAGTAAAAAAAATGGAATAGTTATAAAATGATTAATTTTACAAAGTCACAAAAGGAGAGAAAAGGGAATATTGAAATCACTGAGATCAATAGGAAAAAAAATGATAAATATAAAGCCAAGGATGTCAATAATTAAGTTCCAATGGATGAAATATTCCAATTAAAAGATTAACACTACCAGTCTGGTTAAACATTTGGGACACAGAAAGCTGGAAATTTTAAGGATGAAAAAAGATCTACCATGCAAATATCACCAAAATAAGCTGGTATGACTGTAACAGCACTTTCAGGTTTCTTTTTGAAGATATTCTAGGAATATAAACCCATTCTAGAAAAGAAAATGCAACTGCCTATTTTCTTGAGGGTTTAAATTATTTTTATGTTTTGTGCAATTAGCGCTCTGCACTGAAAAACAAAAAGTGAGATAAACAAAGATCCTGATGTTTCCTTGGAGGAAAATGGGTGAGGTTTCCAAGGTGTGATAACAATTCCAGAGTAGCTGTTGCTCCCCGGGGTGTAGGGCTACCCTACATTTACATAAACTCAGAGGAAAATGAGAGAATTGGAACCACCAAATATAACCATAGTCTAAAAAATCTGTAGCACTTTTTTTATAAACTTCATTTCCGGAAACCATACATCCTGAGTCATCCCCTATGGCTTGGTTTACCATTTAATCTAAGACATTTATCTACTTCTCCCTTCTTTCTTTCCCTTTCAAATCCTTCCTCTGTGATCAGCAAATTAATCTATCTCCTCAACCTCTTTCTCAACATGCCCTCCACTTCGTGGCCTTAACTGAACCCTGGATGTTTATGGTCATGGTGGTGACTGTTTCATAATGATGACTCTGCAAATGGCACCACTGACTTGCTGCCCTCTTCTTTTGCAGAAGCACGGGTCTGGCGAAAGCCAAATCCTGGGTGTATGTATTCTACTGTGTACCTTCTGTCAATCTCACTTCAGTGGCTTTATAAATATTTCTGGAGAAAATCACACACACTGGCAACACTACTCTACTGTGGCAGCCTCAGTTTTTCAGTCATCATGAGAAAGTATTATGTCCTGTCCTTCTCTCCGCATTAAACTTTCCCTATATCTGCCTTCTCTCTTAGCTCTCTCACACTTCAGTGAGAAAAAAAGAAATCATGCACTGTGAATTTCTCCATCTTCTTAAAACCAAAATTCAAATCCACCTGCAAAGACATCTTTCTTCCCTCCTCCTGCTTCAGTGGAGAAAACTATCCCTGCTTCTAACACCGCTCTCTCTACACAGTCTGGATCCATCTTTTCTCCTCAAGGACCCAGAGTGATTTTCTTCCTCTCTTCTGCATCATCAGGCTCCCACTCACTCATTAACCATTTATTTTTTTTTTATTTTTTTTAATGTCTATTTATTTTTGAGAGAGAGAGAGGTTGAGAGAGAGAGAGAGAGAACACAAATGGGCGAGGGGCAGAGACAGAAGGAGACAAAGCAGTCTCCAAACTTTGAACTGTCACCCTAGAGCCCATTGCAGGGCTTGCACTCACGGACCGCGAGATCATGACCTGAACTGGAGTTGGACGCTTGACCCACTGAGCCACCCAGGCATCCCATTAACCATTTCTATCAACATTTAAAAATGCTCTTTCTTAAAACAAGTATTTTGTTTCTACAGTGACCCATATAGCTGTGGTTACATTTTTCTGCTCCCCTCTCAAGTGGTGTCTGCTTCCTATCTTCTCCCAAATGTTCACCAGTTCTACTACTCCAAGTTCTTCTGATTAAGAGAATCAACATACTGTATTGCCAGATCTAACAAACATTAATTTCCTACTCAAACTTTCAGAAATATCCTTACATTTCAGCACTTCTTCATTTGTGAAATAATTTCTTCCTTTGATTTAAATACCACTATTCTCTCCTGCTTTTCATCCTATGTCACTGACTATTCCTTCTTACCTGGACTTCTAATTACTTCATTTCCCCCAGGGCATTGTTTTAGGATACTTTTATTCTCTCCTGACATACCTGTCTACTGTCAAATTTACATCACCCTCAGACTAGTCCTCTGAGCTCCTCTGATATATATGGTCACCTGTCTCAGAGAAACCCTAAAGATCCCAGCCTCCATTAATTCTGTCCAGGCCATGCCCAAATTAAGACACATCAACAATTTAAACCCAGAGAGCTGCTCAAGTAAAAATCCCATGTATTCTCAGGTTTCCCTTTCCTCTACTCCCCACATGTAATGTTCCAGTAAGTTCTGTCCAGTCTACCTAAATATACACATTAGTTATTAATATCATTAGTTATTAATATCATTAGTTATTATCATTAGTTATTATCATCAATAATATCATTAATATCATTAGTCATTAATATCAATAATTATTAATAAATTAATATTATATCTATGGCTATATATCTCCTGCCCATTCATTTCTCTGTCTCTATTGCCACCGCTACAGTCCTGGCCACCTCTCTTACCAACATTATTGAAACAGCCTTCTCAACCGTCTCTGCTTGAGCCTATGCCACTAGAAACCATTCTCTGCAGGCATCTGAAGAAACATTCCTTTAACTTTGTATGCTGAAATAATTGCAAATGTACAGGAAGCTGCAAAAATAGTACACAGAAGTAGTGGTGTGTGCACCCTTCATTCAATTCCCCCCAATGGTTACATCTTGAACAACTACAGCAATTATCAAAACCAGGAAATTAACAAGGACACAATGATTGTATACTATGCTATGCCCTTTGGCCACATACGTAGAGTCACGTAACCATTACTGCAGGGGAGAAATCTATTGAAGTTAAAATGATCACTCCACTTCCTCTGCTTAAAGTCCTTTAACAATTTTTCATTTTAGATAAACAAAAATTCAAACTCTTTGCTCTGGTCTACATGATCTGCTCCCTGCCCACTCTTCCACCTTAATGCTTGTGTCTCTCACTTTCTGTGTTCCAACATCACTGAATAGTTTCCTTCACTTCCCCAAACAGGATGACTTTGCCCTCAACTTATCCCCTTTGTACATGTGTGTCTCTTTATCTGAAGCACTCTTTCCCTAGCTCATGTACTGCAACAGATCACCCTTGTCAAATATCTAAACCTGTTCTCTCTCAGCACCTGGGTTTCTTTTCATGAATCAGACCACAACTTGCAATTATATATGGAATTGTTTATATATCTGGCATCTGTATTGTTCCTCCACTATATAAATTCCACTGGGAAGATAAAATGTAGGTCATAATCTTCTATCCCTATTTCCTAGCATAGAGCATTGATATACGAAATGTAGTGGGTGCTCCACCTAATGAATAAATGAATAAGTAAGGTGGGATAAAGACAAGAAATTAGTAAAATAATAAAAGAAAATTCATAGTTTGAAAACATTCTGAGAGCCTTTGATGAAAGGTCCCATGTAAGGCTGGAGAGGTATTAAGTAGATCCGTAGTTGCTGGCCTCTGCAGTATGGCCCCCCTCCTGTGGGTATATATAATTCTAATTAATACTAATTGGATTTAAAACTGCATCAAGGAGGAAATTTTTTGTTGTTGCTTACAGCTCCTGAACATCAGATCTGAAAGACACAACTCCTCACTCAACACAGAACCCTCTTTTTATTTTAGAAGCCATCAGCACTGGTCCAGGGATGTCATCTTTTCCCTGTCTCTCAGAAGGGGGTGTGGTGCCCTCCCATCCCTAGCATCCAAATTCAAATAGTTTCCTACTATATAAACCAAATATCATAAATGATGCCCAACTCCAATATGTCTTAAAATAGATATGGTAGACATCACAGGAAAAGAGTGGGGGTGAATAAAACAGAAGAACATTCATGGTTTGAAAACTTTTGAGAATCTCTGATGAACAACAAGGCAACTGTATGGAGTCTTTCACTGACAAGCAGGTGCCTGGTTTCCAGTCCAGGCTCTGCTCCCTGCTAGTGAAGACCAGTTATTTTACCTTGGCTTCAGTTTTCTGGTTGTTAAAGAAAAGGAAAAAAGCCTTCCAGTTCATACAATGTACAAAGCTATTCCCCACCTCAAGTTGTATTCATAAGTTGTCATGTGAGTAAGAAAACAAAAAGAGAACCAGAAAAAATAAATAAATAAACACTGTTACTGCTGTCTGGTCACTGTTTTCTGAACAGGGCTCTCTCTTTCTTCTCTCTCTTATTTTTTTAATAATGTTTATTTATTGAGAGAGAGAGAAAGAGCAGGGGAGAGGCAGGGGGAGGGGTATGGAGAGAGAATCTCAAGCAGACTCTGCACTCAGTACTGAGCCCAATGTGGGGCTCAAACTCACAAACCATGAGCTCGTGACCTGAGCCAAAATCAGGAGTTGGACCTTTAACCTACTGAGCCACCCAGGTGCTCCAAACAGGTGATCTCTTTTGCATGAAGAAAACCTCATATTTTCTTTGTTGCTTCACTGTAGCATGAGACATGCCATTTTTCCCTACCTTGTTAAAAGCCTCTATTACAGAAATTGCCAGATCTATTAGTAAATCTTAATTACCACTTCTTGTGCTGCTTTTAGCCTCTAGTGGGGCAAAATTGCCATGATTTATGCTTTACTAACAATGATATTTTTACATTAGTAAGCAATTAAAGAGCCCAACAGCACTCCTGGGAACTTCAAAAAACCATAGAAGGACTGCCATCATTTTGATTTATATCTACTCTAATTGTATTTACAGAAAAGTTATAAAGGAAGAATATTGTATCCAAATGTTTATGGTGCTGACAATAAATGCTTGTAAAAAGAGAAGCATTCATGCACATGCTTCACATTGCCTGTAGAAGTAGCATATAATGTCACAGAGAATGGGCTTAGACAAGGTTACATCAGGTGGTGATCAGTGTTGGGTCTTAGACTTGTCTACCCAGGAAATTCAGATGGAAGGGATTTCACTGGGGGGTGAAACTTCTATCTTCTGTCTGGGGGGGGGGTGACAAGTGGCATTGATTTCAACTTGGAGAGGGGATTGTGGGGAACAGTATTCCTTTAAATTTAGAGTAGCATGGAGATCTATTAATAAAAAAGATCCATGGTGAATAAAATAGCTAAAATGGCAAGTTCTTCTGCAAGCCATGAGTAGAATGAAGGCCAGGAATTACTGCTTCTCTTCTTCAAGACATAGACTATTGGAAATCAATCCTTCTAATTCAACAGAAAGATTTACTTCTTACATTTTTGAGGCCTCGCCAATAAGACTTCTTTCTTTCAGTCTTTATGTGTTTAGCTTTATTGTGCCTTCTGCAGTGTCTCTATATTTACTATCAAAACCTTACTGTGCAGAAAAAGGCTACATAGTACACTAGAATAATTGTAGGAAAATTATATTGATTAGAATATAAATTTTTTAATTTAAATCTTTTTGAGTTACCCATATTTAACCAAAAGCTGGTAAGAACCTAAACTCTGTACTTTTCCTTAAGTCGCAGAGCCTACCGTCTGAGCAGCAGGGCCAGCATCATCCACAGCTTGTTTGAATGCTGAGTCTCTCCCTATCCCAGACTTACTGAATCAGAGGTGGCATTTTAACCAGAGGATTCAAGGGGACATTAGTGTTTGAGAAACCCTGTAATAGAAGGTTGGCAGAGAATGGGAAGTCAGTGTGTCTATCAGGAAATTTAATCATGATATCTGATATTACAAGGTCCATAGCTCTAAAAAAAACATGGTGAAGACGAAGATGAAGAAAAGGAAGAGGGGGGT
>NW_024412397.1:22964163-22973140 GCF_014898765.1 Herpailurus yagouaroundi
AAAAAAAACATGGTGAAGACGAAGATGAAGAAAAGGAAGAGGGGGGTAGGTGAGGGGGAGGAAGTGGAAGAAGAAAGAAGGAAAAGAAGTAAGCACAGTGGGGGGAAGGGAGAGGAGGAAGAGGAGGAGGAGGAGGAGGAAGAGGAGGAGGAGGAGGAGGAAGAGGAGGAAGGAGGAGGCAATGGCTTTTTCAAATTATGTCCCGAAAGTCCTCTTTCCTAAATCTGTCACCAAATGAACCAAATCTTTAATACAAAATTTACATGGTTATCCTTTCCACATTTAGGGCATGCAGAGAGCAGAAGGAACTTCTTTGACCTCAAGATTCCTGCTTTAATAAAGCAGCTTATAGATGCCTCCTGCCTAGAAAGAGCAATTTGTGGCAGGTGGCTTAACCATAACTTGAAACTTTGCATTTAAATAACCAAGTCTCAGTGTCTACAGGGTGAGACTTATACAGCATTTCAGAATGAGTTTGGAGGGTCCCACAGATTAAGCAGTAATCAGTGTCGGTTTGAGGCCATTTCACATGAACATTTCTAGAGAAATCATGGTGCAGCAGTCAAATCTTGTTTCATTTATGTATTTTCCTCTCTCTTTTCTACTAGAGGTTGTTCAACACCAGTGCTGGCGCTGGACACACTGAATATTCTCCTGCCTACTTCCCCAGTGTGTACTCCCATACCAGATAATATTCCCATGGTTTACAAAAGCACATTAATACTAGAGGAATGAAAACAACCCACATCGATTTCGTTTCCACTTTCTTTTCAAGTACTGCTGCTTCATGAAAGTTTGAGGTTTACATCTTTTTAATTAAATTACATTTAACTGACAATTTCTGGTTAAAATTTCTATTGCGAATTCCAGATGATTGTAGAGTCTTGGAGAACCTGAGGAAATACAGTTAACCAAAGAAGATACTCAAAAATGAGGAATAATTCTAGGGAAAGTGAGGATGGTGGTAGACACATAGGGAATAAGCACAAAACAGCCTATTCTTTCTTTTTAAGGTTTTTCTGTTTGTCCTCAATCCTATCAAAAAACATTGCTGATCAAGAATTAAAGAAATGTCCAGTTGGGATGAAGACAATTATGAAGACATAATCCTGTGCAACCAAATCTTTGTCAGCATCTCTTTTTTCCCCCTAGTTTTATTGAGATGTAACTGACATACATCCTTGTAGAAGGTTAAGGTGTACAGGATGATGGTTTGATTTACATATTTTGCAAAACAATTACTGCAAGTTTAGTTAGCGTCAATCACTTCATACAGATACAATAAAAAGAGAAAGAAAAAAGGATTTTTTTTCCATGTGATGACAACTTTTAGGATTTACACTCTTAACAACTTTCATATATATCATATGGCAGTGTTAAGTATAGTCATCATGCTGTACATTCACATCCCTAGTACTTGCTTATTTTGTAACTGGAAGTTTGTACTCCTTGACCACCTTCATCCAATTTCCCTTCCTCAAGCCCCTACCTCCGGTACCAACAAATCTGATCTCTTTTTTGTGTGTTTAAATTCCAATATAAGTGAGATCATACAGTATTTGTCTTCTTCTCATTTATTTCACTTAGCAAAATGCCCATAAGATCCATCCATGTTGTCACTAATGGCAGGATTTCCTCATCTTTATGTCCAAATGATATTCCACTGTATGGGTGTGTGTGTGTGTGTGTGTGTGTGTGTGTGTGTGTGTGAGTGTGTACTTTCCCCATTCATTTGGCGATGGACACTTAGGTTGCTTCCATATTTTGGCTACTGTAAATAATGCTATGAACATGGCAGGGGGCAAATATCTTTGTGAAATAATGTTTTCATTTCCTTTGGACATAGTCCCAGAAGTGGGATTTCTGGATCATATGGTAATTCTATTTTTAATTTTTTGAGGATCCTCTATACTGTTTTCCATGATGGCTGCACAAGTTTACAATTCTACAAGCAGTACACAAGGGTTCTCTTTTTCCACATCCCCTCCAGCATTTGGTATCTCATATCTTTTGTTAGTATCATCTCAACCTGTTTAGTGATTAAGTGGCATAAGAAAAGAATTTCTCACGCTCCTAAAATACTGAGTATCTTAAAGATGACTCATACTGTGACTAGCCTTGTAATCAGAGTAATAGTTTTTTCAGTTGTCTAAGGGCTGCTACAGAAGGTATTTCAATGCTTCCTTTAAGGTTTATTCTTCTAAATAATTTAGTGCTTTTTAAAAATTATTTCAGGGGCGCCTGGGTGCCTCAGTCGGTTAAGCATCTGACTTCGGCTCAGGTCATGATCTCACGGTCTGTGAGTTCGAGCCCCACATCAGGCTCTGTGCTGACAGCTCAGAGCCTGGAGCCTGCTTCAGATTCTGTGTCTCCCTCTCTCTCCGACCCTCCCCCATTCATGCTCTGTCTCTGTCTCAAAAATAAATAATAAAAACATTTAAAAAAATTTAAAAAAAATAAAAATTATTTCAACATGTTTTTCATTATTGTTAATCACAGCATCCCAAGGAGACCCAATGGGCAGACAATATTTTCTCCATTTTATAGATGTGTTAACTGAAGCATCTCTGGATACAGGGTACTTTGATGAAAAAAAAAAAAAAAAAAGTACCAGAGTTCAGTTAAAAAGTCTCCTAACTTGCTGTTTAATATTTAACACCAACTCACCTTCCCAACTGCATCTACATTTTACAGTGATGGGGTTCCCTTTAGATATCTTAGTCACTGGTTGTGATGCTACTGATTATTGCCACAGTTTGGCAAAGACTACTAGACTCACTTCATAATTGGAAAATCAACAGATAAACACATATCCAACCCATCCAGATACCCACTAAGCCTTCCAGTCCACAGCATAATATCTGGGTGCATTTTCAATACAGTTATTAGTTCCTATCTAAAGGTTTCTGAGTGAATACATTTTATGCCTTTTCTTAGTTGTACATTCCAAGTCTAAAATCTGAAACTACATCCTGCCTAAAAGAGGTTTTCCTGTTCCCCACAGAGAACAATAGCATATGTCTCTACTGTTTAAGAGATAGTGAATAATTTACCAAATCAGAACATTCTGTAAAAGACACTGTTTTTGCTTTGATGCTCTTGTGTAACTGCCACTGACTTTAATGAGAATTACACACATCTGTCATTGGGCAGAATCAACCCCATTATTTATTAAAGCTGAAACCCACCATTTCCCATAAAGCTCTCCTCTAGTCAATAATTAACAGATATAAGACTCACAGATTTGTGGTGCATACTCTATCTTTCTGATGAGTAAAACATGGTGGTGAAAGAAAATGAGCTAGGGAGAAATATCCTTGGCCTGACAGTCTTTTTCCTGTTTGTTGTAGCCACATAACTAGATTTTCCACCTTTGGTGATTAAGAAGGAAACAAATAGCTTCAATATTTGTTTGTTTCATTGCTATCACATATCTGTTATGGCAAGTAATAGGAGTTTATTTGATTAGTTGGTATAAATCAACCGCTTTATATTTTCCAAAATCACCAGAAGGATATAATGAAGACATGAGGTCCATATGAGTATCTTGAGGAATATGTAACCTTGAACTCTATCCTTGTTACTCAGATGTCTTATCAGTAGCCTAGTTGTACTGGCATCTACGGGAACTTGTTGGGAACAGGACCCCACACAGGTCTTCTAAGTCAGAAATGCTGAGCTGTCTCCTATTAGTGTGTTAACAAGCCCTCCAGATGATTCTGATGCTCACTGCAGTTGAGGAACCACTAATCTATATACTATTATCCATGACCTTGGAAAATAATTGCCATCTGAGAAAAGATGGAAAAGTAGTACTAATATTCTTACACTTCTTTTTTGTGTGATTATATATCATAAAATTACATTACTTTGTAATACAAAATATGCTTTCAAATAAAAATTATCCCTATTTTTTATTAATTTCATAGATCATATTCACTGTTGAATTATCCTTTTTGGTTTAGAAAAAGAATGCTTTTCATGTTTAACTACTTTCTCTTTATGACATTTAAGTGATTCTTTTTTTGCCCTTTGAGTTCCAATTATTTGTTATACCTTAATTTATTCTGCAATTTTCATTGAAATATAATAAAATACACCAAATAAAACACTCATAATACTTGTACAATTCTTCTCATAATTTCTCTACCATTATCTACTTCTCCTTCACTAGTAAGGTCTACTAAAACATCCTTTTCTCTATTTGGCTAAAAATATTTTAGTACGAAGTGATCCTGACCATTTATTTACTATCCCCCCAAGTCTTCTGATACTCAAAGAGTCGCTGTTTGTTTTACAGTACTTTGTAATGGGGTTTGGGGGTGGGTAAAAGCTATCAGTGCCAGTACACAGCCAGACAGTGCATAAAAATGTCTAATGATGCAATTTATCTGCTAGACCAAAATACATTTCATGGGATGGAAGAAATAACTCTTTTAGTGCCGCATTCTTGGTACATTCTGCATTCAAACCTCCTCAAATTTTCTCTGGCAACATAGTCCATATTGCGATGATGGATAACTGATTTCCAGCAGTGCTGTAAAGTGATTATTAACCCATAAGCATTCGCCTGCTGAGATATTCTATGGTTTTAAAAAAGTTAAGAACCATTTCTACACTGCTGGAGCTATTATAATCTTTTTGAAGCCTTCAGTGTAGGACCTCCTGTCTCTTACCATATTTCTGTATTAATTTAAGCCGATTGCCAAGACTTCTTAGCACCTACAGTCTAGCTCCAGAACCACAGAAGAAACCACATGTCATGTTATGAAGGAGAATGTTACCGTGTGGCATAAATGCAACATATCAGTAGTCACCATGTGGAACCTTCAAATTACAAATCTCAAAGGTCAGAATAATAGGAGTATCCCATCAAATCACAGAATTGCAGGGACAAAAAGAACCTCTGACATCACCAAAGCCAGTTACTTAAAAAAAACATTTGGAAGGAAGCAGGGGACCAGGGGTGCTGGAAAACCTAATCTCCCAAAAAGCAATCAAACAACAAAATCTTAGAACCTTAGGTGGAAAACAGACCAAAGTGGCCTGCTCTGGCTGAAGGATGAAAGGGTAAAGAGTCACCCTATTTCTCTCTGCTCTTGCAGAGATCTGCTTAGGCATCTCAGAATCACTGGTGCCTAGCCAAGCTCAGAAACTTCTGGCTTAGCGCAACTCCTTATATCTTACAGATGAGAAAACTGAGACGAGAGGATCTAAATCACTTGCTCCCCAACTTCAAAGATTATTGATAACAGAATTTGGCCAATTTATATATATCCTGACTCTTAGTCCACTGAGTTTTCCACTAAATTGTATAAAAGCAGAAGCTGACCAAGGAATCCTGAATGGGAAAATAAGAATAGTAGAGGCTGTTCCTGGAGTAGGGGTGGTGTTCATTACAGGTTCCATCTCACTCCTGAGGCAAAACAGGTCATAATAAAATCTAAAATAATGTCAGGAGTAGGTATGACCAACCAGAGATGCCTCCCTGCTCTGAACGTAAATGAGACTGGCACAAAGATCCACAAAACACCAAGAATAAACAGAGTAGGCAAGAGGGCCTTGATAATCATTACCTTTAAAGTGGAGGGAAGAGAATGCAGTTTTAAACAGAAAAAGCAGGGGAAATCACATTGTAAGAAGGCACCTGGCTGTAAGTTTGGTCACTTTCTCTTCTTTTGGTCCCTATTTAAGGAAAGTCGTTAGAATGAAATATAAAAACAAAGTAAAAGAACTTGGAGGAAAGAGATCTGATTCAGGGAGAAAAATTCTGGAAAATAACAACAAAGTAAAACAAGTTGTCAATATTCTCAGAGAGCTAAGAGACAAAATTGTCTCCACTGAACAAGTACATAAAGCTGTAAAAAGGGAAAATTCAGAGAACAATTCGAAGAGTTCTTGAATATGGAAAATATAAAATAGAAGCAAGAGCTGGGATAAACAGATTTCCTCAAAAGTAATCCACAAAGATCAAACGATAGATAATAGGTGAAAGTAAAAAAAAAAACAAACAAATAAACAAATAAACAAAACAAACAAACAAAAAAACACGACAAAACCTGGAACAACAATACTGGAAGTTAAGCATCCAGAGCAAGAGAAGAAATGATCAACAAAATAATTAAAAAAAAAAAAAAATCTCACAGAACTGAGAGGACCTAATTTTTGAGATGAAAAGACCCACCACATGGCTAGTGGAATAGAAGAAAAACACCGATATGTTATAAAGACTAAAAAGAATCTATATGCTTCTAGTGAAAAAAATAATCACATCAAAATTATATGGCATTAAAATGGCTTTGGACTACTTGAAGCTACATAAGAATGTAATGTTGAGGCACCTGGGTGGCTCAGTCACTTAAGCATTGAACTCTTGATTTCTGCTCAAGTTGTGATCTTGATTCATGAGTTTGAGCCCTGCATCAGGTTCTGTGCTGACAGTGTGGAGCCTGCTTGGGATTCTCTCTCTATCCGCCCCTCCCCTGCTCATGCTCTCTCTCACTCTCAAAAATAAATTTAAAAAAACTAAAAAAAAAAAAACAAAAACAAAAAACAAAAAACAAAACCTAAAAAAAAAAAAAAAGAATGTAATGTTTTCAAGGTGTTGATATCCACCCACATATCTATTCCTAGATAATTTGTTAACAATATTTATATGTAAAATAATGATATTTCAGACATGCAAAGTTTCACAAAACTTACCTCCATACACTTTTTCTCAAAAGCTATTGTTGGAGAAAGGATTGTACGAAACTCAAGCACTAACATGAGAAAGGAAGACAAAAATGTGGTGAGCTGAATGGTGTGGCCTCCTTCCAAAATATGTCCACCTAAACCCTGAACATGTGGCCTTACTTGGAAAAAAGGTCTTTGCAAATACAATTAAGTTAAGGATCTTGAGATGCGGTCATCCTGTATTTGGGGTGATCCCTAAATCCAGTGACATGCATCACCATAAGAAACAGGCAGAGAGTGATAGATTTGGTAAGACACAGGAGAGAAGGACATGTGAAGGACGAGGTAGATGGGAATTATATAATACCGAAGGCAAAGCATGCCTGGAGCCACTAAAAACTGGAAGAAGCAAGGGTACATTATTCTCAGAGATTCCAGGGGAGTGTGACCATACCAATACCTTGATTTGGGACTTCTTGCCTCCAGAACTGTAAGAGAACGAATATCTGTTGTTTTAAGTCATCAAGTTTGTGGTAATTTGTTATAGCAGCCCCAGGAAACAAAAACAAAGGGATACAGCAAATGGTAGCTCAAACACAGGAAGAGGAATTGAGGATCATTAGATGGCAGTGAAGGGAGATCTCCAGATGACAACTGTGGAATCAGTCCAAAATGGCTCTGGAAGAATCTTCTTCAAAAAGATGACATTAATTAGTGACTTCCTGGTGTCGATAAATTTTTAAAAGGAGATTTAGTTAGGGGCGCCTGGATGGCTCAGTTGGTTAAGCATCCAACTTCGGCTCAGGTCATGATCTCACAGTTTGTGAGTTTGAGCCCCACATCGGGCTCTATGCTGTTGGCTCATGGCCTGGAGCTTGCTTTAGATTTTGTGTCTCTCTCTCTGCCCCTCCCTGACTTGTGGTCTCTCTCTCTCTCAAAAATAAACAAACATTAAAAAAAAAAAAAGGAGACTTAGATAATTGGCAGATAGTTTGGGTTGGGTTAGTGACAAGTACATAGACAATTCAGCAAATGACATTTTAGAATAGAAAAGTAAATAAGATTTACCAAAGGTCATAAGAGGGTAAAGAATAAATACTGATCTGATCAACAGTATGATAAAGCTGTATTAGAAGGGTGAAGGATAGAAGCAAGTGCATAAGGTTGTATGTGCATGCAGGTGGATGGGTGAGTATAGTGGAGCAATAGTGGAGAATGAACAAGAAGTCAGGAATTTTCATTCCACAAAAATGAATCCCTCAAACTGAAAAATGAATAAATAATGATACGGTAGTAAATATCAGAAGGATTATCTAAATAATTGAAAACAGTTAATTCCAGGGGACAGCAATACATTTTGTAATGATTAAACAAAATATTTAATATTTAATAAAACTAAAATTAAATAATTTTGACATTACTCATGTTATTTTACCATTAGTATTACTCATAATATTTTCGTACTCTACTCATGTATTCTTCAGCACATTCTTGTGGGGAAGGTACTCATTTTAATGATAAGGACCCTTGGGATACATGGTCACATAATAGTGTCAGAGCCAGATTTAGAAACTAAAGAGGCATTTTCAGGCTTCCTACATTAACCTCACCATTTCTTACAAAAGAAGATATTAGAGGGGATCTAGGAATATTGTTTAATAAATCTTGTAGAACTGGTATACTCTCAAAGTTATGTAAACATAAAGTTTCAGTTTAAAAAATAACCTGTGGAAATACTTGATCAGAAGATAAACGCTGCTGCTCTGCCATTTTCTTTGATGCTGACTCTGCCTAAGAATCAAAGTAATCTGGGGGTGGGAATGGGCTGTGATAGAGGGGGTGAACATTCTCCTCTATCAGATAAAAACTCTGACTGCTCTTGGTTGTTCCAGGTATCAAATGGTGTAATTGGAAAGTACCATCTCCAGGACTGCCTGTGATAGGCAGGAATGTGGATAAAGGTATGGACCCCCAAGGAAGAGGGAACTTGGGAAATCCTTGGGAAGACAGCCTTGCAGCCACATGCACCAGACTGGCACACATCCCTACAACATTTACATTCTTGGGTCAACACTTGATTCCCATGGATTGAACCACCACCTGTTTAATCCTAAGAAAATTGAAGAATTTAAAGAAATTAATTTGCATGAAAATGAAGCAAAATATTTGTTTGCTTTCTTTAGTTGTGCCTGAGTTTACTTAAGAAAATTATCTCCATTCTATATGAGATGAGTAAGTGAAGTATTCAAAGACATCCTCATTAAAGGTAATAGATTTTTAATTTTACATCTAAGATGATAGA